>NC_138385.1:41830777-41852767 GCF_054177405.1 Leptonychotes weddellii
GTGGGCGCCTGGGTGGCTCAGTTGGTTAAGCGACTGCCTTCGGCTCAGGTCATGATCCTGGAGTCCCTGGATCGAGTCCCGCATCGGGCTCCCTGCTCGGCAGGGAGTCTGCTTCTCCCTCTGACCCTCCCCCCTCTCATGTGCTCTCTCTCATTCTCTCTCTCTCAAATAAATAAATAAAATCTTTAAAAAATAAATAAATAAATAAATAAAAATTAAAAAAAGCTATTGTGTGCATATGTGTGGGCAGGGGAATCACTGAATTTAATGAAAAGAAAAAGAATGATTATTACATTTAAGGTGAATAGAGACAGAAAGGTCAAAGTTCTTCAGGGGTTCACTGTCTGAGAGCCAGGATACGGAGTCAGGGACTGCAGGAACCATTTTTTCTCAGCCTCCAGGCAGTTCTGCCTAATGAAGAGATCAATTCATCAAGCCACAAACAAAACAAAACAAAACAAGCAAAAGAGAAGAAACCTGAGCATGGCCAAGACTGAGAAGGTAGGAATTGCCCAACTATGCCTTACAGACTTATACTTTCTGGAAAACAGTGAATTTCTTGGCACCTCACAAATTCCACATGCACGTTGGGAGGACTCTAAATGTATTTGATTTGCTCAGAAACAGGTGTAATCCATCTAAATTGACTAGGCCATCTATTGTGAACTAAGAAAAAAGAAGTGTGAGAAAAATCCTCAAAGCAAATGAATGCCAGTGTTGGCAAGAAAATCTTCCTGCTCTCATCTATAGTTACAGCTGAGTAAGTACTAGGAATTTCTAGATATATGTGATTTCACTTGTCAAAGAAACTAAATTAGAAAACTCAGTGTCTAACTTTGTCTCACTAGTAGCATGTAGGTTTCAGGCTCTCTTTGGAAGACGCGGAATTCAGAAACTGATGAGTGAATTACAATGATACAAATGATACAATGATGAGGGAATTACAATGATACAAAATAAACATGTTCAAAGGCTATATATATATATATATATACACATTCAAATTATAACTTTTTGCCTCTGGTCACAATCTAAAACGTATTTTTCCAATTTTTGAAAATATTTAATTATTTTCTGTTTAAAAATAAAATATGGGGTGCCTGGGTGGCTCAGTCGTTAAGCGTCTGCCTTCAGCTCAGGTCATGATCCCAGGGTCCTGGAATCAAGCCTGCATCCCCCTCTCCCACTCTCCCCACTTGTGTTACTGCTCTTGCTGTATCTCTCTCTGTTAAATACATAAATAAAATCTTTAAAAATAAATAAATAAAAATAAAAATAAAATATATAAAGGTAAGGAAACAGAACATACAAAATATTCACAGATTCAAGGTATGGAAAGTACCAAAAGAAGAACAGGTAAATCAAATAAGCCCATCTGGAAACAGCACAATAAAGAAATCAATATAATTTATTCATTTTGTTTATCATAGAATGATTAAGTTGGAAAAAATAAATATGGTCAATGTATTACTATCAATATGGATATTTACTAAATAATATTTGCATTTTTCCATAATCTGTATAATATGCTACATTTAGTAAACATAACATCTGGTATTTTATACAGAAAAATTGTTCAGTAATTTGGTAATGGAAAGAATTACTATGAATTCATAAATGCCTTGTACTTATGTACTACAATGCCTTTCAATGCAGGAGATTCAACCCATCTGAGGTATATTACTTGGGATATTATTCCTCTTTATATTACAGCTAAGATCAGTCATGGCCTTACTCTTAATAGGAACAAAAATCTATTTTCTTCACTTTCAGTACAGTGTTCTGTTCAATAATAGTCTAAGGTTTTATATAGAGAACCAGAATGGAGCTTATATGATCCTTAAGACCACAGTAAAGCTCATTTATTCAAGAAAAAAAAATGCTTAAAATTAGCCTTAGCTATAAGTTTAACCTGGAATTGAAAACAGAATAGGGTTAGCATTGAGAGCTGAAACACATAAAAGAACGTTAAATCTTTTCCTACACACAGACCAACCTTTTATAAAGATTTTTTTGAAACAACCTGCAACTTTGAAAGTACTACCAGAATTGGGAGAAAATGCATAAAGAGCTAGTAATAAGCAGTAGCATGTTTCCTGAAAGGTAAGAAAAATAAGGAGTCAATTGTGGATTCTAGCTTCAAAGAATGGCTATGTCCTGGTGCTTTGTTTAAAGTAAATAACCAGTTACTGTCTTGCTGATGACTTTAAACATCCTGAAAAAGAGTCTGTAGAATCTAGATGCAGAGAATAGGTTTGACCAACCCAATGTCTAGGGATGTGTATTTGTGAACAATTCTACATGTTCTCTACAGGTGCATTTTGTTCACAACAACACCATTAGTAATGGCTCTCTTTCTAAATTCCAGAATTCTATAGAAGCCAAAACTAAAGAGAATTATAGCTTTAAATACAGGCATTCTGAACATGGGATATATAAAAAAAAATATCTGATTCTTGTACCAGTTTATGACTTGAAGCATAAGCTTGATTACCCTTATCTTAATATAGATAATAACAAATATTATTGGCCAGAAAATTATAGTGGTTGATTAAGACTACTGAATTTTGAAAAAGAATTATTTGCTTCAGTAACCTCTCAGATATTTTAATCTATATTTTCCAATGGAAGAGAAGAATGAAGTATAATATTACATTAAATATGTAATGCTTATACCCCTAAACAGATGATTAGAACATTTATCTATAATACAAATTTGAGCCAAGAAATTGCCAGGCTCAGAAAAATGCAGATGTTGAAGTAGAAGAAAGGATGTAAAGACTTAGAACACTTTGCTAGAACAAGTTGGATGGGTATCAGAAATATACTTCACTGATAGGAATTCCTTTTCTTCATTCTCATGGAGCGAGGAGTGCCTCATCTGATTGGTGAAATTTGGAGAAATGTCTGACTTCTTGGTCCTGCTATTTGGTGAGAAAGTTGGATCAATTTAGAGAGCTGGTTTAAGAAATTTCAATTGTGACTGCAAGTTGAAGCCAGTCAGATTTATAAGCATTACATGTGATATTTTGATTCCTATCTGATTCATCCTTCTCAATTGTCTCAAAATGTATAAGAAGAAGATGGGTAGGACTGTGACAGTGAAGACCTTAAAAAATTCCTAAGTAAATACTAGGAGCCCCAACAAACCTTCCAGGTCTTATTCTTCCCTATCATCACACACTTACACTGATTTTAGGAGACAGTATAGTAAGGTGAGTATAGTGAATTTGGGTGTTGGAGTTATGCTGCCTAGGTTTGAATCCTGTTTTCACCTTTGTAAACTTGGGGCAGTCATTAAACTACCCTAGGCCTCAATTTCCTCATGTGCAAACTAAGGAGTATAAATAATATTACCAAGTATTCACCCACTAGATATGAGGATTTTTATAATTTTTTAATTATTGTCCTTCAGTATACTTGGATATTAAATACTATTTCACATATTTGATGAATAATGCAAGTATTTCTAATAATGACTGCCTTGTTCCTTCTTGCAGATATCTAAGTACTACATAAGGAGGTGTGAAATTATATTTTTCACATCAGACAGGCCTACTACAAGTTATATCATTCATCCTATCCCCTATAGTGTATTAATTTTCTATTGCTCCTGTAACAAATTATCACAAATTTAGTGGCTTAAAACAACATAAATTTATTATCTTGCAATTTTGTAGGTCAGAAGTCTGAAATGGGTCTCACTGGGCTACAAGCAAGGAGTTGGCAAGGCTATGTTTCTTTTTGGAGATTCTCAGAAAAAATCCACTTCCTTGCATTTTCCAGCTTCTAGACACTGCCTGCATTTCTTGGCTCATGGCTCATTCCTCTGTCTTCAAAGGCACATCTCTCTCTGGACTCTTCTGCCTTCTACTTTTAAAAACCTTTGTGATTATATTTAACCCACCTGGTTAATCCTGGCTACTCTTCCCACCTTGAGATTCTTAATCACATATGCAAAACCCTTTTTGCCATGTAATCTAATATATTTACAGGCTCAGAAAATTAGGATGTGGACATCTTTGGGGACCATTATTCTGCCTACTATAACAAATGAAGAAATTGAGGCCCAGAGAGGCTAAGTAACATTCTTTTTTTTTTTTTTTCAAATTTATTTATTTGACAGAGAGAGACACAGCGAGAGAGGGAACACAAGCAGGGGGAGTGGGAGGGGGAGAAGCAGGCTCCCTGCTGAGCAGGGAGCCCAATGTGGGGCTCGATCCCAGGACCCTGGGATCATGACCTGAGCCGAAGGCAGACGCCCAACCGACTGAGCCACCCAGGCGACCCAAGGCTAAGTAACATTCTAATGTTCACAAACTCAGTGCTTAGTTGGGCCTAAAGCTCATGCTTTTTAATTTCTGGATAACTACTTTTTTTTTTTTATTATGCTTGTCTGAAAAAATAATCTCATGCCTGAATTTAGTAAATTGAGGATGGTAGTCAGTATGAGGCTTATTCTGTTGTCTACTCTTTTGACTCTTCCTTAGAGTTCATGGAAATAACTCAGGACATTAGGAAGGATGTATGTTTTAGCTGCAGGAAGGATTAGCTAGATCTGTTCTACTAATCCAAGTACAAAAGGTCATAGGCTAGAAAAGAAGTCATTATAACATAAAATATAAGCTTTTCTAGGGTTATTAGAATATGCAAATCTAGTAATAGAAGAAACAGGGTTATCAAACTAGGAAGGTTAAGGGAACAGACTCAAATGAGCTACAATGTCAACAAATTCATAATTCCTGTATTTAGAAGAGTGCCCTTTGTTGTTTGAAATGCTTGTTTTTCTGAGAAGTTGGGAATACTGTTCTTGTTTTTCATACAATTTAAAGAAAATTTGGGAAAAATTTAAATAAAATAAAGGGCATGGTCTTCATTCTCATGGAGCTTGTGGTATAATCATTAACACACAGAAAGAAAGAAAGGAAGAAAGAAAAAGAAGAAAGAAAGAAAGAAAGAAAGAAAGAAAGAAAGAAGAAAGAAAGAAAAGAAGAAAGAAAGAAAGAAAGAAGAAAGAAAGAAAGAAAGAAGAAAGAAAGAAAGAAAGAAAGAAAGAAAAAAGAAAAGAAAGAAAGAGGAAAGGAAAAGAAAAGAATATAAGAGGAATAATTAAGGGAAAATTAAATGAAATCCCTGTACAGTAATAGCTGTAAGTGAAGTTGGTTCAAAGAAAAAGGGGAATCACTAAGCTAGCTAGAGTGGCTAGAGAAGGCTTTATGGTATACATAGAATTAAATGTGGCCTTTGAATCAGTAATGCAAATTTTTAAAATATTCACACCCTTTGACCCAGCAAATCCATTAGTAAGAATCCAGCCAAATAAATTTAAAATGCAACAAAATACATCTTAACGAACCTTATAACAATGAAAAAAAAAAAAACTGAATGCCTCCCAAATAGAGAAATAGTTAAATAAATTATGGTACAACAATATGTGGGAATACTACATGGCTATTGAAATTATGTTTTTGAAGAATTACTCATGATTGAAAGAGGCTTATGTTATATTCTTAAGCCAATAAAAAGAATACAAAACTATTTATACGTATTTATAAAGATTTATTATTTCAACAGTGAATCTTCTTTAAAAGTCAATAAAACTCTTTATTCTTCTAGTAGAAAAAGAATAAGATAGACACTTGCCTCTAAGTCCAGGTCAGAGGTTGTCTTTCCCCCTGAAGAAGTACCTTCAGTGTTGCTGGCTATCCCAACTTATTCAATGTCTCCCCCGTACTCCTTAAATCTAAGACACCATATGGGAAGATAGCTTAGGGTAGAGACTTGTCACCACCCACTCCACATAATATTGCAGGCTCAGTTTATCTAGGATAATATGAGTTAAGGCAGGGAAAATATACAACAAGTGAAAATACACCACCTTCTACCAGGAAATACACCAGACTCTAAAGTGCCAGGTATTTTAGAGATATAGTTATGGCCAGGGGAAACATGTGAGAGGGGAGGGGGTAGTAGAGGGATATAAACAGATGGAGTGAGAGGTGATTGAGCGCTTGATATCCATAAAGCAACATTACTAATCCAGTGTTTGTAACACTTTCTGAGATCACTCTGCATTTACTATTGGTCTCAGCTCAAATAGATCTAAAAGCAACTCAACAATTTCACTCTTAGTTATCTAAAGGTATACCCGAAGAGAAAAGAAAATAAGTCCACACAAAAACTTGTACACAAACGTTCATAGTGACATTAATCATAATAGCCAAAGAGTAGAAGCATCACTCAAATGTTCACCAACTTTTTCATGGATAAACAAAATGCAATGTATCATAAAATGAAATATTATTCAGCAATAAAAGAAATAAGTAATGATATATGCTACAAGATGATGAACCCTAAAAACACTGTGGTAAGTGAAAGAAAGAAGTCAGATGCAAAAGGCCACACATGATATGATTCCATTCATATCAAATGTCCACAATTTGCTAATCTATAGAGACAAAAAGTGGTTGCTTAGGGCTGAGTGGGGAAGGTAGTGGGAATGGGGATTGACTGCTTATGATTGTGGGGTTTCTATCTAAGGTATAAAAATGTCCTAAAATTAGATTGTGGTGATGGTTGCACAACTCCGTAAATTTGCTAAACACAAAAACAACACTTAAAATGAATGAATTTTATGGTACATAAGTTGCATGTTTATAAAGCTATTAAATTAATTAAGTAATAAAAAGAAGCTTATTAAGACCTCTCTCTGGGCCTACATGAAAAGCCCATAGCTGAATGCCCACCTGGCCAGCAACAAAGCAAATATGAACACTGATACTGTTTTTTTTTTAAATTATATCTATCCAATTGACAGAGAGAGATAGCGAGAGCACAAGCAGGGGGACTAGCAGGCAGAGGGAGAGGGAGAAGCAGGCTCCCTGCTGAGCAAGGAGCTCAATGTGGGGCTTGATCCCAGGATCCTGGGATCATGACCTGAGCTGAAGGGAGACACCTAACTGACTGAGCCACCCAGGCACCCTGTGGGTTTTTGTGTCTAGTAAAATAGATAATGTTATTTCAGAGAGCCCCCAAACCATAGGTGTCCCCTTGGAGTGGAATTTTCCTATCCAACCTGTGTTTACTATAAAGCAGAAGTGAATGTTGTGGAGGTGATGTAGGAAAGATGATGTTAGGGTTCAAAGCTGACGGCCAAGAAAGAATTCTTGAGATGTCTTTGGTGCAAAAATGTGATTATATTAAAGCACAGGGACAGGACCCATGGGCAGAAAGAGCTGCACTGGGGTCATGAGGAGTGGCCTGTTATATACTTTCAAGTTGGGAGGGGGTTAGGGATAGCGTAAGTCTCTAAGGAATTTTGGAAACAAAGTTTCTAGGACCTTGAGAGGGCTAGCTATTGTTGGGAAAAGTCATTTATTACCATTTAATAAAACTTTAGTTATGAGATCCTTCAGATGTCTATCAGTGGGCCATATGCTTGGGGGATGATTGCCAACACATATTTTGGGGGGGGGTTTAGAGATAAAGGAAGTTTGCAAAGGAATTTTTATACATTAAAGTAGACTTACAGGATCCTGGTTGGGGGGAGGCAGTCAGGCTAAGATTGCCTTTTGCTCTTAACAAAGTATTAACATTGAGGCAGTTGAGTCCCTAGAGGAACGTCAATCTGCCTATTTCAAGGACTTGTCAATGGGCTATAGGTAGTAATGAAATTTAATAATTTTTCTTCTGCCTTTTTCCCCCACATCGTTCCCTCCTGAACAATTTTGACCCTTAAGTCTTTAAGGTTGCTGAGGGTGGAAGGTTTTATCTTCTGTAACTTCTTCCTGCTGAATAAGGGCATAGAGATGTCCCTACCTATGGGTCAACATTAGTCAGTTGGGGTTTATATAGATATAAGAGTTACAAAGGGCAGAGGCAGCTGAATCCAAGGGAAACTGCATGTGTAGATCTTCCCAAGTGGAAAGGATTATCTGTTGGCTTGAAGTTATGGCAGCGAAGGAGTCTCAACACCAGGTGGAAAGACATGGGAGAAAGCAGCAAAACATGATTAGTGTAACAAAAAGAAAAAAAAGCTCAAATAAGAGTCCTTTGATAGTTAACAAAAACTCCTTTTCCAGTCCAGGAGTTTAATCAATCATTAAAGGAAAGAGAGGGATCATTTAAAGCACCAATTTGAGTATTCATGTCAGTAACCCAGAAATACTTTGTGATCATCTGGAACGTATACATAGTATTCTGTTTTTATGATAGCACACATTTCACCTTGTGTAGAAGTTAAAACATCTAATGTCATTCTATTTTGTAAAACTGCTTTAAGCATTTGTGTTACTTCAGTATTTAATAGAGAAATGCTATTTTGGGTATCACTTAGGCCTTGACCGTGTACTTATTAAGAGCTTCCATGTGCCAAACAACACTGTCCAGTCCCAAAGAGGGAACAAAAATGGATGTTAGGTGGTCATACCAATGAGACACAGAACCTGTCCAACACTGTTTTTAATTTTGAAAGGTTAGCTGGGTTGGTAATGGTTTTAATAATGTGTCCATGCATCCAGGCAAAAGCCAGAGTACAGTGGCCTATCCAGCCTGTGGGAAACCATGGACACAAGTTAGAGTCATATAGCCATTGGGTCCTGTTAGGAGACAGTCATATAATTCTGGGCCCCTTTAACTGCAATCAAGATATCAAGTTTTGGAGCGCCATATTTTGAATGTGTAATAAAAGGCAGTCTGTTGTTACTTTGAAGGGCCCAAGGGAGTCTAAGTCTAGGGACAATTTTTCTAAGCAAAGTTTTTGTCACCTCTGTGGCCTTTTTACCCAAAGCAGTAGCTTGGTGTAAATCCTGTATTTCTTTCATTGGTTCCTAAGGTCATATCCTTTGATGTCCTTTGAGGTGAATTGCAGCTACCTCCTTAGGTAGGTGTACAGCCTTAAGAAGAATAATAATTTCAGGCCCATATTTGACTGGGGAGTTATGGCTTGATCATAATCCCCTTTTCTTCCAAATTGCTCCATGAGCATGTAGGACTAGGAAAGCATATTTGGAGTCAGTATGAATATTAATTATTAATGCTTTGGCAGTTGCAAAGCATGAGTAGCACTGAGCATACCCAGCTTTTCTTATTCTTTTTTCCATGAAACTATTGCCATCAGTAAACCAAATGTCATCTGTATTTTTGATAGGGGCATCTTTTAAATCTGGTCGACTAGAATGAACAAGATCAATAACCTCTGAACAGTTATGCTCTATAGAAGTATGATGGTCATGTCCAGGCATAAGGGAAGCTGGGTTTAAAGTCTGACAGGTTTCAAGTATTATTTCAGGCATATCTATAAGTATAGCCTGGTATTTAATAAGTTGGCCTGCCATCATCTACTGGGGGTCTTTGGTTTTTAAGACACTCTGGACCTGATGTGAGGTCATTACAGTAAGGGACTGTCCCATAGTGAGCTTCGAGGCTCTTACCAGGAGGGCTGTTATATGCGTGGCTAAAACCTTTGTTTGTAATTGTGCCTCAATAGAGGTGGCTTCTAGAATAAATATGACTATGAGGATGAAACCATCAAGAAGCCCTTTTTGTTTGAGGTCCAGAATTAACAATATCTTAATTATAAGGAATCACTGGCAAGTGGGAGAAGACTTGTCACGAGATAAGGGCATCCCCAAGTGCATCATCCAATCCAATCATAAAGAAAGTGGGGTCATTCATTATCTCCACCAGCCCATAGTTAACCCTTATGGAGTGGGGTATGCTCTGGCTTTTAAGGAGGATTTCATCATCCCAGCCACAGAGAATTGGTCACAATGATAGCTGAGTTATACAATTGTTGGGGAATCAATCTCATTTTCCAGTTGTTTAATCATGTGCCCATGGGGTCCTGTTATTATCCCCACAGAATAACAAGCAAGAAGATTGTCTATATATAAGCTACTGTGTTAATTTCTCTGAAGTTTACCTCAAGTCGTCTAGCATAGGTAAACAACAAACATTTAAAGACAATCAGATCTAGAATTTAACATCCACAAAGGTGTGTTATTGAGACATAATTTTTTTCTCTCTAAAATACTCTCATTTTAAATCAGAGATAGCCAAATCAGGACTAATTTATTTGAAAAACAAGTCCAGTTTTAACAAGCTTGTCCTAATCATTTACATAAGCTCAGTAAGAATAATGATTGATCATATAGATCTTTGAGAATCTGCTTTGCTGGAACTTTTTATAAGGAATCTCTAGGTTGAATTTTTAGTAGCCTCTCCAGCCCAGAAGCCAAGCCAAGTACTTGCCATCAGACATGCCTGCGATACCTGTAGATTTGGACGGATTCCTCTTCCTGAGGTCCCCAATATATCCTGAGGTCCCTGCACCTGCCAGGAAATGACATTCTTTACTCACCTGGTGAGGCTGCTGGGAACTCTGAGCAAGGTATTAGGCCAACAGTTCTGAGAGGCTTTATGGCTCCAGGTTTCATAAAGTCAACCTTAGTTCCTTAAAGCTGTCTGGTCATATCTGAGTCTATGCATGTCTCTCTCAAATATGACATTCCAGTCAAACCTTGGTAAAATAACCAATGTTTCCAATGGTGCCTGTTACAAGGAGAACAGATTCTTATTGAACTTACGCAAATGACTATGATTGGCATGGAAGAAAGAATACTTACTGAGACCTTTTGAATTTCAGAGGGTTCAGATAGAAAAGTTAAATGCTTCAATTTGTTCACAAATGAATATTTTATCACATTTCTGTAAGTCATAGATATCTTAAGAGAAAATCTCCTTAATCTAGAAGAGTAAACATTAGAGAACCAGCAATGTTTCAAACAAAAGTCACAAAACTATAATCGTCCTACTAGTTCATTTAATCCCATGTTACTAATTCTTATTCCATCTGAATGCAGCTTTAGTTAGTTCTGGAAATTCTTACTCACTTCAGTTTTGATCTTAAAGATATTGAATACCTGTATTTGTCCTAAAAGTCCTTTCTAGGAATCTCCTTGAAGATGAAACTCATTTTGCAAGACAATAAGAACAATTATAAATGACAAAAACTCAGAAATGGACATTGTTAATGATCTGATATGAGAATTCATTAGGATGCAATTGACAAGGAAACTCAATTATTCTGTGACACATAACACTTCAATAACCAGAATATCAAGTGATGATGACCTTATACTAGAACGTAACATACAAAACAAACAAGCCTATTTAGTCAATGAGACTTTGCTCATGATTTAAATCTTGGGGAACTTTGTTAAAACCTTAGAAAGTTTTAAAGCACATACCTAAGTAGGATTAGGGATGTTAAAGACCTGATAAAGGCAAAACATAGAAACTGTTTATTTCTGGGTAGGCAAAGAGAAAACAACTATTTACATTTTCTTCTTTTTTTTTAAAGATTTTATTTATTTATTTGAGACAGAGAGAATGAGAGAGAGAGAGAGAGCACATGAGAGGGGGGAGGGTCAGAGGGAGAAGCAGGCTCCCTGCCGAGCAGAGAGCCCGATGCGGGACTCGATCCAGGGACTCCAGGATCATGACCTGAGCTGAAGGCAGTCGCTTAACCAACTGAGCCACCCAGGCGCCCACTATTTACATTTTCTTATCAAGAGCAAACAATTCAAGAAAACTTGTCTTTTTGAATAGAGAGAAAGCAGACTTTCAATCTTATACCAATGTACTTTAAAATCCATTCATTTCAATCATAGTCCATCCTGACTACCCCTAAAATTTTGTTCCAAAGTTTTCCCTTCATAAACCTTCTACAACTTTCCTTTGCATTCAATTTTTGTCCCAAGCTATTTCTTTCCAAACAACCATCTCATTTAGGACAAAATTACCTTCTTTTACCTTCAACAAAAATGCATTCCAATTCCTTATATCTTTCTTACATATCTCCTACTTTTCCACATACAGAGTTGTTTCCCTTACTTCCATCAGTCTTAATTACACTTAGCAGAATTTTGCACTCTTAGAAACCTTAGTCTCCAGTGAAGACTAAATAGTAACCAATTGTGAACTGTTACAACAGAATTCTTTAGGTCACAAATTTATGAATCAATTAAACACAAAACATGTTTACCAATAGATTTAAATATCTTTAGTTTCTTTGCAATAAGAAGTGAAAAAGCACACCCTATGTCCAGTTATCAATGATTTAGCACTTTATCTTATTTGGAAAAGACCTAGATGTCCAATGATTTTAATTCCATTTATCATCCAAGCAAAACTTTAAAGTTTCAGGTTACCAAAGACTTTGAAAGCTATTTTAGCAGTTACCAATGAAAACTTTGATGAGATAGACAATTAACCATCATTTCAAATCATATTTTTGCTAACAAATTGCAAGAGATAACACGAGCTTATTTGACCTTCAGTAAACCTCGATAGAATAAAAGTTTCACATTTACTACTGATAACTTAAAAGACATGTCTATTTTAATTAAGCCAATAAACTTAACTTAGTTTAAATACTGAATTATGTTTCACCTGGATCCTCCCCATTGTCAGTTTTTACCTGAGACACTGGTGGGGAAATCTGGAGTAGGTGGTGTGAGGTCCAGGGGGTGCTCTTCTTGCTCCTTGACAGTGAAGGGAGAGGGAGCCATGATGCCTGAGGCACCGAGGATGGTCTAGAAGCCAGTTATGCAGGCTGCACCTAAGGTGATGCAGAAACAGGAGAAGGGGGAGGGGAAGGCAGAAGAAGCCAAGTGCTGCCAGAAGGCAGAGAAAGTGTTCCCAGCTCTGGAGCTCATCAGCTCCAACAGAGGAGCAGATGCCATGTTTTCCAGCCAATAAGGGGGAATAAGCAGTCCATGTCAGGCCAGAGAAGACAGGGAATTTCCCTGAAACAAAGGGAGTTTTGGCAGCTGCTTGGGAATATTCCTTAAAGTCCCCGTCCCAAGGTAGACTAATCACAGTTGGCTCCAGTTATAGCCATTAACCCAGGAAATGAGTGAGGGAGAAGCCCCCACATCTATTAGGAGGAGGAACAGAAAGAAAGAGATTCAGGGTCTCCTTTGCTAGGGAGGGCCAGTGTTTCCTCCAGCAACCCGGGTTTACTAGAAGGAGTCCTATTTAGATAATTATCATCCAATATGTCAGGGGGGGGTTTACTAACCAGACACATTTGGGCAAACACTTCTGCCCTGTTTCCTGCAGAGGAGATCTAACTGACAGATCCTACTGAGGCCATGCAGGGTTACAGGAGCTCAATCCTTTCCTAAATTTTGCAATCCGAATTGTTTCCAGTGGGTTAAAAGGCACCCCAAGGGAAAATCCTTGGGAACTGAAGAAGAAGCCTACTAAGGCCATGCTCCCAGAAGAGTAAAGAATGTCCATTACCACATCCCTCCCAACTCCCAGGTGGCATCCCACGCAGGATATGTCAGAGGTTCTCGTTTGTCAAAAATGACCAGAGGCGTACCTCAAGCAAGACATCACTATTGATCACAATCCTGCCTTCCCTTGAAGGCATCCCTGCTGTAAAAGGCCCAGAGGAGGGATGCCGGCATCCCTCCCCTACCCCATCTCATCCTAGGCTGCTGATGGGTGCCTGGTGAATGGACCGAAATACCCGTGCTGTGCTATCATATGTCCTGAAGGCTGTGTACTGCTCTGCCATTTTAACCCATGGAAAATACTAGAAAAGTTTACAAGGGGAAATTACTGAATTTTGTAGTTTTAAGTAGTTAGTAGAGGACATTGATGGAAAACAGTAAAGATGGAAATCCATCATGGTCTAAGCGACATTCCAACACATGTGGTCTTTACAGACAACTTCCCCAGGAAACGGTCTCCAATTGGGTTTTAATTCAATTGGGTACTGATTTCGGCTGGCTCCCAGTGGAGGTCCTGTGGCCAGAAGCTGCTAGACCAGGGATGTGGAGGGAATCACATTAGATCAATCAGGAGAAACCCTCACACAGGAGTCTTAAGATTGGCAGCTATCCTGGTGACTTAGGTGGCTGTCCCATGCTGAAGACAGACAACTTTGTATAAGGACAGAAGTAAAGAGAGGGCATCAAGTTTCTGGGTCTTATTACTATCCCAGCCAGGGTACTAACTTCCAGACAAAAGGCAAGCTTTCTCCTCCCCATAGAGTAGCCATGGGCTAGAGGATTGCAGCCTGAGCAATTGGCTTGAAAGTGTTCCAATAAGACCATACTCCTTGAAGAGGCCCTGGAATGAGAGTAAAGGAAGAGGAGAGAAAGTACTCACCAAGTTTGCACGGTGGCTCAGAATCCAGGTAAGACTCTCGACTCAAAGCCCCATGTTCAGGCACCATATGATGTAAGAAAGACAATGATAAGTTTCAAAGCCGATGGCCAAAAAAGAATTATTGAGATGTCTTTGGTGCAAAAAGGTGATTATATTAAAGCACGGGGACAGGACACATGGGCAGAAAGAGCTGCACCGGGGTCATGAGGAGTGGCCTGTTATATACTTTCAAGTTGGGAGGTGGTTAGGGATAGCGTAAATCTCTAATGAATTTTGGAAGCAAAGTTTCCAGGACCTTGAGAGGGCTAGCTATTGTTGGGAAAAGTCATTTATTACCATTTAATAAAATCTTAGTTATGAGATCCTTCAGATGTCTATCAGTGGGCCATATGCTTGGGGGATGATTGCCAACACATATCTTGGGGGGTTTAGAGATAAAGGAAGTTTGCAAAGGAATTTTTATACATTAAAGTAGACTTACAGGATCCTGATTGGGGGGGGCAGTAAGGCTAAGATTGCCTTTTGCCCTTAACAAAGTATTAACATTGAGGCAGTTGAGTCCCTAGAGGAATGGCACTCTGCGTATTTCAAGGACTTGTCAGTGGGCTGTAGGTAGTAAGGAAATTTAGTAACTTTTCTTCTGCCTTTGTTTCCCACATCAAAGGAAGACTGACTCTGGCTCACTTGAGTCATATACCTGGCCTAAGCCCAACTCTAAGAGCAGAAGGAAGGAGCAGTGATGTGATGACTTAAGGCCCTATGAGCCACAAAAGACTTGTGAGCCATTTGGTGAGATCATCCTCAACCAGCTGATGTTAACAAGACTCTCTCTGAAGTTGGCTCTGACCAGCTGTCCTCCATGCATAGGCTTCTGTGTGGGTGGTGGTGGGGAGGAGGCACTATTGTACTAGAGCTGGCCCCTACTGCCCCTTGTGATAACTTACTGAGCACAATCTCTTCCCAACTTTATGTTCAGTGGCATCATTGGTAGTAGCTTAAAATCAGCACGATGGAAGTATTTACACTGTGGAAATTGACAAATGTTACAAATTTTGTTTTCAGAGTTGGTTTTTAAATGTGACAACAGATGGGGGCCAAGCATTTATTTCATATGTTGGCAATCAATGTGCCAAAGGCTCCTGGATTTGAGGGTGGAAGTCTCTTCAGTTTTTTTTTTTTTAAGATTTTATTTATTTATTTGACAAAGAGAGAGTGCATGCACAAGCAGGGGGAGCGGCAGGCAGAGGGAGAAGCAGGCTCCCCACTGAGCAGGGAGCCTGATGCGGGACTCGATCCCAGGACCCTGGGATCATGACCTGAGCCTAAGGCAGATGCTTAAACAACTGAGCTACCCAGGCTTCCCTCTCTAGTTTTATTATTTTGTGCTATACAGTGAAAGTCTTGAAGAAGTAAGCAGATGAAGGCCATTGGCTCATGTCATCTTTAAGGTCCTTGCTTTGAAGAGTAAGGATCATGGTACTAACAGCCTGCACCCTAGGATAATGAAGATATTACTGGATATTGTGCAGGACTTTGAGCATCAGCAATAGTTTGGTATAAACTCCCTCTGGAACAACTCACCCTTCATTGACCTACTCTTTCCAAACCAAAACAAATGGAGAAAAACTGGTTCAATGTTCCTAGTTTCCCAAATTCCTTTGATGGACTTTATGTAGAAGGTCAGCTGCAATTTCATGGAGAAGCACATGAGAATGCCATGGATTGGTGGCTTTAGAAGAACATGGATTTGTGCTTTGTTATGATGAGCACAGGGACTGAGTCTATATGGCAGAAACATTGATTGCAGTGAAAAAAAAAGGCACACTAAATTGGCAGATGCTGGCCTTCTGAAATTTAGGCCACAGCAAGGATAGAAGTCTTCATCTGGTGGTAAACAGAGTCATTAGCAAATTAGGTTTTGAGAGCTATGGAACAATAGGTAAAAAGGTCTCCAAAATCTCTTGACCATTAATAGTTTTAGTATATCTCCTCTTCCAGATGTGGTAAGATTATTGATAATTTTTACTCTTCTTTACATTTTTTCTGTACTTTACAGAATTTTCAAAATGAATACACACTAATTTTATATCAAATTAAAGTTATCAAAAATAGTTTTTTTAAATTGGAAGTCAGAAAAGACATGACAAATCAAGGAAATATATAAAGCAAACAAGGTTAAGGAGAGATTTGAAAGTCAAACAGATAAGTTAGGACTTAATAGAAATAGGAAACTATTATGTATTCTTCAGTAGTGTAGGGAAACATTTGTGCTTCATTGAAAAACTATGCATTGTTTAGGGCACATCCTCCAAGTTTATCTGGTTTCTAGTCTTTCATTGATTTTGAGGTATTTTATAATTCTGTAAATTGTAAAGAATTGATGGCAATAATGCAAATTATTCTTGCCTACAAACATGAATATAACTTCTATCCCAAGGAGGAGGCCTTCCATCATAAAAAAAGAAAGAAGAAAGAAAGAAAGAAAGAAATACAAGAAAGAAAGAAAGAGAAAGAAAGAAAGAAAGAAAGAAAGAAAGAAGAAGAAAATAATCCAGTTTTCATTTGCAAATCCATTTCAGTATTCTAGATCTATAAATGTGACTGTTGGGGATGCCTGGGTGGCTCAGTTGGTTAAGCGCCTGCCTTAGGCTCAGGTCATGATCCCAAAGTCTTGGAATTGAGTCCTACATTGGGCTCCTTGCTCAATGGGGAGCCTGCTTCTCCCTCTGCTTGTCACTCCCCCTGCTTATGCTCTCTCTCTGTCAAGTAAATAAAATAAAATCTTTTAAAAAATAAAAATAAATGTGTCTGCTGTTTGGACCAGTTTTAAAAGCCACCAAGTTCCCTCATTAATAACAACTTAAATAAAATCATTAACACATGAGTATTTTATATCTGTGTGTGAGTTATGATTTTACCTTTTGTCCCACCGTGTGCCTGCCTGATGACTTAGGAAGAAGGCAAACTGGCTACTTAAAGAAAAGACAGGAAAACGATAAAATAATTTAAGTGGGTATAGGGGAAAAGCAATCTGAATTTGGTTAAGAACAATACCAACCTGTTTCCATCAGATGTCTGGTTGTTGTGGCCTTTAATGCTATTGAATTAAACAGTGTTTTTTTTTTTCTTCTTCTTTTTTTCATTGCTGAACCATATTAGATATAAGCAAATCTCTTGTTAGACAAGAATCCCATCTTCCTATCTTGCTTGGGGAACTTTATTTTTTATGATAATTTTCAAAAGTCAATAAATCAACTCTCAATTATCTGTGCTGACCCAGGGGAGTATCAGCATGCAAAGGTATTAATAATCAGCCCAGGACTTCCTCTCCTACCACCACAGTATTTGAGGAGGGGATTTAGAAGGCAGACACCTGTAATTTCTTAAATGTTTCTCTATTCACTGTCAAGTTCACTTAGGATACTTAAAAGAAAATTAGATTCATGGGGCCCCACTCTACAGATTCTGATTCTGGAATAGGGCTCTAGAATCTCTATTATTAACAAACTTCCAAGTAATTCTTCTCCCAAGTCCAGTTTGGGAATACAAGAATACCACATCTTATTATGCTTTGCTGTGTTGCACTTCTCAGATATTCTATTTTTTACAAATTGTAGGTTTATGGGAACCCTGTGTCAAACAGGTCTGTCAGTGTCATTTTTCCAACAGATTTGTTTATTTCATATTTCTATGTCACATTTTGTTAATTGTCACAAAATTTCAAACATTTTCATTATTATTATATTTGTTATGGTTAGCTGTGATCAGTGATTATGACTTACTAAAAGCTCAGAAGATGGTTAGCATTTTTTAGCAATATTTTTAAATTACAGTATGTACACTTTTTAGATGTAATGCTGTTACACACTTAATAGACTATGGTATAGTGTAAACATAACTTTTATATGCACTGGGAAACCAAAAAAAGTAATTTTTCTTGCCTTATTGCAATATTCATTTTATTGCAATGATCTGGAACCAAATCAGCAATATGTCTGAGGTATGCCTGTACTACAGGTAATATAGTCAATTTAAATTGATCTTTCTTTGATGACTACTATTAAAAATAATTAAGACAATTTAGGTGATACAACAAACTTTATTTAACACTTCATAAAGTGGATAGTCTCTTATGGAGAATGGCAAAATGGAATGGAAGGCAAGAAGTTTTTATGACATAAAGAATAAAGAACAAGGAAAAGATGAATAGAATATATCTAATCACCTGGGGCCATATAGTCAACCTTGCTTGAGGTGAGAATACTCCGAGTTGGGTTGGCTTGGAATTTGGGGATTGGCAGACTGAATATACTGAGTTTCTGGTCAAGTAAGGCATTTACATGGACACAAAAATTACTTAAGTTTTGGTTTGCTGACAGGACATCCTTTACAGGAGCGGCTCCATCTTGAGCCTAGAAATTTATTTTGAAACTACCCTCTAAATGAGTCTTACAAAAAGTTATATTGCTTCAGCCTGAGACAATGCTAGAAAGGCAAATGCAAGAGGGGGAAAAGATGGCTGAGGAGTAGGGGACCCTATTCCAACCAGTCCCCAGAACTGAGCTGAATATCTACCAGACCACTCTGAACACCCACAAAATCAGCCTGAGATGTAAGAAGATAGATCTGGATCTCTACAAACAGAATATTGCAAGCAGATGGTTTCGAGGTATGAAATGGGGAGTCATGATTCCAAGGGAAGATATCGGAGGATAAATGGCAGGGAGAGGGAGCCACATTGTCGGGATCCTACATAGCCGGTGAGTGATAGCTTCCAGTGCTGGGGACCAGGCACAGACTCACAGACTGGTAGCAATGGGGAAAGGACTTTGGGGCAGCCCCTGGACAGAAACCTGGAGCGGCGGGGCTGCCCATGCAAACTGGGGGCAGCTGGAGATTTTAGAAGCACAAAGGGCAGAGATGTGCCCTGACCAGGAGGCAAGGACTGGGAGCACTGCTGAGGGGTGCACAACCCAGGACGCTGCAGTTTATAGCAACACAGACAGAAATGGAGATAGTGTGGTCTGGAGACCTCACTGAAGAACAGACTGCGATCTCACCACTCTGAGGCAGAGGGTTGGAAATGATCTCTTCTGCTCTGACTCTCAGAAGAGACACAGAAAGCCACCAGGGAAAGCAGCCAGAGGAAAAAAGCTGCAAAAAAACGGTTTTCACTGAGCCCATCCCCTACCACAGGGGGCAGGGCAACTCTGTCCAAACAGGGTTGCCTGAGTAACTGCACAACGGGCCCCTCCCCCAGAAGACAGCCTGGGAAACAAGAGGCCAGCAACCCTAAGGTCCCTATAAAACGGGTGCATTTTCCTTGGGTTGTGGTCAATAATTTGGACTCTATACATTCCCTCAAACACCCATCAACAGAATGACTAGGAGGAGGAACCACCAAACAGGAAAGACTCAGAGACTATGACTTATGCCACAGATTTACAAATGGATTCAGATGTAACCAAGATGTTGGAGATGGAATTCAGGCTAGCATTTGTGAAGACAATAGTTAGAATGGAGAAATCCATTTATGGCAACACAGAGTCTCTAAGGGCAGAAAGGAAAGCTGAATTGGCAGAATATAAAAATGCTATCAATGAGTGCCAATCTAATCTAAATAATCTACCACCTAGGGTAAGTGAGGCAGAAGAAAATATTAGTTATCTAGAAGACCAATTAATAGGCAAGAAGGGAAAAGAGGAGGCCAGAGAAAAACAACTCAGAATCCATGGAAATAGAATCAGAGAAATAAGTGACACCATGAAATGTTTGAATGTCAGAATTACTGGAATCCCTGAGGGAAGGGAGAGAGAGAGGACTAGAAGATATATTTGAGCAAATTGTAGCTGAGAAGTTCCCTAATCTGGGGAATGAAACAAGCATTCATGTCCTAGAGGCAGAGAGGACCCCTCCCAAGGTCAAGGAAAACAGGCCAACACCCCGACATGTAATAGTAAAACTCACAAATCTTAGAGCCAAGGAAACCATCTTAAGGGCAGTTAGGGGGAAGAGATTCATTATATACAGAGGGAGGAACATCAGAATAACATCAGACCTATACACAGAGACCTGGCAAGCCAGAAAGGCCTGGCAAGACATACTCAGGGTACCAAATGAGAAGAACATGCAGCCAAGAATACTTTCTCTGGCAAGGCTGTCATTTAGAATGGATGGAGAGATGCAGAGCTTCCAAGACCAGGAGATACTGAAAGACTACCTGGCCACTAAGCCAGCCTTGCAAGAAATATTAAGGAGGGTTCTATAAAAGGATAAAGACCCCAAGGGAGATATAGAACAGAAATTTACAGGGATAATCTATAGAAACAAGGAATTCACAGGCATCATGATATCATTAATTCATATCTTTCAATAATCACTCTCAATGTGAATGGCCTAAATGCTCCCATAAAATGGCACAGGGTTGCAGATTGGATAAAAAGACAGGACCCATCCTTATACTGTCTACAAGAGACTCATTTTGAACCTAAAGATATATCCAGACTGAAAAAGAAGGGATGGAGATCCATCTTCCATGCCAATGAACCTCAAAAGAAAGATAGGGTAGCAATTCTTATATCAGACAAATTAGATTTTAAACTAAAGACTGTAGTTAGAGACACAGAAGGACACTCTATCATTCCTAAAGGGTCCATCCAAAAAGAAGGTCTAACAATTGTAAATATCTACACCCCCAACATGAGAGCAGCCATCTACATAAGTCAACTGTTAACCAAAATAAAAAGTAATATTG
Source organism: Leptonychotes weddellii (assembly GCF_054177405.1). Taxonomy (NCBI): domain Eukaryota; kingdom Metazoa; phylum Chordata; class Mammalia; order Carnivora; family Phocidae; genus Leptonychotes; species Leptonychotes weddellii. The sequence continues at coordinate 41,851,716 of NC_138385.1, forward strand.
ATAACAATATGTTAATTGTGGGAGACCTCAATACTCCACTCTCAGCAATAGACAGATCATCTACGCAGAAAATCAACAAAGAAACAAGAGCTTTGAATGACATGCTGAACCAGATGGACCTCATAGATACATACAGAACATTCCACCCTAAAACAACAGAATACTCATTCTTCTCGAGCACACATGGAACTTTCTCCAGAATAGACCACATACTGGGTCACAAATCTGATCTCAACCAGTACCAAAAGACTAAGATTATTCCCTGCATATTCTCAGACCATAATGCTTTAAAACCGGAACTCAATCACAAGAAAAAAATTTGAAGAAATTCAAACACTTGGAAGCTAAAGACCACTCTGCTCAAGAATGTTTGGGTCAACCAGGAAATCAAAGAACTTAAACAATTCATGGAAATCAATGAGAACGAAAACACATCGGTCCAAAACCTATGGGATACAGCAAAGGAGGTCCTAGGGGGGAAATACATAGCCAACAAAGCCTCACTCAAAAAAATAGAAAAATCCCAAATTCACCAACTAACTTTATACCTTAAAGAACTAGAGAAAAAGCAGCAAATGATGCCTAAGCCACGCATTAGTAGAGAAATAATTGAGATTACAGCAGAGATCAAGGGATTAGAAACGAGAAACACAGTAGATCAGATCAATGAAACTAGAAGCTGGTTCTTTGAAAGAATTAATAAGATTGATAAACCACTGGCCAGACTTATCCAAAAAAAGAAGAGAAAGGACCCAAATTAATAAAATGATGAATAAAAGGGGAGAGATCACGACTAACACCAAGGAAATAGAAACAATTATTAGAAATTATTATCAACAACTATATGCCAATAAACTGAGCAATCTGGATGAAATGGAGGCCTTCCTGGAAACCTATAAGCTGCCAAGACTGAAACAGGAAGAAATTGACAACCTGAATAGGCCAATAACCAGTAACGAGATTGGAGCAGTGATCAAAAACCTCCCAAAAAACAAGAGTCCAGGGCCTGATGGATTCCCTGGGGAATTCTACCAAACATTCAAAGAAGAAAT
>NC_138385.1:41853267-41931215 GCF_054177405.1 Leptonychotes weddellii
GCAACTGTAGAAAGAGAAATTAGAGAAATGATTCCATTTACAATAGCACCAAAAACCATAAGATACCTCAGAATAAACCTAACCAAAGAGGTAAAGGATCTATACTCTAGGAACTACAGAACACTCATGAAAGAAATTGAAGAAGACACAAAAAGATGGAAAAATATTCCATGCTCATGGATCGGAAGAATAAACATTGTTAAAATGTGTATGCTACCCAGAGCAATCTATACCTTCAATGCCATCCCAATCAAAATTCCAATAACATTTTTCAAAGTTCTGGAACAAACAATCCTAAAATTTGTATGGAATTAGAAAAGACCCTGAATAGACAGAGGAATGTTGAAAAAGAAAAACGAGGGCATCACGTTGCCCAATTTCAAGCTATATTACAAAGCTGTGATCACCAAGACAGCATGGTACTGGCACAAAAACAGACATATAGACCAATGGAACAGAATAGAGAGCCCAGTTATGGTCCCTAAACTCTATGGTCAAATAATCTTCTACAAAGCAGGAAAAAATATGCAATGGAAAAAAAGAGAGTCTCTTCAATAAATGGTGCTGGGAAAATTGGACAGCTATATACAGAAGAATGAAACTCGACCATTCTCTACACCATAAACAAAGATAAACTCAAAATGGATAAAAGACTTCAATGTGAGACAGGAATCCATCAAAATCCTAGAGGAGAATAGGCAATAAGCACTTTGACATTGGCCACAGCAACTTCTTTCAAGATACATCTCCAAAAGCTTTTGTTTCACAAAAGCAAAAAAGAACTTTTGGGACTTCATCAAGATAAAAAGCTTCTGCACAGCAAAGGAAACAGTCATCAAAACAAAGAGGCAACCCACAGAATGGGAAAAGATATTTGCAAATGACACTACAGATAAAGGGCTGGTATCCAAGATCTATAAAGAACTCCTCAAACTCAACCCCAAAAAAACAAATAATCAAGTCAAAAAATGGGCAGAAGATATGAAAAGACAGTTCTCTGAAGAAGACATACAAATGGCTAACAGAGACATGAAAAAATATTCATCATCATTAGCCATCAGGGAAATTCAAAGCAAAACCACACTGAGATACCACCTTACACTAGTTAGAATGGCAAAAATGGACAGGGAAAGAAACAACAAATGTTGGAGAGGTTGTGGAGAAAGGGGAACCCTCTTGCACTGTTGGTGGGAATGCAAGTTGGTACAGCCACTTTGGAAAACAGTGTGGAGGTGCCTCAAAAACTTAAAAATAGAGCTACCCTATGACCCATCAATTGCACTCCTGGGTATTTACCCCAAAGACACAGATGTAGTGAAAAGAAGGGCCATAGGCACCCCAATGTTCATAGCAGCAATGTCCACAATAGCCAAACTGTGGAAAGAGCTGAGATGCCCTTCAACAGATGAATGGATATAGAAGATGTGGTCCATATATACAATGGAATATTACTCAGCCATCAGAAAGGATGAGTTCCCAACTTTTACATCAACATGGATGGGACTGGAGGAGATTATGCTAAGTGAAATAAGTCAAGCAGAGAAAGTCAATTATCATATGGTTTCACTTATTTGTGGAACATAGGGAATAGCATGGAGGACATTAGGAGAAGGAAGGGAAAAATGAAGGGGGGAAAATCAGAGGGAGATATGAACCATGAGAGACTATGGACTCTGAGAAACAAGAAGTCTGTAACCTACAACAGTAGAAATATTAGATTGGCAGCAGACCTATCCACAGAGACCTTGCAGGCCAGAAAAGACTGGCATGATTTATTCAGCAAACTAAACAAGAAAAATATAGAGCCAAGAATACTTTAGCTACCTGGCTGTCCCCAGGGGATCTGGGGAGATTCCCCTTCCTCCCCCAGGAGGAGTGGTGCAGGAGCCCACTACAGGAATCTGCTGGGTTTGGAGAGTCCAAAGGGGTCATGTGCCAGTGATAAAAAAGCTCCATCACAGGCCGGTGAGCATGGATTGCAGCTGGAGAACAGGCAGACAGGAGTGATTGAATGCTTTTCTATGAGGGCTCACTGAGGATTGGGGCATCAAGGTCTTGGCTCCTCCTGGACTAGAGATTCAGAGGCCGCCATTTTCACTCTCAACCTCCAAAGCTGTATGGAAAGCTTGCAGGAAACAAAAGCTCCTGAGAGCAAACCCGAGCAGATTACTTAGGCTGGCCCCTGGCAAGGGCAGTGCAATTCCACCTTAGGCAAAGACATTTGAGAATCTCTGCAACAGGCCCCTCCCCCAGAAGATCAGCAAGAACATCCAGCCAAGACCAAGTTTACTGATCAATGAGAAAGGCAAAACCCCAGCGCTAGGGGAATACAGCACATAGAATTCATGGCTTTTCCCCCATGATTCTTTAGTCTTTAAAATTTATTTTTTTTTAATTTTCCTCATTTTTCTTTCTTTCTTTTTCTTTCTTTTTTTTTGAATTTTTCTTCTTTCCCTTTTCAATTAACTTCTTATCAATTCCTTTTTTAAAATCTTTTTTTAATTTTCATTTTTACAGTCATAGTCTAGCCCTTCATTGTATTTAACCTTATTTTTTGTATGTATATATATATATATAATTTTTCTTTCTTTAAAATTTTGGGATGCAGTTTCATCTAACAGACCAAAATATACCCCAAATCTAGTGTATGTTAGTGTATGGCTCTGTTTTTTACCTGCCTTATTACATTCTCTCTCTTGTTTTTTAAATTTTTCTTCTTTCTTTTTTCAACCAACATCTTATTGTATCAATTCCTTTTTTTAAATTTTTTTTAAATTTTATTTATTTATTTGAGAGAGAGCAGCAGGGAGAGGGAGAAGCATGCTCCCTGCCGAGCAGGGAGCCTGATGTGGGACTCGATCCCAGGACCCTGGGATCATGACCTGAGCTGAAGGCAGATGCTTAATGACTGAGCCACCCAGGTGTCCTTAAATATTTTTTAATTTTAATTTTTACAGTCATATTCTGTCCCTTCATTGTATTTAACCTTATTTTTTTGTGTGTGTATATATATATATATATATGTTTTTCATTCTTTAAAATTTTGGAATTCAGTTTCTTCTAACAGACCGAAATACACCCAAAATCTAGTGTACAGCTCTGTTCTATTCACCAGCCTGATCATATTCTTTTTTTTTTTCCCTATTCTCCTGGTTTTGGGTCTCTTCTGATTTGTTTAGTGTATATTTCTCTGGGGTCATTGTTACCCTTTTAGCATTTTGTTCTCTCGTTCATCTATTCTTCTCTGGGCAAAATGAGAAAATGGAAAAACACAACTCAAAAAAAAAAAAAAGAACAAGAGGCAATACCGACTGCCAGGAGCCTAATCCATACAGACATTAGTAAGATGTCAGAACTAGAGTTCAGAATAACAATTATAAACATAATAGCTGGGTTTGAAAACAGCATGGAAGATATTAGAGAAACCCTTTCTAGAGAAATAAAAGAACTAAAATCTAACCAAGTCAAAATCAAAAAGGCTATTAATGACGTGCAATAAAAAATGGAGGCTCTAACTGCTAGGATAAATGAGGCAGAAGAGAGAATTAGTGATATAGAAGACCAAATGATGGAAAATAAAGAAGCTGAGAAAAAGAGAGATAACTACTGGATCTCGAGGGCAGAATCTGAGAGATAAGTGATACCATAAGACGAAACAATGTTAGAATAATTGGGATCCCAGAAGAAGAAGAAAGGGGGGGCAGAAGGTATATTGGAGCAAATTATAGCATAGAACTTCCCTAATTTGGGGAAGGAAACAGGCATCAAAATACAGGAGGCACAGAGAAACCCCCTCAAAATCAATAAAAATAAGTCAACATCCCAACATCTAATAGTAAAACTTACAAATCTCAAAGACAAAAAGAAAATCCTGAAAGCAGCTTGGGACAAGAAGTCTGTAACCTACAACAGGAGAAATATTAGATTGGCAGCAGACCTATCCACAGAGACCTGGCAGGCCAGAAAAGACTGGCATGATATATTCAGCAAACTAAACAAGAAAAATATAGAGCCAAGAATACTTTATCTAGCTGGCTGTCCCTGAAAATAGAAAGAGTGATAAAAAGCTTTTCAGTCAAGAAGAACCTAAAAGAATTTGTGATCACCAAACCAGCTCTACAAGAAATATTGAAAGGGGTCCTCTAAGCAAAGAGAGAGCCTAAAAGTAACATAGACCAGAAAGGAACACAGGCAATATACAGTAACAGTCATCTTACAGGCAATACAATGGCACTAAATTCATATCTTTCAATAGTTACCATGAATGTAAATGGGCTAAATGCCCCAATCAAAAGATAAAGGGTATCAGATTGAATAAAAAAGGAAGACCCATCAATATGTTGTTTGCAAGAGACTCATTTTAGACCAAAAGACACCCTCAGATTGAAAGTGAGGGAGTGGAAAATCATTTATCATGCTAATGGACATCAAAAGAAAGCTGGGGTGGCAATCCTTATATCACACAAATGAGATTTTAAGCCAAAGACTGCAATAAGAGATGAGGAAGGACACTATATCCTACTTAAAGGGTCTATCCAACAAGAAGATCTAACAATTGTAAATATCTATGCCCCTAACATGGGAGAAGCCAATTATATAAGCCAATTAATAACAAAAGCAAAGAAACACATCAACAATAATACAATAATAGTAGGGGACTTTAACATACCCCTCACTGCAATGGACAGATCATCTAAGCAAAAGATCAACAAGGAAATAAATGCTTTAAATGACACACTGGACCAAATGGACTTCACAGATATATTCAGAACATTCCATCCCAAAGCAACAGAACACACATTCTTCTCTAGTGCACATGGAACATTTTCCAGAATTGATCACCTCCAGGGTCACAAATCAGGTCTCAATGGGTACCAAAAGACTGGGATCATTCCCTGCATATTTTTGGACCACAATGCTTTGAAACTAGAACTCAATCACAAGAGGAAAGTCAGAAAGAACTCAAATACATGGAGGCTAAAGAGCATCCTACTGAAGAATGAATGGGTCAACCAGGAAATTAAAGAAGAATTAAAAAATTCATGGAAACAAATGAAAATGAAAACACAACTGTTCAAAATCTTTGGGATGCAGCAAAGGCGGTTCTAAGAGGAAAGTATATAGCAATACAAGACTTTCTCAAGAAACAAGAAAGGTCTCAAATACATAACCTAACCCTATACCTAAAGGAGCTGGAGAAAGAACAGCAAATAAAGCCTAAACCTAGCAGGAGAAGAGAAATAATGAAGATCAGAGCAGAAATCAATGAAATAGAAACCATTAGAACAGTAGAACAGATCACTGAAACCAGGAGCTGGTTCTCTGAAAGAATTAATAAGATTGATAAACCCCTGTTCAGACTAATTAAAAAGAAAAGAGAAATGACCCAAATAAATAAAATCATGAATGAAAGAGGAGCAATTACAACCAACACCAAAGAAATACAAACGATTATAAAAACATATTATGAGCAACTATATGCAGGTAAATTAGATAATCTGGAAGAAAAGGATGCATTCCTAGAGATGTATAAACTACCAGAACTGAACCAGGAAGAAATAGAAAACCTGAATAGACCCATAACCAGTAAGGAATTTGAAACAGTAATCAAAAATCTCCCAACAAACAAGAGCCAAGGGCCAGATGGCTTCCCAGGGGAATTCTACCAAACATTTAAAGAATAGTTAATACCTGTTCTTCTGAAACTGTTCCAAAAAATAGATATGGAAGGAAAATTTCCAAACTCATTTTATGAAGCAACATTACCTTGATCCCAAAATCAGACAAAGACCACATCAAAAAGGAGAACTACAGACCAATATCCTTGATGAACATGGATGCAAAAATTCTCACCAAAATACTAGCCAATAAGATCCAACAGTACATTAAAAGGATTATTCACCACGACCAAGTGGGATTTATCCCTGGGATGCAAGGTTGGTTCAACATCCACAAATCAATCAATGTGATACAATACATTAATAAAAGAAAGAACAAGAACCATATGATCCTCTCAATAGATGCAGAAAAAGCATTTGACAAAGTACAGCATCCTTTCTTGATTAAAACTCCTCAGAGTGTAGGGATAGAGGATACATATTCAATATCATAAAAGCCATCTGTGAAAAACCCATAGTGAATATCACTCTCAAGGGGAAAAAACTGAGAGCTTTTACCCTAAGGTCAGGAACACAGCATGGATGTCTACTACCACCACTGCTATTCAACATAGTACTAGAAGTCCTAGCCTCAGCAATCAGAAAACAAAAAGAAATAAAGCCATTTGAATTGGCAAAGAAGAAATCAAACTCTCACTTTTTGCCAATGATATGTTACTTTATGTGGAAAACCCTAAAGACTCCACCCCAAAACTGTTAGAACTCATACAGAAATTCAGTAAATTGGCAGGTTATAAAATCAATGCACAGAAATCAGTGGCATTTCTATACACCAACAACAAGACAGAAGAAAGAGAAATTAAGGAGTTGATCCCATTTACAATTGCACCCAAAACTATAAGATACCTAGGAATAAATCTAATCAAAGAGGCAAAGAATCTGTACTCAGAAAACTATAGAACACTCATGAAAGAAATTGAGGAAGACATAAAGAAATGGAAAAACGTTCCATGTTCATGGATTGGAAGAACAATATTGTGAAAGTGTCTATGCTACCTAAGCAATCTACACATTTAATGCAATCCTTATCAAAATACCATCAACTTTTTTCATAGAAATGGTACAAATAATCCTAAAATTTGTGTGGAAACAGAAAAGACCCCAAATAGCCAGAGTAATGTTGAAAAAGAAAAGCAAAGCTGGTGGCATCACAATTCCGGACTTCAAGCGCTATTACAAAGCTGTCTTCATCAAGAGAGTGTGGTACTGGCACAAAAACAGACACATAGATCAATGGAATAGAATAGAGAGCCCAGATATGGACCCTGAACTCTATGGTCAACTAATCTTCAACAAAGCAGGAAAGAATGTCCAATGGAAAAAAGACAGTCTCTTCAACAAACGGTGTTGGGAAAATTGGACAGCCACATGCAGAAGAATGAAACTGGACCATTTCCTTGTGCCACGCACAAAAATAGACTCAGAATGGTTGAAAGACCTAAATGTGAGATAGGAATCCATCAAAATCCTTGAGGAGAACACAGGCAGCAACCTCTTTGGCTTCAGCCACACCAACTTCTTCATAGAAACATTTTGCCAAAGGCAAGGGAAGCAAGGACAAAAATGAACTATTGGGACTTCTTCAAGATAAAATGTTTTTGCACAGCAAAGAAAATAGTCAACAAAACCAGAAGACAAGCTACAGAATGGGAGAAGATATTTGCAAATGACATATCAGATAAAGGGCTAGTATCCAAAATCTATAAAGAACTTGTCAAACTCAACAGCCAAAAAATAAATAATCCAGTCAAGAAATGTGCAGAAGACATGAACCAACATTTCTCCAAAGAAGACATAAAAATGACCAACAGACAGGTGAAAAAATGCTCCACATCCCTTGGCATCAGGGAAATACAAATCAAAACCACAATAAAATACTACCTCACACCAGTCAGAATGGCTAAAATTAACAAGTCAGGAAATGACAGATGCTGGCAAGGATGCGGAGAAAGGGGAACCCTCCTACACTGTTGGTGGGAATGCAAGCTGGTGCAGCCACTCTGGAAAACAGTATGGAGGCTCCTCATAAAGTTGAAAATAGAGCTACCCTATGACCCAGCAATTGCACTACTGGGTATTTACCCCAAAGATACAGATATTGTGAAAAGAAGGTGCACATGCACCCCAATGTTTATAGCAGCAATGTCCACAATAGCCAGACTATGGAAAAAGCCTAGATGTCCATCAACAGATGAATGGATAAAGATGATGATGATGAGACACACACACACACACACACACACACACACACACACACACAATGGAATATTATGCAGCCGTCAAAAAATTGAAATCTTGCCATTTGCAATGACATGGATGGAACTAGAGGGTATTATGCTAAGCGAAATAAGTCAATGAGAGAAAGACTAGTATCATATAATCTCACTGATATGAGGAATTTGAAAAGACAAAGGATCATAGGGGAAGGGGGAGGAAAATGAAACAAGATGAAACCAGAGAGGGAGACAAAGCATAAGAGACTCTTAATCTCAAGAAACAAACTGAGGTTTGCTGGAGTGAATGAGGGTGGGAGGTATTAGGTGGCTGGGTGATGGACCTTGGGGAGGGTATGTAGTATGTTGAGTGTTGTGAATTGTGTAAGACTGTTGAATCATAGACCTGTACCCCTGAAACAAATAATACATTATATGTTAATTAAAAAAAATAAAAATAAAATAGGGAAAGTCCATGCAAAGAGTGAGGTGGGATAGAAAGGGGACCATAAGATCAGCTAAGTTACAAGTGGGAGGTGACTCCCAGGGAACATGAAAAACTAAGGTCCTTAATTATGTCTCCATAGAAGATAAGAAATGTTTGAAACAAAGTAGTCTTTTGTATATCTCATAAAATAATTTCTTCGGAAGTTATTCAGAACATACTCTTGAGTTACCTGATTTTTAAATTTATTTTGAATGTGGGTGGTTGATTCTCTTTAAATAACTAAATTATAATCTATTCTATTATATGGTTAGCTTCCTTTGGTTTTTGATCTATTTTACTGGATGTCTTGTGGTGGACTATGTGCCAATCTGGATTTGAAGAACTTGACTCTTCACAAAGGTTTACCTGTCAAAACTGTAACAGCACATGATACTTCTTTCCAGTTAGATATGGTGCTGTGTAAATTTATATACTATAGAGTAAAAAATACACATCATGTCAGAATCACTGACGTCACCAAGGAAGGATGACCATAACATGTAAGTGCAAGACCAACTACTAGCTGGAGGCTTGGAAAACAAGTCAAAGAATAACCATATTGAAAATGTAATCCTTGTGAGAAACACTGAAATATCTGGTAAATACTTGAACCAGGAAAGTGACATCTGGTCTGTTTTCCTACATCAGCGGTCCTTAGCAAATTGCATTAAAAGGAGAACAGATATATGAGTTCTGTCATTTCATATCTAAATGTTTACTGCAAATAGAGTAGTCTATTAAATATTTTTTCCCAATATAGATAATTAAAAACAGAAATGTTTTACTTTCTTTAATGATTGTAAATTTCTTCAGAACCTCAAGGTCTGGTCCATTCCTGAGTCTTCAGAGTTCTTAGGTTCTCTTAAGATTTAGGTCAGCTGACCTGGAGAACAAAAAGTCAGCACAGGACAAAAACAGACTTTTCAAGCAGCTTCTCTCTTGCCAGATATGGCTCAGATCCCAGGCACTCAGAGTGAGTTTAGTAACATAGTGGAACACAGTATTTTATTTTAAAATGATATGATACAGACAGAAGGATTAAAATGTTAGCAAAGCCAGTTCTATTCTCAGGCATGTGAATAACTCTGTAATGCAGTTGATAAGATGTTGAGATGAGATGCTGTTGATGAGATGAGATGCAGTTGATGTTACTGTTAGTAATGCTAAAATGTATTAAGCCTTTGTTAAATGTAGGTAGTACTGTTTTGTTTTTCATGTATTATTTAATTCTCATAACACACAAATGAAGTGAAAACTTATTATTCCTATTTTATATGTGGAGAAACTGAGGCACAGAGCAGTTAGATCAGAGGTTTTTATGTTTTAACTTATCTATAGTGGAAGGAAGAAATACCAATTCTGTCTATGAACCACAGTTCTTCTGAGCTATAAATACTGAGCACTTTCTGAGGTTCTATATCTTTTAATGCAACACAGGAATCCAATAACACATTTCTTGTCTTCTACTAAATTTACCCTAAGAAAATATTACTAGCCAAAATTTATTATTTGACTTGGAATTTATCAATTATATTTGTATCCTCTTCAGAAACTATCTGGTTGTTCATGTAGTCTTTGAGGTGTGATTCAAAAGTAATAAAACTGGTTTTCACTTGTGGTCAATAAAAACCCCTCTTTTTATTTCATAGTCATACCTATAAGGCAGAAGCATGAAATTATTATCCATATGATAAAGGTTGATATTGAGGAAGAGACAAGACATTTTTAATTTTTAGCACAATGGTTCCCAATGGCACCTGTAACAAAAAATAAACTAATACCACAGAAACTTCTCTGGTAGAGATGAAAACCTTAGGGTCCTGACTCTCAGAAGAGTTCTTTTGTAATTAAACCAGTGTTTCCCAATATTGCCCTATTATTAAAATTACTGTAGTGCTGTTGAAGAGAACATTCCAAGATGATGGAAATGTTTTATAATCTGTGCTAATATGGTAGACACTAGCCACATGTGATTATTGAACACTTGAAATGTGACTAGTATCACTAAGGAACTAAATTTTAATTTTAATTAATTTAAATTGAAATACCCACAAGTAACTACTGACTACTACATTTGGCAGTGCAGAGTGTTTGTGAAAAATACACATCCATGGGCTTATACTAGACCTATAGAATCAGAATCAACAGTTCAGTGTCATTTGAATATGTATTATTAACATCATATTAGTCAATGCTCACTGAACAGCCAGTTTATTTTACTTCAAATTGCTACTGTTCTTCAAGCCCATAATTCTAGGCTACTACTGTTTCCAAAAATAATACTGCATATAAAATATATTCAGTTATTTATTTATAAATTATAAATAAAAATTAATATTTATATACTGCATGTTCTCTAATTACAGAAGAAAATGAGTTGTATTTGTACCAAGAGCCACAACTATGCTATGCTTCTTACACAGGCCTAGAACGAGTACATAGCTTTAAGAAAGTACCACATATGAAAATTTGCACTTGCAAAAAGATAAATTAGGGAACAATTATTCATTTCACAAAAGAATTCACCAAAGGGCTACTTTAAATAGCTAGCTTTCCTAAAATGAATCCTAAATAAGATTCAATTAAGATTCAATTTGCACACATCTTTTTGAGAACACATCTGTTTCCTCAAACCAGCTACACCTCTGAATCATTTGCAAAACCTCTGGAGACTGAAAGAGGTTTCTCCATAAAAGCTGTGATACTTGGCGTTGAAAACAAGCTATTCCACATTTTCAAGAGCTTACCCTCACTGTGTAGGGAGAGAATCTATGCCTTCTTGTAAATTATCTTTCAGATTCTAAGTGATGGTTATAATATTTAGCTTAAGCATAGTGTAGCATAATGTAACCAGCCAAAGATTCCACTTGAAAATGTTTTGAAAATGGAAACAAAAAGTAATATCCAGGCTGCAAGTTCCCAGTCTGGCATATAAAGATCGTAGAATTTGTCATTCCATCTTAATGACAAGTAAAAACCTGAACAAAATGAAAAATCAACTTCTTTTCTTTAATGAGTCAGAGAAGAGAAGTCAAAGAGCAAACCACTACTCCCAAAATTGGAGAGACAGACAGGCAGATGCAGAGACTCATAGCTTACCAGAAAGGAAACCCACCAGCACATACTTCCATAGAAATCAGTGCCTGGGTAGGAAAACCTGAACTGTAATTGATGAATTGCTGGAGGCTCAGTGTGGACAACGCTGCAAGTTAAAATCTCCAAAGGAACCCAGTCAGGGGCCCCCATGTTTTGTGAGTTTTGTCTCCAGGAGCTCTACAAGGTTCTCACAATGGGTGTTGGAGAAAACTACCTTCAGGCTCCCTACAGGAGGATAGGGGAAAACTATTTTGGAATACACCAGAGGATTCCATTCTTCTTATCATGGGCTGCCCTCAGGAGAGCCTAATCTGCTGAGGTTTTATCAGAGCCTAATATAAATAGGGAAAACTAGGGTATACCTTAGTAAACTAGAAAAAAGGCAAATTAAATCCAAAGCAGAAGAAAATAAAGAATAAGAATCAGAGCAGAAATCAATGAAGTTGAAAACAGGAAATAAATAAAGAAAATCAACAAAACCAAAAGCTTGTTCTTGGAAAAAAAATTTAAAAACTCAGTAAGCCTCTAGATAAGCTAAGAAAAAAAAATTTAAAGACAAAGATTACTAATCTCAGAAATGAAAGAGAGGATATCATTACAGATCCCATGTATGCTAAAAGGATAATAAATGAATATTATAAACAACTTGTATGCCCACAAATTTGATAGCCTAGATAAAATGAACAATCTGCCAAAGCTCACATGAAAAGAAGTAGATAATTTAAATAGGTCTATATTTATTAAATAAATTGAATCAATAATTAATAACACTCTAAAATGGGAAGAATGAGGCCCATATAGGTTTACTTAAGAATTCTACCAAACATTTAAGGAATAAGTTATACCACTTCCTTACAACGTATTCCAGATGATAGGAACAGAGGGAATACTTTTGAAGTCATTCAATGGGGCCAGTATCACCCTAATACCATAACCAGACAAAACTCTTACAAGATAAAAAACAAAAAACAAAAAAACAAAAAAACAAAACTGCAGACTATCTCTTATGAACATAGGTGTAAAAATCCTCAACAAAATATTAGCAAATAAAATCTAACAATGCATAAAATTAATTACCATGACCAAATGGGATAATCCCAGGCATACAGCAATGGTTCAACATTCAAAAATCAATTAACATAATTTACCACATCAACAAGCTAAAGAAGAATCACATGATCATATCAATAGCTGCAGAAAAGCATTTGACAAAATCCAACACTTATTCATGATAAAAGCTCTGAGTAAATAGTAGAGAAAAACTTCCTCAACTTGATAAAGAACATTTAGAAAAAATGTATAGCTAACATTCCATTTAATGGTGAAGAACTTAAAGTTTTCCCAATAATATCAGAAATAAGACAAGGATGTTCCCTCTTGCCACTCCTTTTCTTTTCTTTCTTTTTTCTTTTCTTTTCTTTCTTTCTTTCTTCTCTTTCTTTTTAATTTTTTTTATGTTATGTTAGTCACCATATAGTACATCATTAGTTTTTGATGTAGTGTTCCATGATTCATTGTTTGCGTATAACACCCAGTGCTCCATGCAATATGTGCCCTCCTTAATACCCATCACCAGTCTAACCCATCCCCCCACCCCCTTCCCCTCTAAAACCCTCAGTTTGTTTCCTGGAGTCCATAGTCTCTCATGGTGGTACTAGAAGTCCTAGCTAATGCAATAAGACAAGAAAAGGAAATAAAATATATATGATTTGGAAAGAAAACATGGAACTATTTTATTTGTAGATGATATGTTTATCTATGTAGAAAATAAAAAAATGGACAAAAACAAAGAAACAAACAAAAAACACAACTCCTGGAATGAAAGTCAGTTGTTTTCTTATATACCAGATGAACAGATGGAATTTGAAATTAAGAATACATTGCCATATATATTAGCAACCAAAAGAATGAAATACCTAAGTCTAATAAAATATGTAGAAGATTTACATGAGGAAAACTACAAACTCTAATGGAAAATATCAAAGAAGAAATAAAGAAATGGAGATAATCCATGTTCATGGATAGGAAGATTCAATTTTATCAAGATGTCTGCTCTTTTCAACTTGATATATAGATTTAGTGCAGTTCTGATAAAAATTCCAGCAAGTTATTTTGTGGATCTTGACAAATTAATTCTCAAGTTATATGGAGAAGTGAAAGACCCAGAATAGTCAATTCAATATTAAAGAAGAACAAAGTTGGAGTCTGACACTACCCAAGTTTAAGACTTACTCCAAAGCTATAATCATCAAGAGAGTGGGGTATGGGTGAAAGAATAAACAAATAGAGGAATAGAACATAATAAAGAGACCAGAAATAGACCCACATAAATATAGCCAATTGATCTTTGACAAAGGCAGAAAGGCATTACAATGAAACAAAAGATAGTCTTTTCAATAAATGGTGCTGGATTGAACAACTGGTCATCCACATGCAAAAAAAAATGAATCTAGATAGATAACTTGCACCTCTCACAAAAATTGATTCAAAATGGATCATAGATATAGATGTAAAACATGAAACTATAAAATTCTTAAAAGATAACATAGGAGAAAACATAGATGACCTTGGGTATGGTGATTAGCTTTTTAGGTACAACACCTATGGCATGATCCATGAAAGAAGTAATGGGTAAACTGGACTTCATTAAAATTAAAATCTTCTGATCTATAAAAGACAATGTCAAGAGAATGATAAGCCACAGACTGGGAGAAAATATTTGCAAAAGACACATCTGATAAAAAAAATCTATATTCAAAATTTGCAAAGAACTCTTAAAACTCAATAGGAGAATGAACAACCCAATTAAAAAGTGGGTCAAAGATCTGAACAGACATCACACCAAAAAAGATATACAGATGGCAAATAAGCATATGAAAAGAAGTTCAACATTATATGTCATTAGAAAATTGCAAGTTAAAACAAAAAGGAGATGTCACTACACACCTACTAGAATGGCCAAAACCCAAAACACTGGCCACACCAAATGCTGATGATGATAGGAAGGAGCAAGAACTCTCATTCCTTGCTGGTGGGAATGCAAAATGGTACAGCCACATTAGAAGACAATTTGGCAGTTTCTTATAAAACTAAACATACTCTCGCTATGTGATCCAGCAATCACACTCCTTGGTATTTACTCAAATGAATTGAAAACAAATTCACCCATAAACAAGCACACAGATGTTTATAGCAGATTTATTCATAATTGCTAAAACTTGGAAACAACTAAGATACATTTCAGGGGAAGCCTGGGTGGTTCAGTCAGTTAAGTGTATGCTTTTGGCTTAGGTCATGATTCCTGCATCCTGGGATTGAGTCCCGCATTGGGCTCCCTGCTCAGCAGGGAGCCTGCTTTCCCTCTGCCTGCCACCCCCACTGCTTCTGTGCATTCTCTCTTTTTCTCTCTCTCTGAAATATAAATACATAAATCTTAAAAAAAAAAGATACATTTCAGTAGGTGAATGGATAAAAGAAACTGGGTACATGCAGGATATTATTCAGAGCCAGAAATAAATATGTTAAGGGCCATGAAAAGCCATGGATAAAATTTAAATGCATATTAAGTGTAGGAAGGACATCTGAAAAGTCTACATACTGTATGATTCCAACTATATGACATTCTGGAAAAGACAAAATTATGGAGATAATAAAAAGATCAATGATTGCCTGGGCTTAGGGAGAAGGGAACTATGAATTGGCAAAACACAAAGGATTTGCAAGGCAGTGAAACTATTCTGTAGAATACCAAAATGGTAGGTAAGTGTCATTATACATCTGTATATAGAATGTACAGCCCAAGAGTGAGCCTTAATATAAAATACGGATTTTGATGTATGGAATAAGGATGTGTCAGTGTAGGTTCATCAACTGTAACACAAGTACCACGTGTTGTTAGTGGGGGCAGTTGTGTGTGTGGGGACAGGAGGTATGTGGGAACTCTGTACCTTTCACTCAGTTTTGCTATGGATCTAAAACTGGTCTAAAAAATAAAGCTTATTTTAAAAAAAGTAATATCAAGTGTAAAGACTTGATTTAGGTAACTTTGACTTTCATGCAAAATCAGCATGCTTTAGTTATATATTTGGATTAAGATTGGCTCTGTTCATGGAATGTTTCTTGCTTCAGTTCCTCAACAATCGTAAGTGAAGTCTGAAAAATTCACACTTTATCTTGGTATAAATTAGGTTTGAGAATAGTTTCCATAAAATTAAGTACATGTAAAACCTGGGAATATGCCATTACTTTAGCAAAGATAATGCAATAAAGTCTAAGAACAAGAGTCCAAAGATCTATTTTCTTTCCCTATTATTACAAAAATGGAATTTGCCTTTTCTGAGATATGTTAAATTTCCCTCTAAGAACACTGAGGAAATGTATACACAATAATTTGCGGAAAGAAATACAGAGATCTAGATGGGGGTTAAAATCTAAGTTACTGGCTAATGAGCAGGTTTGGAGATTGTCATCACAAAGGCAACTCAAGATTATTGTTTTCTTAAAAATAATTTGGCTACTTATGTTCTTGTATGGGGAATATGTCTGAACAAACCAATTTCATCAATTCCCTCAAACCTCTGATAGAACCTATGTGCCTTACCCTATTTTGTTACCCTGAACACAAATGCAAAGCAAGTCAAAACCTTTGGAATATAAACACTTTCATGGATTTGTTTGCAAATGTCTTTGTCTGGAGGTGTCTCTGTTAAATAGCACTCACTGTATATCTACTTCTCTGGGTGGCCAAGCTGAAACAAAGATCACATTTCTTTTTTTTTTTATTTCTTTATTTGACAGAAAGCGAGACAGTGAGAGAGAGAACACAAGCAGTGGGAGTGGGAGAGGGAGAAGCAGGCTTCCCGCGGAGCAGGGAGCCCAATGCGGGGCTCAATCTCAGGACCCTGGGATCATGACCTGAGCCCAAGGCAGACACTTAACGACTGAGCCACTCAGGCGCCACAAAGATCACGTTTCAAGCATGCAGTGCTGGATATGACATGCTGAGAACTGTGCAAAATTTCATTTCCATTCTTTTAACTTAATACAAAAATACAACAGTATAGATCAAAAGATTTTCCTTCTTTCAAATTATATCTTTCTTTCTAAAATTGTTATTTTGACATGTTTAGTAGTGTTTCCTGTCTGGTAGAAATACTTTAAAAATATTTGCTAATAATCCAACATAATTGTGCTCTGTTATGCAATTTGAATTCAAAGGATAGATAAACCTGGTTAGTAAAAAATGCTCCTGCTGTGGTTGGAATTTAGCCAATGCAAAGCAATCTTGAACATATTCACATGACCAAGTGAGAGCTCTATAAAAATTCTGTGCACTTTTCTATCTGATTACTCTATTATGTTTCAAATAATCACAATGTTGTGTATTTTCTTTTGAATAGGAGAGAAAATAAAATATGCCATGTTAGAGTAAATAAAGAAAGGGAACTAACAAAACCCATCTCAACAGGAAAAAGCAACTGTTGAAGTGTGAGCAATTTTTTTTCTGTAAATGTTCAATGATAATTTTTCATATCTTCTTTATAAGCAAGTATTTTATATTCTCTATAAATTGCCAATATACAATTTTATTTCCCAGTTGGATTTGAAAGTGTATATTCCTGAAGGGGAATATAAAAAAATTGTGAAAACTAGAATTACTTAATGGAGTACAAGTGTAACAGTGCATATGTGTGTGGGTGTGTGTGTGTGTGTGTGTGTAGGGGGAAGTAAAGGGAATGATATCAGCCTCTAATTCTTTTCTAAAAAAAATTATACCTTATTTAATTATCTAAATTATTAAAAGAAATTTAAATCACATTGCTAATTATCTAAAAACTGTGAAATGTGAAACTTTTTTTCCTAAATACTTAGGTAATTTTTTTTTTGTATTAGAAAAAGCACATGGTAAAATTTAATTTGGTAAGATAGATTGTAGCTTTTAATATAGGAAATGTTTTCAACTACCAAATGCAAATATATGATCAGTAATAGAACATTTATCTTAGGTCTTTCTCTCATAATTTTTTTAAATCTAAATTTTATGTATTTTATGAGTGAATTGGCAATGAAAAATATTAGATACAAAAGTGTTGTTGATATTTGACCAATCTAAAATAATTTGGAATTGATGCTAAAAGCCAGACACTATAAACAGGTAGTTAAATATGGACTGCAACATGATTTGCTTGTTTTATAAAGTGTCAAACCTCTCTTAAAATTAATTATGAATTTTGAAATTAAGAGATCTTACATTAAAAAAAATTCAAAATCAAGAGATCTTACATAAAAATCCTGATTTTGAGCAATCAAAAAATTAGGCAATCTACCAACATGGGGCCTTCATTCCTTTAGGATAACAATTAGGAAGAGCTGAGGGGCAGCTGCCTATTTCTGCTTGTTCCAGTATACCACAGTCCCCACAGTTCCCATTGTCTCCAGGCCAATGCAGCTAAGTGCCAGTTCCTGATAGGATTCACTTATTTTTGTTATTTGCCTTATTCCTGGAGGCATTTCAATTAACGATTCAGGCACATCAACATTTTTTTTTTAAAGATTTTATTTATTTATTTGAGAGAGAGAATGAGATAGAGAGAGCATGAGAGGGGGGAGGATCAGAGGGAGAAGCAGACTCCCTGCTGAACAGGGAGCCCGATGCGGGACTTGATCCCGGGACTCCAGGATCATGACCTGAGCTGAAGGCAGTCGCTTAACCAACTGAGCCACCCAGGTGCCCGGCACATCAACAGTTTTTAAAAGTACACAGAAATACCCTAAGATTCCATGGCAACACTTACTGTCAGGATTGACAGGAAGCCGAATGAGTGGGCTCTAGAAGTCTCCACATCTTCCCCATAAAAGCTTTGTTTTTATTTCTTATAGAGTTTCTGTTTATGATTTTTTGAGCAAATATTTCTACGTACATAAAAAGATAATTTGGAAAAGCCATTGTTCTTTCCCAGTGGTTTCCAACTCTTTTTCATTAATTTATATATTATTGAACACTTTTCACACTAATTGATAATTTAAAAATCTTTTTGGGAACATAAAAAAATTGCAATTTTTGCATGCATAGTATTGTGATGGTTAATTTTATGTGACAACTAGGGTAGGCTGTAATACCTACTTATTTAATGAAACATTAATCTAGGTGTTGCTGCAAAAGTATTTTGTAGATGTGGTTAAGAGATGACCTTAATAATGTGGGTGGATCTGATCCAATCCATTGAAGGATTTAAGAGTAAAAACAGGTTTCCCAGAGAAGAAAAATTTCTGACTCAAGACTGTAGCATCAACTCATGCCTGTCTCCAACTATGTGTGCTTTATGAATTTTGGACTTGCCAGTTCTACATGATGTGAGCCAATTCCTTAAAATTTCTCTGTCTCTCTCTTTGTCTCTCTAAATATATACATATCTCCTACTGGTTCTGTTTCTCTGGAGAAGTATGGCAGTTATGTTATGTAGAAATAATTATAAGTAAAAATTTTAGATCACTGTATCATTAAATATTATAAAATTTAAGTAAATTCTATTGTACATCTTAGATATTCATAAAATATATATTTTTTAGTTAATTAATTAATAATTAATTTGAGAGAGAGAGTTCAAGTTGTAGGAAGGAGAGGGAGAGAATCTCCAGCAGACTCTGTGCTGAGCATGCAGCCTGATGTGGGGCTCGATCTCATGACCCTGAGATCATGACCTAAGCTGAAATCAAGAGTCACACACTCAACTGACTGAGCCACCCAGGCACCCCTAAAATATAGATCTTTATTTTTACCATTTGAAATATTATTCAATTTTAATTAATTATGTGAGAAAAAATATGATTTGATAATATATGAATGGCATATATTATATTTGTGCTTGAGAAGCAAATGCATATTAAAATGTAAATTGAAATGTGACTATGTATTATAGAATCAAAATAGACAAAATGTTTTTATGAAATAATATTCAGAATTCTTAAGTGTTTTGTTTATAGAAATTCAAATAGTATGTTTTTTATACTTACTCCCCACTGCAGGGAAGGAAAAATAACTTTTATTTTACCCTCTGGGTTCTTGGCTGATGCCCCCTCCCCCCATATTAATACAGATTAACAAGAGAAACACAAACAGAAGTTTCATAACATGTATAACTCCTGTATACATGGGAGATACCCAGCTCAATGGAGTAATTCCCCTAAATGGCCCAAACTTAAATACCATTTCCAGCTAAAGACAAAAGATGTTGGTGTTTGGGAGATCAGCTATGGGAGGTTATCAGAAAAAGCACTGTAAACAAGGGTATTACTGTTTTGCAGATTTTAGTCCTTGCTTTTTTCACTGATAAGGATTTTTGAAGATTTAGTCATCCTCCTTTTCCTGGTACAGAGTGGAAAGCATCCTTACAAATGGAGATTTTCCCTAAAATGTAATTTTCCTTCACAAAAAGGAAACTTTTACTCTGATTTCAGAGATTCTCTTGTGTCTTCAGCCTCTCAAAAATAATTGGTCCAAATAATCAATATTCAAAAAAGCACATTTTGGGATGGCATATTTTGCTCCCATCATCCATGAACCATTTTGATAATATTCAAAGGTTTACAGTAGTTAGCAGTATTCTGAAAAAGATATGTTGTTACTCTATGTAATATTTGTTCCAAATAAATATTAAGGGAAAGTCAATATTTTTGCCCCTAAATTTTCTTTTTTATGCATTGATCTTTGAAGTACTTGTAACATCCTGTTCTTCTACAGATACTCTTAAAAACAGTATCATCAAGGTATAATTTGCATGTCATTATAAGTGTTCAATTCAATAATTTTTTAGTGCATGTATAGAATTGTGCAATCTCCCTACAATCCAGTTTTAGATTTTCATCATCCCCAAAACTTTTCTCATGTTCACTTGCAGTCACTCCCTTTTCCCATTCCCACTCCCAGATAACTACTGATCTGTTTTTTGTCTCTATAGTGCATAAACTTTAATTTTAACCACTTCTCTATTGAGTTGAAATCATACTGAGGCAAATGTATAGAATTTTTGTCTTATTATGCTTTTATTCAACACATATTTACTGAACACCTATTAAAAGATTAATGGTAGATATATTTGATATCCATCATAGTGTTGCAGGATTTCTTTTCCTTCAGTGCCCATGGTACTTGGTCACATGGTTTTGAAGAATGACAAAGTAGACCAGACAAAGGGTGGTGGGGAGCAAAGCAAAGTTTATTGAGTGATAGTACAAAGCTCCTGAAGAGTGAGGGGACCCAAGAGGGTTGCCACCAGAGTTTCTGTATCTAGGGGTTTTTATGGGCTTATTGGTGGGCTGTTTTAATCTGATTAACTCTCCATATGCCTGTCACCCAATCAGGTTTTTCCCCACATGCTCATCTACCTATCAGATAGTTGTTCACATGGGAAAGAGTGGAGGGCTCTTCCCAGGGTGGTATAAAATCCTTTTAAGTTGTTTCCTCTTAGAGCAGGGGTTCCTTGTCTCTGCCCTTCTTTCTTTGGATTATCCTTCATTAGTAGTACAAACAGCTGAAAGAAGGAAGTATGAGTTGAAATGTAATTGAAAATTTCATGAATTAGGGGGAACAAAGTAGATATAAGCTCCCTGCCTCATGAATTCTTTATTACGTATGTAAATTAAATGATACATAACTTAGAACATAAATAATAGAATTTGGTGAAATGATAAAAGTTACAGTATCTTCTGAACTGAATGACTGATTCATGAACATGATCATCAGATATCTACCAACTATTATAGGTATTAACACAATATGCCATCAGATGTTCTTAAATTACTTCATTTTATGGAGAATAATTAAATAATATCTTTAATTTGTGATTTATAAAACAGAAAAGGCAGCATATAATTGAATTATTTAATGACTGCCTACAAAAATATTCCATAGTACTTACTTCCAGCTTTATTTAAGGTTTTAACTCTTACTACCACATTTTTTAGTTTGAAAGAGTTCAAAACAAGTCTCCCTAAAATATGCCACTTTGGCATGTGGACTATTTTGAGCTGAAAGCAATCAAGACCCAGCAGACTCAAGAAAAACTTTTACTTCTCCCTTAAACTACCTGAACGAATTTAAGTAGGGGGCCAGGCCTAGAAAGAAAGCTATTACCAAGAGATAACTTCTTTATCTGTATGGCAGGACAAACATCTAATTACCAAACATCTACTCATCTTATTGTCTTGTGACTCACCCTCTTCCCCTTTGAAACCCCAGGTCCCTATCACATTCTTTAGTGCAAGATGTAATATAAACCTCTCTTGCCTGACCTAACCTTGGGTCTGACATTCTTATGGAGGCCCCATATATATATAATTAAATTTGTTTTTATCCTGTTGGTCTGTCTTATATTAATTTGATTATTATACCAGCCGAAGAACCTAGAAAGGTAGAATAAAAAATTTGTCCCTCCCCAACAAGTCTTATTAGTCATGGTTAAAATTATTCATTAATTGGTTCATTCAACAGACTTTTTTTTCCCCTTAATCATGTGCTAAGCACTATTCTACATGCTGAAAAATTAGTATTGAACACAAATATGGAGTTCCTGCTACTGTGGAACTTTCATTAAAGTGGGAGAGACAGAAAATAATAAATTGAAAAATTTTAAAAATACATGAAGAAAAATAAAGCAGGATAAAGGGAATAGAGAGTGATGGGAGATGGAAAGGTGGTTTATTTAAGTAAGGTGGTCAGGGAAATTATTTCTGAGATGGTAATACTTTGAGCAAATGAAATGAATGAATGAATGAATGAAACAAGGAAGTAAGATATGCAGTGTCTAGAGGAAGAGCAACCTAGGCAAAAGAATTTATACAGAGGCCCTGAAGCAAGAACATCCTTGCCAAATTTGAGGGACATCAGAAGGCCAGTGTGGCTATTACTGAGTGAGAGAGGGGGAGAGTATTGGATATGAGATCAGAAAGGAAGCTGAAGACCAGAATATGTGTGCCTTGTAGACCAGGCCAAGAAATTAGATTTTATTCTGAGTGATATACAAACCATTGACATGTTTAGACTAGAAGAGTGACATGATCTGATTTACATTTTTAAAGGTTCACTTTGGCTCTTTTTTTTGTGGATATTTGATAGCTGGGGAGAGGGAGGTAAGTGTGGAAGCTGAGAGACTAGTTAGAAAATTATTCCTTGATGATAATTTTAGACTAAGGTGGTAGCAGTAGAGGTGGTAAAAAGTGGCTGGATTTGGGGGGCCCCTGGGTGGCCCAGTTGGTTGAGCATCTGCCTTCAGCTCAGGTCATGATCCCAGGGTCCTGGGATCAAGCCCCACATCAGGCTCTCTGCTCAGTAGGTTGCTTCTCCCTCTCCCGGCCACTCCCCCTGCTTGTACTCTCTCTCTGTCTGTCAAATAAATAAATAAAATCGTTAAAAAAAAAAAGAGTGGCTGGATTTTGGATAATCTGTATTTTGAATACAAGGCCACAGGATTTGCTGATGTATACAATGTTGGTTGTGGGTTGTAAGGGAAAACCAGGGTGACACCAAGGATTTTGTCCCAAACAAGGAAAGATGGAGTTGCCATGAATTAAGATGGAGACATCTGTGGGCCAAACTGGTTAGGGAGTGTTAAGAATCAAGAGTTCAGTTTGGGACATGGTTTGCTTGAGTTGTCTGTTATGCATGCAAGTGGAGATGTTGAATAGGAAATTAGATTGAATCTGGAGTTCATGGTAGAGCTAAAGAATGGAGATCTAATTTTAAGAGATATCTGTGTAGAGATGGTATTTTAAAGCCATGAGCCTGAATGAGATCACCAAAGACATGAATGTAAACAGAAAAGAGGAGCTTAGGAAGATGGTGGAATAGGAGGATCCTGAGCTCACCTTCTCCCAAAGACACATCAAGGCAGCAAATAAATATAGTGCAACTCGTTCTTAAAATGACTGTAAGACTAGCAGAATAGCTTTTTCACACAACATCCCACCCAAAGCAGTTAATGCACACAACACCCAATGAGCAGCCCCACCTGGGATTGGTGTCCCTCAAAAGTGACTCCTGTGCTGAGAAGGCAGCCTCACCCAGCAGCATGCCCACAACAGTTGTGGCCAGGCTTCTCAGCTAGCTGCACTGGGGGCTAACCCCACCCACCAACATTTCCACACCCTCTAACCAAGCTGTGCCAGGGCTAGCCCTGCCTACCTGTGTGCCTGCAGTAGTTGCAACCCAGTCACAGTAGAAGAGCACATGAAGTCCACACAGGGGACACTCCTTGAGTGCCTGGTCTGGTGACTAGGGAATTGCACTTCTGGACCCCATATGATGATGCCTTCTATATAAGGCCACTACTTATAAGACCAGATGTAGCTGCCCTGCCTAATAGGTAGAAATGAACACAGAGAATCAGACAAAATAAGGAGACAGAGAATATGTTCCAAATGGAAGGACAACACAAAAGCTCAGAAAAACAAACAAAAAAACAACTAAATGAAATTGAGATAAGTAATCTACCTGATAAAGAGTTCAAAGTAATGGTCATAAAAATGATTGTGGGACTTGAGAGAAGAGTGGGTGAAATCAATAAGAATTTCAACAAAGATATAGAAAATATATTTTAAAAAAAGAACCAGAACTGAAGGATACAATAACTGAAAATAAAGATACACTAGAGGGAATCAACAGCAGATTAGAGGATGCAAAACAAACAAACAAACAAAAACAAAAAAAACAAAAAAATCAGTGATTGGGAAAACAGGACAGTGGAAACCATCTAAGCTGAACAGCAAAAAGAAAAATAGAATAATGAGGATAGTTTAAGAGATCTCTGGGACAACATCAGGCATACTAACATTCATATTATAGGGGTCCCAGAAGAAGAGAGAAAAGAGCAGGAAACGTATTT
Source organism: Leptonychotes weddellii (assembly GCF_054177405.1). Classification (NCBI taxonomy): domain Eukaryota; kingdom Metazoa; phylum Chordata; class Mammalia; order Carnivora; family Phocidae; genus Leptonychotes; species Leptonychotes weddellii. The sequence continues at coordinate 41,877,620 of NC_138385.1, forward strand.
GAAGAAATAATAGCTGAAAACTTCCTAACCAGACATCCAGATCCAGGAAGGACAGAGAGTCTCAAACAAGATGAACCCAAGGAAGGCCACATCAAGATGCATAATAATTAAAATATAAAAAATTAAAGATAAAGAGAAAAATCTTAAGAGCAGCAAGAGAAAAGTAAATTGTTACATGCAAGGGAAACCCAATAAGGTTATTAGCTGATTTTTCAGCAGAAATCTTGCAGTCCAAAGGGGATGACATGATATATTCAAAGTGTTAAAAGAAAAAAAAAATAACCAAGAATACTCCATCTGGTAAGGTTATCATTCCAAAGAAAGATAAAGAGTTTCCTAGGGAAAAAAAAAAAAGTTAAAGGAGTTCATCACCACTAAACAAGCCTTACAAGAAGTGTTAACACAAGAAGTGTTTTCTTAAGAAAAAAAGGAAAGGCCATAACTCAAAGTAAGAAAATTATGAAAGAAAAAATTTCACTGGTAAAAGCAAACATGTAGAAAGGTAGTAGATCAATCACTTAATTCTAGTATGAAGGTTAAAAGACAAAAGGAGTAAAATCAATTATATTTACAATAATTAGTTAAGGAATACACAAAATAAAAAGATGAAAATTTGATCTCACATACATAAAATGTGGAGGGGAATAGTAAAATTATAGTGCTTTTAGAATGTGTCCGAATGTAAGTGACCATAAACTTAAAATAGACTGCTATATACATAGGATGTTACATATGAACCTTACGATAACCACAAACTAAAACCTATAATGGATACACAAAACATAAGGAGAAAGGAATTCAAGCATAACACTAAAGAAAAGCATCAAATCAGAAGTAAAGGGAGCAAGGGAAGAAAGGAACAGAGAACTACAAAAGCAACCAGAAAATAATTAACAAAACTATCAAAGCTTACTTTAAATGTAAATGAACTAAATGCTCCAATCAAAAGACATGAAGTGGCTGAATGGATTTAAAAAACAAAAACGAAAACAAGACCCATCTGTATGCTGCTCACAAAAGAGTCACTTCAGACCTAAAGACAAACAGACTGAATGTGAAGGGATGGAAAAAGATATTCCATGCAAATAGAAGCAGAAAAAAAAAAAAAAAAGCTGGGGTAGCAAGAGTTTTTAAATCAAAACTGTCACAAGAGACAAATAAGTCTATTATGTAATGACAAAAGGATTAATATTTCAAGAGGATATAATAATTGTAAATATCTATATAAATACAGGAGCACCTAAGTATATAAAGCAAATATTAATATACATAAAGGGAGAGATTTATGGTAATGCAATAATAGTAGGGGACTTTAACACACCACTTGTATCTATGGACAAATCATCCAAATAGAAAGGGGTAAATACCCAAAATAATAATGGGTATTTACCCTGGGATGAGGAGCAAGATGGCAGAGGAGTAGGAGACCTAAATTTCGTCTGGTCCAAAGAATTCAGCTAGATAAGGATCAAACCATTCTGAACACCTACGAACTCAACAGTAGATCAAAGAAAAGAATAGCAGCAACTCTCTGAACAGAAAAGCGATCACTTTCTGGAAGGTAGGAGGTGCGCAGAAGTGAATCTGAGGTGATACACAGGAAGATAGACCTCGGGGAGAGGGAGCCTTTGTCAGCTGGCTCCTGGCAAGCGAGAGAGCAGTGGAGCACAAAATCGGAACTTTTTTTTTTAATTTGTTTTTTTTAAGATTTTATTTATTTACAAGAGAGAGAATGAGAGACAGAGAGCATGAGAGGGAGGAGGGTCAGAGGGAGAAGGAGACTCCCCGCTGAGCAGGGAGCCCAACGTGGGACTCGATCCTGGGACTCCAAGATCATGACCTGAGCTGAAGGCAGCCGCTCAACCAACTGAGCCACCCAGACACCCCAAAATCGGAACTTTTAAGAAGTCTGCTCTGCTGAGGGATGTTGCTCCAGTGGCTAAGCAGGGGGTGGAACCCTCGCTGGGACAGTGTGGTCTCAGGACCCTCAGGGTTACAGAAAGACTGGAGATGCCTGTGTGCGGCCGAGCCCCCAGGTATTGGAGCCGGGAAGCTGGCTGCAAAGACAGAGATGAGGAGTGGGCCCTCAGCTCGGGGTTGCCATAAACTGTGATCCGCGGCACAGTCGGGCCACTGCTCTTCCAGCAGGGACCCAATAAGCGGCAGATCCGGGGAGACTCCCCTTCCTCCCCCAGGAGGAGTGGCGTGGGAGCACACCACAGGGATTTGCTGGGTTTGGAGACTCCAAACTTGTTCTTGTGCCAGAGATAAAAATGCTCAGTCACAGGCCAGGTGAGCATGGAGTGCAGCCGGAGACCAGGGAGACAGGAGTGACTGACTGCTTTTCTCTGGGGGCACCCTGAGGAGTGGGCCTGAGTTCTCAGCTCCTCCAGGGTGGAGTTTAGGAGGGTGCCATTTTCACTCTCGTCCTCCAAAGCTGAACAGAAAGCTTGCAGGGAACAAAAGCTCTCGAGAACAAACCTGAGAAGATTACTTAGCCTGGCCCCTGGCAAGGGTGGGGCAATTCCGTCTCGGGCAAAGACATTTGAGAACCATGGCAATGGGCCCCTCCCCCAGAATATCAGCAAGAAGAGCCATCCAAGACCAAGTTTATCGATCAATGAGAACAGCAGAACTCCAGTGCTAGGGGAATACAGCACATAGAATTCATGGCTTTTTTCCCCCTGATTCTTTAGTCCTTAAAAGTTATTTTTTTTTAATTTTTTTTTCTATCTTCTTTATTTTTTTTAATTTTTCTTTTTCCCTTTTTCAATCAACATCTTACCAATCCCTTTTTTAAAAATCTTTTTTATTTTTCATTTTTAGAGTCCCTTCATAGCAGTTAACCTAATTTTTGGTATACATATAAGTTGTTCTTTCTTTAAAATTTTGGGATACAGTTGCTTCTAACAGACCAAAATATGCCCTAAATCTCTAGTGTGTGGCTTTGTTCTAGTCTCCTACCTGATCACATTCTCTCCCTTTCTTCTTTTTTTAAAATTCTCTTTTTTTTTCAACCAACTTCTTATCTTATCAATTCCTTTTATAAAATCTTTTATAATTTTCATCTTTACAATCATATTCCATCCCTTCATTGTATTTACCCTTATTTTTGTACATATATAAGTTTTTCTTTCTTTAAAATTTTGGGAGGCAGTTTCTTCTAACAGACCAAAATATGCCCAAAATCTAGTATGTGGCACTGATCTATTCACCAGCTTGATCATATTTGATCATATACTTTTTTTTTCTTTTTCTTTTTCTTTTTTTTTCTTTTTTCTTTCTTTCCCTTTCTTTTCCCCCAGGTTCAGAACTCTTCTGATTTGTTTAGTGTATATTTTTCTGGAGTCACTGATACCGTTAGCATTTTATTCTCTCATTCATCTATTGTCCTCTGGACAAAATGACAAGATGGAAAAAATCACCTCAAAAAAAAGAACAAGAGGCAGTACCGACTGCCAGGGACCTAATCAATACGGACATTAGTAAGATGTCAGAACTAGAGTTCAGAATGATGATTATAAAGATACTAGCTGGGTGTGATAAAAGCATGGAAGATACTAGAGAAACCCTTTCTGGAGAAATAAAAGAACTAAAATCTAACCAAGTCAAAATCAAAAAGGCTATTAATGAGGTGCAATCAAAAATGGAGGCTCTAACTGCTAGGATAAATGAGGCAGAAGAGAGAATTAGTGATATAGAAGACCAAATGATGGGAAAAAAAGAAGCTGAGAAAAGGAGAGATAAACAACTGCTGGTAATGAGGGCAGAATTCGAGAGATAAGTGATACCATAAGATGAAACAATGTTAGAAAAATTGGGATGCCAGAAGAGGAAGAAAGAGAGAGAGGGGTAGAAGGTATATTGGAGCAAATTATAGCAGAGAACTTCCCTAATTTGGGGAAGGAAACAGGTATCAAAATCCAGGAGGCACAGAGAACCCCTCTCAAAATCAATAAAAATAGGTCAACACCCGGACAACTAATATTAAAACTTATGAGTCTCAGAGACAAAGAGAAAATCCTGAAAGCAGCTCGGGACAAGAGGTCTGTAACCTACAATGGCAGAAACATTAGATTGGCAACAGACCTATCCACAGAGACCTGGCAGGCCAGAAAGGACTGGCAGGATATATTCAGAGCACTAAATGAGAAAAATATGCAGCCAAGAACACTATATCCAGCTAGGCTGTCATTGAAAATTGAAGGAGAGATAAAAAGCTTCCAGGACAAGCAAAAACTAAAGGAATTTGCAAACATGAAACCAGTCCTAAAATAAATATTGAAAGGGGTACTCTAAGCAAAGAGAGAGCCCAAAAGTAACATAGACCAGAAAGGAACACAGGCAATATACAGTAACAGTCACCTTACAGGCAATACAATGGCACTAAATTCATGTCTTTCAATAGTTACCCTGAATGTAAATACGCTAAAAGCCCCAATCAAAAGACACAGGCTATCAGATTGGATAAAAAAACAAGACTCATTGATATACTGTCTGCAAGAGACTCATTTTAGACCCAAAGACACCTCCAGATTGAGAGTGAGGGGTGGAAAACCATTTACCATCCTAGTGGACACCAAAAGAAAGGTGGGGTGGCAATCCTTACATTAGACAAATTAGATTTTAAATCTAAGACTATAATAAGAGATGAAGGGCACTATATCCTACTTAAAAGGTCTATCCAACAAGAAGATCAAACAATTGTAAATATCTATGCTCCTAACATGGGAGCAGCCAATTATATAAGCGAATTAATAACAAACACATCAACAACAATGCAATAATAGTAGGGGACTTTAACACTCCCCTCATTGAAATGGACAGATCATCTAAGCAAAAGATCAGCGAGGAATTAAAGACTTTAAATGACACACTGTACCAAATGGACTTCACAGATATATTCATAACATTCCATCCCAAAGCAACAGAACACACATTCTTCTCTAGTGCCCATGGAACATTCTCCAGAATAGATCACATCCTAGGTCAAAAATCAGCTCTCAACCGGGACCAAAAGTTTGGGATCATTCCCTGCATATTGTCAGACCACAATGCTTTGAAACTAGAACTCAATCACAAGAGGAAAGTTGGAAAGAACTCAAATACATGGAGGCTAAAGAGCATCGTACTAAAGAATGGATGGGTCAACCAGGAAATTAAAGAAAAATTAAAAAATGCATGGAAACAAATGAAATTGAAAACACAACTGTTCAAAATCTTTGGGATGTAGCAAAGGCGGTCCTAAGAGGAAAGTATATAGCAATACAAGCCTTTCTCAAGAAACAAGAAAAGTTTCAAATACACAACCTAACCCTACACCTAAAGGAGCTGGAGAAAGAACAGCAAATAAAGCCTAAACCTAGCAGGAGAAGAGAAATAATGAAGATCAGAGCAGAAAACAATGAAATAGAAACCAAAAGAACAGTAGAAAAAATTAACGAAATTTAGGAGCTGGTTCTTTGAAAGAATTCATAAGATTGGTAAACCCCTGGCCAGACATATCAAACAGAAAAGAGAAAGAACCCAAATAAATAAAATTAGGAATGAAAGAGAAGAGATCACAACCAACACCAAAGAAATACAAACAATTATAAGAACATATTAGGAGCAACTCTATGCCAGCAAATTAGATAATCTGGAAGAAATGGATGCATTCCTAAAGATGTATCAAGTACCAAAACTGAACGAGGAAGAAATAGAAAACCTGAACAGACCGATAACCACTAAGGAAATTGAAGCAGTCATCAAAAATCTCCCAAAAAACAAAAGCCCAGGGCCAGATGGCTTCCCAGGGGAATTCTACCAAACATTTCAAGAAGAATTAATACCTATTCTTCTGAAACTGTTCCAAAAAATAGAAATGGAAGGAAAACTTCCAAACTCGTTCTATGAGGCCACCATTACCTTGATCCCCCAAACCAGACAAAGACCCCATCAAAAAGGAGAATTACAGACCAATATCCTTGATGAATGGATACAAAAATTCTCATCAAAATACTAGCCAATAGGATCCAACAGTACATTAAAAGGAGTATTCATCACAACCAAGTGGGATTTAACTCTGGGCTGCAAGTTTGGTTCAACATCTGCAAATCAACCAATGTGATACAATACATTAATAAAAGAAAGAACAATAACCGTATGATCTTCTCAATAGATGCAGAAAAAGCATTTGACAAAGTACAGCATCCTTTCTTGATCAAAACTCTTCAGAGTATAGGGATAGAGGGTACATACCTCAATATCATAAAAGCTATCTATGAAAAACCCACCGTGAATATCATTCTCAATGGGGAAAAACTGACAGCTTTCCCCCTAAGGTCAGGAACACGGTACGGATGTCCACTATCACGACTGCTCTTCAACATAGTACTAGAAGTCCTAGCCACAGCAATCAGACAACAAAAAGAAATAAATGGCATCCGAATCAGCAAAGAAGAAGTCAAACTCCCATCTTTGAAGATGATATGATATGTTATGTGGAAAACCCAAAACACTCCACCCCAAAACTGTTAGAACTCATATCGGAATTCAGTAAAGTGGCAGGATATAAAATCAATGCACAGAAATCAGTGGCATTTCTATACACCAACAACAAGACAGAAGAAAGATAAATCGATCTCATTTACAATTGCACCCAAAACCATACGATGCCTAGGAATAAATCTAACCAAAGAGGCAAAGAATCTGTACTCAGAAAACTATAAAATACTCATGAAAGACATTGAAGGAGACACAAAGAAATGGAAAAATGTTCCATGATCATGGATTGGAAGATCAAATGTTGTGAAGAAGTCAATGTTACCTAGAGCAATCTATACATTTAACGCAATCCCTATCAAAATACCATCAACGTTTTTCAAAGAAATGGAACAAATAATCCTAAAATTTGTATGGTACCAGAAAAGACCCCGAATAGCCGGAGGTGTGTTGAAAAAGAAAACAAAGCTGGTGGCATCACAATTCCAGACTTCAAGCTCTATAACAAAGCTGTAATTATCAAGACAGTGTGGTACTGACACAAAAAAAGACACATAGATCAATGGAACAGAATGGAGAGCCCAGAAATGGACCCTCAACTCTACGGTCAACTAATCTTCGACAAAGCAGGAAAGAATGTCCAATGGAAAAAAGACAGTCTCTTCAACAAATGGTGTTGGGAAAATTGGATAGCCACATGCAGAAGAATGAAACTGGACCATTTCCTTACACCACACACAAAAATAGACTCCAAATGGGTGAAAGACCTAAATGTGAGACAGGAGTCCATCAAAATCCTAGAGGAGAACACAGCCAGCAACTTCTTTGACCTCAGCCACAGCCACTTCTTCCTAGAAACATTGCCAAAGGCAAGGGAAGCAAGGGCAAAAATGAACTATTGGGACTTCCTCAAGATAAAAAGCTTTTGCACAGCAAAGGAAACAGTCAACAAAACCAAAAGACAACTGACAGAATGGGAGAAGATATTTGCAAATGACATATCAGATAAAGGGCTAGTATCCAAAATCTTTAAAGAACTTACCAACTCAACACTGAAAGAACAAATAATCCAATCACGAAATGGGCAGAAAACATGAACAGACATTTTTCCAAAGAAGACATCCAAATGGCCAACAGACACATGAAAAAGTGTTCAACATCATTCGGCATCAGGGAAATCCAAGTCAAAACCTCAATGAGATACCACCTCACACCAGTCAGAATGGATAAAATTAACAAGTCAGGAAATGACAGATGTTGGTGAGGATGCAGGGAAAGAGGAACCCTCCTACTGTTGGTGGGAATGCAAGCTGGTGTAGTCACTCTAGAAAACAGTATGGAGGTTCTTCAAAAAGTTGATATAGAGCTACCCTATGACCCAGCTATTTCACTACCGGGTATTTACCCCAAAGATAAAAATGTAGTTATCTGAAGGGGTAATGTGCACCCCAGTGTTTATAGTAGCAATGTCCACAATAGCCAAACTGTGGAAAGAGCCAAGATGTCCATCAACAGATGAATGGATAAAGAAGTTGTGGTATATATATACAATGGAATATTATGCAGCCATCAAAAAACCTGAAATCTTGCCATTTGCAGTGACGTGGATGGAACTAGAGAGTATTATGCTAAGCAAAATAAGTCAATCAGAGAAGGACATGTATCATATGATTTCACTGATATGAGGTATTCTTAATCTCAGGACCAAACTGAGGGTTGCTGGAGTGGTGGGGGGGTGGGATGGATGGGGTGGCTGGGTGATAGACATTGGGGAGTGTATGTGCTATGGTGAGCACTGTGAATTGTGTAAGACAGATGAATCACTGACCTGTACCTCTGAAACAATTAATACATTATGTGTTAAAAAAAAAAAAAAGAAGATATTAGGAAGGGAAAAATGAAGGGGGGGAATCCGAGGGGGAGATGAATCATGGGAGACTACGGACTCTGAGAAACAAACTGAGGGTTCTAGAGGGGATGGGGGTGGGGAGATGGGTTAGCTTGGTAATGGGTATTAAGGAGGGCACGTATTGAATGGAGCACTGGGTATTATATGCAAACAATGATTTATGGAACACTACATCAAAGTCTAATGATGTAATGTATGGTGATTACCATAACATAATAAAATTAAATTAAAAAAAAAGAAAGTTAATAATGAAACTGTGGCTTTGAACATCACATTAGACCAGGTGGATTTAACAGAGACATACAGAACATTCCATCTAAAAACAGCAGATTAAGTATTTTTTTCAAGTGCCTATGGAACATTCTCCAGGATAGATCACATGTCAAGTCACAAAACAAGTCTCAATAAATTTAAGAAGATTGAAATTATACCAAGCATCTTTTCTGACCACAAAGGTATGAAACTACAGAGATATATAGTAAGCTGTTGCATTCCCATACACCAATAAGGAACTAGCAGAAGGAGAAATTAAGAAAATAATCCCATTTACAATTGCATCAAAAAGAATAAAATATCGAGGAATAATTTTAAATAAGATGAAAGCCCTGTATTCTGAAAAGTATAAGACACTAATGAAAGGAATTAAAGGCAACACAAATAAATGAAAAGCAATACCATGTTCATGGATTGCAAAAATTAATATTGTTAAAATATCCATACTACCAAAAGCTCTTTACATAAAATCTAGAATTCTGTGTAATCCCTATGAAAATAGTGACAGCATTTTTCATGGAACTAGAACAAATGATTCTAAAATTTGTACAATACCACAAAAACCCTGAATAGCCAAAGCAATCTTGAGAAAGAAGAATGAAGCTGGATGTATCATTATCCCAAATTTTAAACCATATTACAAAACTATAGTAATCAAACAATATGGCAATGGCACAAAAACAAACACAAAGGTCAACAGAATAGAAGAGTGAGCCTGGAAATAAACCCATGCTTATATGGTCAGTTAATCTACAATAAAGGAAACAAGAATATTCAGTGGGGAAATAAAGACAGCCTCTTCAATAAATGGTGATGTGAAAACTGGACAGTTATTTCTAAAAGAATGAAAATGAACCACTTTCTTACATCATATACAAAATAAACTCAAAATCAATTAAAGACCAAAATGTAAGATCTTAATCCATGAAACTCCTAAAAGAAAACATAGGCAGTAAACTCTTAGACATTGGTCTTACCAATATTTTTTGGATTTGAATCCTCAGGCAAAGGTAACAAAAGCAAAAATTAACAATTAAAAATAAATCAAGCTAAAGCTTTTGCATGGTGAAGGAAAACATCAACAAAATAAAAAGTGAACTTACTGAATGGGAGAGGATATTAACAAATGACATATCTAATAAAGCATTAATATCCAATATATATAGAAAACTTATAAAACTCAAAACCCAAAGAACAAAACAAATAATCCTATTAAAAAATGGGCAGAAGACATGAAGAAACATTTCTCCAAAGAAGACATCCAGATGACCAAGATATGCATGAAAAGATGTTCAACATCACTCATCATCAGAGAAATGCACATCAAAACCACCATGAGATATTACCTCACACCAGCCAGAATGGCTAGTATCAAAAAGACAAGATATAATAACAAGTGTTTGCAAGAATGTGGAGAAAAGGGAACTCTTGTGCACTGTTGATGAGAATTTAAATTGATGTAATTACTATAGAAATAGTATGGAATTTTCTAAAAAAAAAAAAAAAAACAGAAGTAGAAATACCATCTAATCCAGTAATTCCACTTCTGTGTATTTACTCAGTGAAAACAAAAACACTCATTTGAAAAGATATATGTACCCCTGTGATTATTGCAGCATTATTTACAAAAGCCAAGATATGAAAGTGTCCATTGATAGATGAATGGATAAAGAAGATGTAGTAATATTTCTCAGCAATAAAAAAGAATGAAATCTTGCCATTTATGACAATGTGGATGGGCCTTGAGGGTAATATGCTAAGTAAAATAAGTCAGTCAGAGAAAGACAAATACCATATGATTTCACTTATATGTGGAATCTAAAAAAATGAACAAATAAAAAAACAGAAATAGATTTTCAAATACAGAGAACAAACTGGTGGCTGCCAGAGGGATGAGCAAAATAGGTAAAGGGGATTAAGAGGTACAAACTTCCAGTTATAAAATAGGTAAGTCATGAAGATAAAAAGTGCAGCATAGGGAATATAGTCAGTAATATTGTATTAACTTTGTATGGTGAAAGATGGTAACTACACTTACCGTGGTGAGCATTTTATAATCCGTATCAATGTTGAGTCACTATATTGTACACCTGAAACTAATGTAATATTGTATGCCAATTATACTTCAATTACAAATAATAAATAGAAAAGAAGAAGGATGTTTTGGGATTTAGACTTGGAAAACTACAATGTTTAAAGGTCTGCAAAATAATAAAGATCCAAGAAAGGTGATTTAAGGAGAAACAGCCAAAAAAGTGGATCAAGAATTAAAAATGGTCTCCTTGAAAGCCAAGTGAAGAAAATAAATTCTCATATATGATCACTGTTATACAATAGGGACAATGAGTATGAGTAAGTATCATAAACTGATACTAATAATTAGGAAAAAAAAAAAAGATGTCTCCCAGGATTTTCCAGCCTGTGGGAGCAAATTACATCAAAATAACTTTAGTACATGAATTTTATTAGTTCATTGTTTTTAATCTTCTGATACTAGACCTCTAGCCCCCTGCAGATTTAAATAATGAGGGCTTTGCTATATTCAAAAACTCTATTTCTCTTTGCAAACTGTTCCTATTTTAGTGAGTTATGTTCATTGTGACTTATTACTTTTTGAAAGATAAATTCTCTTGTGAAGCCTCTTCATTATATCCTCCAAATAGGTTTTTGTTTGGTTGATTCTTAGACTTTCATGACATGTCCAGATGTGTTTGAAACCCAGCAGTAGACACAGATGGAATTAATTTTTAGAAGACTTCTCAGCAAAGAGACTTTGGTTGAGCTTGTCTTGTCAGTTCATTAGAACATGTCCAAACATGTCCAAACCACTAGTTGTTTCTGGCTAAGAACCTATGATCTGGATTACATTTTCTGCCAAGTCATGTACAAAATACAATAGAAAAAGTGCCATAAGAAAGCAAAGAAAACAGAGGAACTAATTTTTCCTGGGAAGGAATGGGGAAAGCTAGAAAGTTAGACAATGGAAAAGTCTTCACAGAAAAACTCTGACCTTGAGGTGGACCTTGAAAGAGATGTATGATTTTGCCAAAAGAAGAAAATGGGCAGACTGGGCATTGTAGGTACAGGGTACATGAACATATCATGGAAGCATGAAAGCATATGATACATTCAAGAATAAGCAAAAAGGCTTATTCCTAGAGGAAGAGTTGACCAATGTGATGAAATAGAAAAAATAAATTTATTCAGATTGTAAAGAAATTCTCACATTGTACTAAGAGGTTCAATTTTTTTCTACAGGGGTGTTCACTGAAAGTTTTGAGCTGCAGAATTCATTATTGAATTTATATTTTGGAAAAAAAAAGACTGATTACTATGTAGATGGTTGATAAAGAGAAAGGGGAACAATTTGAATAGTTCAATAAGAGAAAAATGAAGAACTAAACTAAGGGAGTGGCAATTGAATGGAAAATGACAAGTATGATCAAAATTCTTAGAAGTAGAGTTGACAAGGTTTAGTGACTAATTTTGCATAGCTAGTGAAAGAAAAGTAGGCATAAAAGTTGATTCTGAGGTTCCAATATTGATAACTATATAGATGATAATACAATAAGAAATAGAGAAGCAGAAACGGATCTGTAGGAAGAGACAGTGGACTCAGTTTTGAATCAGTTGAGTTTGAAGTATCTATACTACATTCAGCTACAGGTCTTTAAGAGGCAAATGGAAATATGAACTTGGAACTAAGAAATTAGGTATAACCTATAAATACATGCTTAGAAATTATCAACATAGATGTTAGTTGAAGTCATGGGCATGATTGGGTCACCTGGGTTGAAAGTATATAATGAAGATTTGTTAATTCATTAAATTCCTAATAAAGAGGTACTAACAAAGTAGTACCTAACAAAGAGTTGTGAAAAGACCTGAAAACAAAATTGTGAGAAAACTGACACAGTCCCCATTTTTATTTATCTGAAGCTGTATTACAATCTTGTGTGGAGAGACAGATGTCAAATAACAAATTGCTTAATAAATTAAAATTTTGGTAAGTGCCTGTGAAGAAACTGTACATGATCCTTAAAAAAAAAAATCCTATAGTAGAAGGACCTGAAATAATTTTTAGGGGCTGGCTAATAATAGTCAAGGAAACATTCCTAAGGAAATAACTTTTGGGATTTGAAGGAAGAGTAATAGTTAACCAAGCAAAAGGAAATGGAGGAATTTCAGGGAAAGAATAATTTTCTGTAAAGTCCTGGAGGAAAGAGAAATGTAGAGCTTTGTAGAACTGAAAGAAGGCCAATGTGCTAGAAGCACAGAGAGGAGGTGTGTTACTTTTCTAGAGATATGGAGGATTAGAAAAACAGAAAACCTCCTACTTTTAAACATCAAATAATGTTGGGTAAAATACAACATACTTTTATATGTATCAGAACTTGCAATAAAGGAAATGGTTAGGGTCCTGTCAATCTATGATTTATAAAAAGCTATGCACATGATTTGCCTACAAATAAATGTAAAGTGAGGATGTGTCAAAGATTTATTTAATTCATTAACAAGGGAGCAAACAGTATAGTAAAGTTGTGTCAAAGGAAAATTACAGGAATAGGGGTTTTATAGTCCAATAGGAAAGACATACTGAAAGGTTTATTAAATTACACACAGAATTGGCTAATGTCCCTAAGCCAGTAAGACCATAATCTTTAAGGTCATTATTTTATTTTTACCTGATAGGAATCAATTGCACACCTACTAGACAAAACCCAAGTTAACATCTAAATTTCCAGATTCTGGGTCCTAGTCAACAGTAAACAGTATGTTAAACCAAGCACTTTCCCCTACGTAATTAAATAACCCTTGGGTAGGCCCTTTATTCAATGCTCCAATATGACATTGAAAGGGAAAATAGCTATTCTATCATTTAATTTCTAAGTTTTTGATATTTCTTTTTCTTAATAGCAAAACAGGAGTAGTAAACATAAATTTCATGAGCGCATAGACTTTGTTGTATTAACTGCTATATCTCTAGTGCCTATAATAACGTTTGGCATAGGAAGCATTTAATGAATATTTGTTGACTAAATGAATGAATACATTTACACTTTAGTTGATCTAAGAGTATCTGCTGTTCTCCATCAATGGGACTTTGAGTTTAATGGCCACAGAAGGACAGATAAGCCTTGGATCTGTGAGAAATGAGAATTTGAAACTGAGGGTTCTCTTAAAAAGTCAAGATCTTCTATAATCTACACCTTAAGGGAAAGAGGGACTAGAAAAAAATAAACCCTACCAGCAAAGGAAGTTTGTCTATATCACCTTGAGTTCTAGATTATAAAAATGTTTCCCTCCTTGAAAATTAATTTTCCCTCACATGAGTCTTCAACTACCTGCATATTCTAGTAGCAACAAATTAACATAAGTATTAACCCCTTTATGGTGACATTTCTAGGGAAGCTATCAGACACACTCTCATCTCAGGATTGCCATGCAGGATTAAAATAATAAAAACCCTACCAGAAGAGGCAAGACAGCAGAAGAATAGGGGACCTTGTTTCATCTGGTCCCTTGAATTTAGCTAGATAGCTATCAAACCATTCTGAACACCCATGAATTCAACCTGAGATATAAGAAAAGAATATCTGGAAATCTACAAGTAGAAAAGAGACCACTTTTTGCAAGATAAGAGGTGTGGAGAAGTGAATCTAAGTGGAGATATCTGAAGATAAACAGCAGGAGGAGGGACCCTCTGTAAGCTGGCTACCAGAAAGTGATATAGCCCCAGAAGACAAAATCATAACCCTTAGAAATCTGCTCCAGTGAGAGACATCCCTGCCTGAAAGGTGCTCAGGTGGTGAAAAGGGCAGAATTCTAGGTGGGACAGTGCGGTCTCAGGCTCTCCAGAGTCACAGAAATAACAAGGGTGCCTGAGCTGGTAGGGTTCCCATGCATTGGAGCAGGGAAACTGGTTATGGTCAGCGAGCCTACGAGGGGGCTCTCAGCTCAGTTCACCATAAACCCCAAGCCAGGGCCTGATCAGGTGACCACTCTCTGCCTGGGGACCATGCAGAGGACTAGAACTCAGGGACCCTCTGCTATCCCCCCAGGAGGGGTAAAGTGGGTGTGCGCACAATTGGAGGTCAGCTGTCAGTGCAAGAGCCCTGCAAAAAACAGGAATAGGGTGGCCCTCTGCCTTCCCCCAGGGAGGGGAAGAGTGGGTGAGTGCATGATCCAGCAATCGCTCTCCACACCAAGGTCCTACAAAGTGCAGTAGCACGAGACCATCCACCTTCCGCTAGGAGGATCAGTGTGGGAATGCACTGTAGGAGTCTACAGTTTGGCACACACAAAAGTGAAGACCGTTTATCCCTGAGGGTTTAATGAAGAGAGGAGACCCTGATCTTTCAGCTCTGGGGCTGGAGATTGGGCATGGCCATTTTTATTTTGATCCTCTAAAGAGGCAAGGAAAGCCATCAGGGAACAAAAGCCACAAAGGGCTACCAAAAACAGCTTACACTGAGCCTGGCCTCATGGCAACGGAAGGTGCAACTCTGCCCAGGAAAAGGCACCTGAGAATCAGTGCTACAGGCCCCTCCTCCAGAAGATCAGCTGGAGGAACGGGTGAACAGCAAGTTTATGGACCTCACAGGACTGCAAAATTCCAGTGCTAGGAGAAAATAGTATATAGAATTCAAGGTTTTTTCTCATGATTTGTTTATCTTACAGTTTAAAATTTTCCATTTCTTTTTTTTTTCATTTTCTCTTTATCAATGAGTTTCTTGTTTTATCAACTCTTTGATTTTAAGTCTTTTTTAACTTCCATTTTTTACATTTTATATATTTTTCATTTTTCACTTCCTTTCACTCCATTCTTTTTTTTTTTTTTTCTTTCTTTACAATTTCGCAATTTAGTGTCTTCTAACACAGAGACCAAAATACACTCAGGACCAAATGGATCACCTTGTTTTGTCAACGCTGTAAGATTATATTCCCTCCTCCCCCCCTTTTATTCTTTCTTTCTTTTTCTTTCCCTTTTTCTCTTTTTTTTTCTTTTTCTTTTCCTTTTATTTTTGGTTCCTGACCTCTTCAGATTTGTTTGGGTTGTGGTTGATATTTTTGTTTTTGTTCACTCATTCATGTATTCTTCTCTGGGCAAAATGACTAGAAGAAGGAATTCACAACAAAAGAAAGAACCAGAGGTAATACTGCCTGCCACAGATGTAATCACTATGTTTATAAGTAAAATGTCAGAGCTGGAATTCAGGATAACAATTATAAAGTTACTAACTGGACTTGAAAAAAGCATAGAGAATTTCTTAGTGCATAAGTGAGATCTAATCAGGCTGAAATTAAAAATGCTCTAACTGAAATGCAGTCTAAATTGGATGTTCTAAAATCTAGGGTAAATGAGGCAGAAGAGAAAGTAAGTGACATAGAAGACAAGTTGATGGAAAGGAAGGAAGCTAAGGAAAAGAGAGAAAAAATAGCTGATAGACCATGAGAAGAGGCTTCAAGAAATCAGTGATGCCATAAAATGAACCAACATAAGAATTTTTGGGGTGCCTGAGGGTGAAGAGAGGGAGAGAGGACCAGAAGGTATATTTGAACAAATCATAGCTGAGAACTTCCTTAACCTGGAGAAGGAAATAGACATTCATGTCCAAGCAGTAGAGAGGACCCATTGAAAAATCAATAAAAATAGACCAACACCCTGACATAGAATAGTGAAGCTTGCAAATTTTAGAGAAAAAGAGAAAATCCTGAAAGTAGTTTGAGACAAAATTTCCTAACCTACAGAGGTAGGAACATTAGAATAACATCAGACCTACCCACAGAAACATGGCAGGCCAAAGAGGGCTGGCATGATATATTCAGGGTACTAAATGAGAAGAACATGCAGCCAAGAATACATTATCCAGCAAGGCTGTCATTCAGAATGGAAGTAGAAATAAAGAGCTTCCAGGACAGGCAGAAACTTAAAGAATATGTGACCACTAAGCCAGCCCTGCAAGAAATATTAAGAGGGATCCAGTAAGCCAAGAGAGAGCCCAAGAGTAACATAAAGCAGAAAGAAATAGAGACAATTTACAGAAACAGTGACTTTACAGGTAGTACAATGGCACCAAATTCATATATTTCAATAGTTACTCTGAATGTAAATGGACTAAATGCTCCAACCAAAAGACACAGGATTTCAGATTGGATAAAAGAGCAAGACCCATCAATATGCTGTCTACAAGAGACTCACTTGAGACCTAAAGACACCTCCAAACTGAAAGTGAGGGGGTGGAGAATCATGTATCATGCTAATGGACCTCAAAAGAAAGCTGGTGTAGCAAATCTCATATCAGACAAATTAGATTTTAAACCAAAGACTGTAGAAAGAGATGAAGAAGGACACTATACCATACTTAAAGGGTCTACCCAAGAAGATCTAGCAATTATAAATATTTATGTCCCTAATTTGGGAGCACCAATGATATCAACCAATTAATAACCAAATTAGAGAAACACATAGATAATAATACAATAATAATGGGAGACTTCAAACCCCACTCACAGCAATGGACAGATCATCTAAGCAGAAGATAAACAAGGAACAAAAGACTTTGAATGACACACTGGACCAGATGGACTTCACAGATATATACAGAGCATTCCATCCTAAAACAACAGAATACTCATTCTTCTCAAGTGCACATGGAACTTTCTTCAGAAGAGATCACATCCTGGGTCACAAATCAGGTCTCAAGGGGTACCAAAAGATTGGGATTATTCCCTGCATATGTTCAGACCACAATGCTTTGAAACTTGAACTCAATCACAAGAGGAAATCTGGAAGGAACTCAAACACTTTGAGGTTAAAGAGCATCCTATTAAATAATGAATGGGTAAATCAGACAAAGAGGAATTAGAAAAATTCATGGAAATTAAGGAAAATGAAAACACAACTCTTCAAAACCTTTGGGATACAGCAAAGGCAGTCTTAAGAGGGAGGTACATTGCAATACAAGTCTTTCTCAAAAAATTAGAAAAATCTCAAATACACAAGGTAACTTTACACCTAAAGGACATGGAGATAGAACAGCAAATAAAGCCTAAACCAAGCAGGAGAAAAGAAATAATAAAGATTAGAGCAGAAATCAATGAAATAGAACCCAGAACAATAGAACAGATCAACAAAACTAGAAGCTGGTTCTTTGAAAGAATTAATAAGATTGATAAACCCCTAGTGAGACATAGCCAAAAGAAAAATGACCCAAATTAGTAAAGGCATGAATGAAAGAGGCGAGATCATGACCAACCAAGGAAATACAGACAATTTTAAGAACATATTAGGAGCAACTATGTGCCAACAAATTAAGTAATCTGGACGAAATGGATGCATTCCTGGAAATTTATGAACTACCAAAACTGAAACAGAAAGAAATAGAAAACCTGAACAGACCCAAAACCAGCAAGGAAATTGAAGCAGTAATCAACCCCCCCCCCCACAAAAAAAAAAACAAGAGTCCATGGCCAGATGGCTTCCCGGGGAATTTTACTAAACATTTTAAGAAGAAATAATACCTATGGGTATTAAGGAGGGCACGTGTTGTGATGAGCACTGGATGTTATACACACCTAATGAATCACTAAACACCATCAAAAACTGATGATGTACTGTATGTTGGCTAACTGAACATAATAAAAAAAATTTAAAAAAGAAGAAATATCTATTCTACTGAAGCTGTTTCAAAAAATACAAATGGAAGGAAACTTCCAAACTTGTTCTATGAGGCCAGCATTACCTTGATCCCAAAGCTAGACAAAAACCCCATGAAAAAGGAGAATTACAGACCAATATCCCTGATGAACATGGATGCAAAAAATATTCACCAAGTTACTAGCCAGTAGAATCCAACAGTACATTAAAAAGATTATTCACCATGACCAAGTGGGATTTATTCCTGGGCTGTGAGGGTGGTTCAACATTTGCAAATCAATCAACATGACACATCACATTAATTAAAGAAAAGACAAGAACCATAGAATCCTCTCAATTGATGCAGAAAAATCATTTGACAAAATACAGCATCCTTTCTTGATTAAAACTCTCGCAGTGTACAGAGAGAGGGAACATACCTCAGTATCATAAAAGCCATCTACAAAAATCCCACAGCAAATATCATTCTCAATGGGGAAAAACTGAGAGCTTTTCCCCTAAGGTCAGGAACACGTCATTGATGCCCACTCTCACCACTGTTGTTCAATATATTACCAGAAGTCCTAGCTTCAGCAATCAGACAACAAAAAGAAATAAGAGGCACTCAAATTGGCAAAGACAAAGTCAAACTTTCTCTCTTTATAGATGACATGATACTTTATCCAGAAAACCCAAATGACTCCACCCCCAAATTGCTAGAACTCATACAGCATTTCAGCAACATGGCAGGATACAAAATCATTGCACAGAAATCAGTTGCATTTCTAAACACTAACAATGTCACTGAAGAAAAAGAAATTAAGGAATCAATCCCATTTATGATTGCACCAAAAACCGTAAGATACCTAGGAATAAACCTAACCAAAGAGGTAATGGATCTGTAGTCTAGAAACTACAGAACACTTATGAAAGAAATTGAGGAAGACACAATGAGATGGAAAAAATTCCATGTGCATGGACTGGAAGAATAAACATTGTTAAAATGTCAGGGAGCCTGCTTCTCCCCCTCCTTCTGCCACTCCCCTTGTTTGTGCTCTCTTGCTCTATCTCTCAAATAAATAAATAAAATCTTAAAAAAATAAACAGCCTCAACATTTTTCACAGAGCTGGAACAAACAATCCTAAAATTTATATGGAACCAGAAAAGACCGCAAATGGCCAGGTGAATGTTGGGGAAAAAAAAAAAAACAGAGTTAGGGGCATCACAATGCCTGACTTCAAGCTATATTACAAAGCTGTGATCATCAAGACAACATGGTATTAGCACAAAAAACAGACACATAGATCAATGGAACAGAATAGAGACCTCAGAAATGGACCCTCAACTCTATGGTCAACTAATCCTTGACAGAGCAGGAAAGAATATCTAATTGAAAAAAGACAGTCTCTTCAATAAATGTTGCTGGGAAAATTGGACACCATACTCAGAAAAATGAGACTGGACCATTCTCATTTGTATATGTGATCTCATATATGATGCACAAAGATAAACTCAAAATGGATGAAAGAACTAAATGTGAGACAGAAATCCATCAAAATTCTAGAAGAGAACACAGGTAGTAACCTCTTCTACCTTGGCTGCAGCAGCTTTTGCAAGACACATCTCTAGAGGTAAGGGAAACAAAAGCAAAAATGAGCTATTGGGAATTCATCAAGATAAAAAGCTTCTTCTCAAGGGGAACCTGAACTGAAGGGGAAGTCCTCAGAGAGGGAGAAAACTCATGAAAGACTCCTGATTATAGAAAACAAACTGAGGGTTGCTGGAAGGGAGGTAGGTGGGGTGATAGGGTAATTGGGTGATGGGCATTAAGTAGGGCACATGATGTGATGAGCACTGGGTGTTATAGGCAACTGATAAATTATTGAGCTCTACATCTGAAACTAATGATTGAATTTAAATAAAAAATGAAAAAAAAAACAAGAAACGCTAATTCACACTCCATAATTACAAAGTATACCAACACACAAACTATCATGAACAAAAGTTAATCCAGAACATATCTGAAAGAGACAGAGATCAATAATAAGAAGGTTAAAGATTAATTGTGAATGCCAAACTATGTTTAATAGAAATCCCATCAGGAGGGAATAATGAGTATGCAAAGAGGCAATACTCAGAACTATAATGGTTAAGAACTTTCCAAAAGTGATGGAAGACATAAATTCTCATATTTAAGAAACCTGTTAAATCAGATGAAAGAATCCCTGA
The DNA here is from genome assembly GCF_054177405.1 of Leptonychotes weddellii. Lineage (NCBI taxonomy): Eukaryota > Metazoa > Chordata > Mammalia > Carnivora > Phocidae > Leptonychotes > Leptonychotes weddellii. The sequence goes on from NC_138385.1 coordinate 41,898,155, forward strand.
GATGAATGTGGAGAATGAAACAAAGCTCGGATCATGGAGGGCTTTTCTAACTATCTTAAGGATTTGGGTCTTTATTCTAAGAGCAATAAGAAACCATTGAATGGTCTTACATAAGAAAGTAACATGGTCAGATTTCATTTGAAAAACATTTGACAGAATTTTTAAGGAATGCATTAGAAGAGGGCAAGACTAGATTCAAGGAGACCAATTGGGAGGCTATTACAAGTGAGAGTTGATGATAAAATGAACCAGGTGGTAATAACAAAAAATAGAGAAAAGTGGACATTTAGGAAGTATAATTGGCAGGATTAGATGGTAGATTACATGTAAAAGTGTAGAATAGAGAAGAGTCAAAAATGGCTTCCAATTTTCTGTCTTGGAAAATTAGGTAAAAAGTGATAACATTTTCTGGATTAAAGAATATTGAATGTAGATCAGGTTTGTGGAAGTGGAATGGAGATCATGAGTTTAGTTTTCAACATGAGGGGTGTGATATTACTTTGAGACCCTTTTGGTTACTATTATTAAAAGAGTGGACTGAAACAATAGAAGACAGCAAAGATGACAAAGAAAGAAAAATCATAGAGAATGGAAGAAAACTAGTAGAATATGATGATATGAAACCCAGGAGAGGAGAGATACAAGAAAGTTTCAAATACTATATGAAGGCAAGTTAAGGTTATCCTATAGAAATATTGTACTGGATTTAGCAAGTAGCAAGCCATTGATGATCTTAATAAAGACCACTTGCTCCAATTTACAATAAAACTTCATTAGAATAAATAAAAGGCAGAGTTGCTTTAGACTAAAATACCATGGTGGTGAGGTCATTTTAGTATATGTCATGAGTTTTAATTCATGCTAGGAACAATATAAGGTAAGCATTAGCATGTTTTAAACATTAATACTGCTAGAAAAAAGACTTGGATACCAGTAGTGGTTCCTTCCCAGAGTAGTTATGTATATGTATATGCATATATATACTATGCTATAATTTCTTTTGGAAATAAGATTATTTACTGAACTGCATATATGGGGATTGAAAATGATGGCAAAACATCTAAATAGGGCAAGCAGAGAAAAACACCTTAAGAAGCTACTAATAATAGGGACGCCTGGGTGGCTCAGTCAGTTAAGCGTCTGCCTTTGGCTCAGGTCATGATCCCAGAGTCCTGGGATCAAGTCCCACATCGGGCTCCTTGCTCGACAGGGAACCTGCTTCTCCCCCGCCTCTTCCTGCTGCTCCCCCTGCTTGTGCTCTCTCTCTCTGACAAATAAATAAAATCTTAAAAAAAAAAAAAGCTACTCATAAGAAGATCCAAGTTAAAGGAAAGTATTTTTTTTAAGTTTGTTTATTTATTTATTTATTTATTTATTTATTTATTGTAATCTCCACATGCAACCTGGGACTCAAACTCACCAGCCCAAGATCAAGAATCACATGCTCTTCTGCCATAGCCAGCGAGGTGGCCCAAGATTCGTTTCTTGATTTGTCTTTCTCTCTCTCTCTTTTTTTTTTATTATGTTATGTTAGTCACCATACAGTGCATCATTAGTTTTTGATGTAGTGTTCCATGATTCATTATTTGCATATAACACCCAGTGCTCACCACCACACGTGCCCTTAAAGGAATGTATCTTCACTATTAAATGACAGAGAGATCTGGCAATTGTACAAAACAACATAATGACTGACATTCACTCAATAATTCATTTAACCAATACTTATTGGGTATTTACTGAGCAAGGCATAGGGAACAGAGAGTAGAATGTGTTTAAATGGATATGGGAAAGAACTGGGAATAAGTTGGGGGTCACAGATGTTACATTCCATATTTGGTCATTTAAAAAAAAAACTGACAGTTTAATAGTTTGTGTTTTAGAAACTATCAAATATGTCTATGTTAAAACAATCTTGCCTGAGGAGCATCATCCAAATATCTTAACATTGAAATGACTGTGTTAAAATGGGCACATCAAAATGGCTGCATTATATTGTTTTACTATGTACCCTAACAGGGGATAAATTTAACTAAGTAAGATGTCATTAGATTGAGTAGGGGTTTAAATTCCAGGTAAAGGAGTTTGGATCTACTAATTTAAGCAAGAAACTGTTGCATATTCTGAGAACAGGAATGGCATGATATATGTTGTACTTAAGAAAGAATCATCCAGGTAAATTTTAATAATGGCAATAGAAGCATTAGACTGTCATAGCTGGATGACTCTAGCTATTTTGAACATCAAACTGACTCCCCTTACTTAGATTTCAGGCTCTCCAAACAATCTTGTGCTTATAATTTTACTTCCCTTATAAATTTGCCTACAGGGATTAATGTACTACTTAGTGGACCCACACACCTGGACAGTTGACAGTCATAATTATTATGAATTAATACATTAATACATTTAATCTCTGATAAATATATCTAATATATACATTATCTCTATATAATCTCTGAGATATATATGTATATATATCAGCCTGGAATATATTAGTGGTATAATATATTTATATATATAAAATATAATATATTATAATGGTATATAGTATATACTATATATTATATATAATATAGTGGTATAATATATCATATATTGTGTATATATATTATATATTGTATATAATATATATTATATAATATATATCTCTTAGCCTGGAAGCAATAGTTAGATTGCAACCTTATTTTCAAATCACAAGGAAAATCAAAAAGGCATTTTAATCATGAATATTAAAATGATCTGAACTGCAGAGTTTTATAAAACAAAAGTATTAGACTTTGAAATGAGAGCTCTGCAAGCACTTGTGTGATGACTTGCTGACAATCTCTTTGCCAGGGACATCCTAAACCCAGATAAAATCCCTAATCTTGCTGCCTTAGTGCTGTTACCCTTTCATTTTAGATCTTGTTTATAGCGAAAGAGATTTCTAGTGAGCAAGAAGAGTCCTCTTTAGACCAGATTGATTATCATTATTTAGTTAAAAGATATGGAAAATTTTCAGGCACCAGTCCCAAACGTATTTCATTACGTGATTATCATCAGAAAGTTTTTTTTTTTTCTGACTGATATAAAAGCATTTTGCCCTATGAAGCTTTTCACAGATGCTCTTAGTACACATAATACTTAGTATACTTCCTTTCTGCCTATTTCCTCTACCCTAACTTATGCTTTTACCGAAATATACCTAAGCTTGTAGCAGGGGTGGGTGGGAAGCAGGCCTCACAAAGGGAAATTGTATTGGTAAAAAGGGGTTGATGGGAGAGTGAGGTGGGTGAGAAGGTTGGTAGATTTGACCTCTATAAACTGTCTAGCTTTATAGACTCATTTTGAGGGAGACTATTAGGAGTCAAGAACATAGGCTATATAGCCAGACAGGGTTTAAATCCTGGTTCTGCCCTCACCAGCTCTATGACTCTGAAAAGTAACTAAGCAACTTTATGACTGTTAAATGAAGATAATAATAGTCCTTACCAGGCAAAGTAATTGAAAGAACTAAAAAAATAATGCTCATAAGGCGCTTGGACTATAAGCTCCACAAAAGCCAAGGACCAGGTGTGTCTCCTTCAGTGCTGTGTCTTTGCCACCTAACATAATGCTGGGCACATAGTAGATTGAATAATTAAATTGTTAGAGGACAGAGGGCTAGAAAAAAAAAAAACAGACCTGTTTAAAGGAGCCTATGTAAAATTCTGGCACAAAGAAGTTGTTTGAGGTGAAAACTGTGGCAGAGAAGGAGAAGGTTCTCTTAACACCTGCAGCTTTGTGTGGCTCATTCTAAGTGGTGGGAGGATCTGGAATCAACTGCCATGGTATGAACATAGAAGTGCTCATGATTAGCAGTTGTAGTGTTGAAGCTTTATTGCATGGATTAATGGGCATAGGGTGTTTATAGTGGATGCCAGAAAACAGGAGGGATTAGAGCTGATAGATTCACTTACAGAATATCCTAAAATCACTGTGGAAGTTTTTAAAGGCTCTATTTCAGCAACCTGGATAGATTTCCATTATTTTGTTCTTAAGGTAAAAGTTGACCTATTTTGTAGCCACAGGATGGGGAAGATCTAAAACAAACAGTGACTCTGTTGTCAAGCTGGTCTACCATGACAGTCATTTTCCAATATTTACTAAATCGTTTTAAAATTAAATTTTTAGTACTGTAAAGGCACTGGGAGTTTCTTGACATGAATATTGGTATCACCAACCACCCTATCCCTTAAAAGTCCCCTTTATGGATGCTTTAATGATTTCTGCTTTTGTTCCTTCTTTATTTTTCCTTTATCTTGTCTTCTAAACTGTTACTTTTTTCTTCATCTCTCCTTCTTACCTTTCTGGCTTTCCTATGCCTCATGACTTCCAATTTGGTATCTAGTAAAGCCCTTAGGAATTCCTTAGTTCCACTACCCACACTATTACACTAGGACTAAAGATGTTGCAGACATTTGTGTTAAATACTATTGTATGGTAAATAAGTATCAAACAGAATTTGATACTTACTCAATTTCATTATGAAGAGAACAAATAACAGCTTTTTAAAGGTGTTAAATGAAGCTATATGGCTTGAGAGGAATAGCAAATTTCATCTAGCTTTTCATTGATGCAGAGTTAACTTTTATGGCTTATACATCAGTGTCCACATATTTTAAATAAGGAAGAACAAATAAACACAAGAATAGAAGTTAAAGTTAGAGTGAGATGATCTAGGGAAGACTGGAACTAAAAGAGAAGAGAACCTATATGTTACAGTATGAAGTTGAAAAAGACATCCACTCCAGGCCTTTGATGATCTTGCATATGCTGTTAATTCTCTAATGCACATCTTTCCCCCAAGATTCAGAATCACATCCTGCTCTAGGTGAATGTCTCCAGGTCACCTCAATTTAGCATGTTTAAAATGAATGTATCACCTCTTCTTACCAGAGTCTTCTGTCTCTCCTCAGTAAAAGCCCCACCAACCACACAAAGGGCCAAGACAGAAATCCCTTCTCATTCCTTAGGCTTGAAAGATTTTTCATAATGCAAATCTGATCTCATCATTCTCTTATCAAACCTTTAGTGTTTTGCTATTGCCTTGGAGTGGCAAAGCTCTGTGATCTGTCCCCTGCCTATCTCTCTAGATACTGTGAAATAAAAACCATATCTGGACTTAGAAAGGAGAGATTTTATACAAAAGCATTAGTGTAAGAGAAGAATAAACTACTGAAATAAGGAGAACATTGTGACCATAAGAGCTGCAAGTCTCAAGAATTAGGCAGAAAGGGTTTTTCTTTTATACAGGAGTAAACTAAGTTACAAAGAACGGGGTGTGGAGAAGTGGGATGAAAGGATGGCACTATCTGATAGATAGATCAGACAATGTTTTATCCTAAGGCAGCATGTCCTTTTCTGGCTTAGATGGCTGTCTGAGGATGGGTCAAGTTTAGGGATCTGAGGGAAGGACAGAGTCTTTCCCAAAATTTGATTAATAAGCATTTTGTTTCCATTGATCAGTGGAGACAAAAGAGTTCAGCTAATCAATTATGAGGCAAAGAATGAGAATTTGGGGGGTCTGTGTCTGACCTTGTCATATGTAAACAAGGGGGTGTCTGTGAGTACTATCTAAGTCAGATAGTGAAATCGGTTTCTTCATAGTAAGCCATTTCCTGGAACACAAAGGGTGGGGGAATTTCTTAATCTTCCTGTTTTCCAGAAGCACCAGAGCTCAGGTAAAACTTAACCATTGTCATCGCATTTCTTAGTTCTCTCACTTAAAAAAAAAAAAATATTGTTACAGGAAGGCTGAACTTGATATACCTTACCCAGGCATTAATCAGTATTATCATAGGCTAATATTTCCTACCCAAGTACCATTTATCTGGCTTGTTCCAACCCATCATTCAGCAAACAACTTATATATCATTGGACTGGGTTGTTTTTTCCAATTCCTGAACAAAGATGGATGTCTTTCAATGTATTCCCACTGACAATGGTGAATGTTACCTGAGCTCTGTGCTCCTGGAAAACAGCCACAGTAATTCCCCACTTTTGTGTTCTCAGAATTGGCTTATTGCAAAGGGCTACACTTTCTCCATGGTAGAGATAAGACTCACCAGATGTCCCTATTGTTTACCTATGACAACACAGAGACCCTCCAAATTCCCATTTTTTGTCTCATAAATGATTGGCTGAACTGTTTGTCCCATTGATAAATCAGAACAAAATGCTTTTTAATCTTACTTGATCAAACTTAGCTTCTCTTGTTTTCCTAGGCCCCTCAACTTTCACTCATCCTCAGCCCAAGCCAGCATACAAATCCATGTTAAGGCACCTCCTTAGAATAGATTGACCTCAGGGTAAAACAGTCTCTGATTATTAAAACAAAACAAAACAGCCAGACACTGATTAAAGGCAGTAAAGATAGATTTTATTTAATAGCCCCACTGAAGTAGGGGACAGACCCCACTGTAACCTGAGCTCAAATATGATCTGTGCAGAGGTATTCGGGTATTTCAAAGGGAAAATGAGAAAGTAGGAAGGGAGAAAAAGTAGGGGCTCAAGTAGTGTCAGGGAAATGAAAAATTAGAGAAAGCATGTAAGACATTGGTCAATTTCAATGTGATTAGGCCATCTGTGTCTGCCAACTGGCACTTATCAAAGGTAGGCTCCTTCCCTACCACAGAGACTAGGAGACAGGGGTCCTATTCCTCCTGATAATTACATTTCAATGGGATGGCTTTCAGGTCCTTGAGAAAGACAATCCTAGTTTGTAGAAGATACACATACATCTCAAAGGAACAGAAGAAGGATTTACAATTGTAGGGTGTTTTAGTTTAGTTTGTTTGTTTGTTTTTTAAGTAAATGCTTCTAAGAAGAGAGAAGGTTGGGGCACTATAGTTTGTTCCACCCAAAACCTATCTTGGGTAGAACAAACAGTACATTTTTTAGCAACATTGAGCTTTCTCAGACAGGAACTTAAGGGGGTTAGGGTCATAATCCTAGCAGTACTGCCTTGAGCTATTTGAAATAATGCTAGTGTTTGTTCTAGTCTCTTAGTGTGTGTGGGGAGGGGTAGATAAAATCACTTGTGCAGAGAATCTGCAGCTCTCATAGGCCAAGTTTGAGGCCTAGTTGAGAAGAGGGCTCAGAGGACACTGACTAAAGTTTGTCAGAATCTCCTATCCACTTCCATCCACTCATCCCACTCTCCCATACCCTCTTCTTTCTAGTTTTGTTCACTTCTTCCTATAAAAGAAAAGTCTTTCCTGCCTGACCTTTGAGGTGCTTGCAGAGGTCAGAGCATACTCCCTATTGTAATTGCCCTCCTCCCACATGATAATCCCTGTCCCCCCTTACAATAGTCCTTTCAAATAAAGTTTCTCCTTACCTAAATCCAGATTTGTTTTTTATTTGACATGATAGCACTCTGATGCTTATCACCTTGCAATAACTTGTTTTGTGTCTGTGTTACTATATTACTTTTTAAAAGTAATCTCTATGTCCAATACGGGGCTCAAACTCATGATGCCCGAGATCAGAAGTTGCATGCTCTACAGACTGAGCTAGCCAGGTGCCCTTGTTATTCTATAAGGGCAAGGACTATGCCTGTTAACCAGAAGGTAGTATCAAACAGGAGCTCAATAAATATTTATTTATTTATTTATTTTAAATTTATTTATTTGACAGAGAGAGAGATAGCGAGAGAGGGAACACAAGCCGGGGGAGTGGGAGAGGGAGAAGCAGGCTTCCCGTGAAGCAGGGAGCCCCATGCAGGCCTCGATCCCAGGATCCCGGGATCATGACCTGAGCCACAGGCAGACGCTTAACGACTGAGCCACCCAGGCGCCCGCTCAATAAATATTTATTGACAGAAGAGGATATGAGCAGATGATGTATTAAGAATGTATGTATAATTACAAATACTTTGAACAGAATTATAGGATTCAGTTCTGTATATTGACTCTGTTATCAATTGAAGGTTTTCAAGAGAGCCGGGGATAAGTAATGGTGCTAGTAATTTCCTTTAGAAACTTTGGCTCCTGGGGTGCCTGGGCTGCTCAGTCAGTTAAGCATCTGACTCTTGGTTTTGGCTCAGGTCATGATCTCAGGGTCTTGAGATCAAGCCCTGAGTAGGGCTCCACGCTCAGCAGGGAGTCTGCTTCCCCTCTCCCTCTGCTCCTCTCCCTGCTCACAAGTCTCTCTCTCTCTCTAAAATAAATAAAATGAAATTAAAAAAAAAAAGAAAAGAAACTTACTCCTTAGGTAACTGAAGGTGACCAGATATTAACAATATTATCTTCCACTCCTTTCTTGTACAAATATGAAATTTCCCATTGTATATTGCAAGAAAGGAAAAAAAAAGTTTCCTCTACCCTTTTAGATTTAGTGGGTTGGGTTTACAAATTAAACTTACAAAAGACAGATTAACATGACAAAAGGCATACAATTTTTATTGATATTAATATTTTTATGTGCTTGAGGGCTTCACAAAAAAGAAATGAGAACCCCAAAAGCAATTAAACTCAGGAGCTTATATACCATTTTAACTGCAGAGAAGTGACTAGATAAAAGAAAGGGGAATTTGGGCTTCTAGGAATGATATATCATTGTGGGAAAGTACCTAGGAAATATAGGGGGTAACTAACAAAGGATAATGGTTATTTTAGTAAGATTTATGCACACTTATCTTGGCATCAGCTCCCCATCACTGGTGATGAGTCACTCTACCCCTGGAGTACAGTGAGGACACCTTTTTCATGGGAAACTTATACCTTGCTTTTGGACGATAGAAGGAATGCAGATGGCTCTTCCTGAATCTGCTGTTTCTCAACTGCTTTCAGCTCAAAATAATCGATTTGCCAAAGTGGCATATTTTGGGGTGGCACGTTCTGATTTCCATTAAAATTCTTAGTCATTTTCAAAAGAAGGAATTTGAAGATTTATGTTTTGAGATCTAGTTTGTTGTTGTTTCTTTTAATCAGTGAAAAGATGCTTTTTAATTGTTTGTGGATTTAAGAAGTAAGCCCAAAAGATAAAATATATGTTTTATTTCCTATGTTTCCCAGTAGAATAAACTCACACTTAACTATATACTTTGGTAAACTATTCACATTAATCCCAAAGATTATATTTAAGGTGAAGAGCTATTTGCTGAGTATTTAGCAGCCCACTAAGCTCATTGATCTCACTGATATCATGGCTCAGTTTCCAGGGTGAGCTTGGTAATTAACAATGTGTGTTAATATTGTATTCCATAGTTCTGTATTCTATAGTTACCACTGCTTAGAGGACTGGCAGAACCTGAAGCTAGCTCAGTCACCTGAAGGTCTAGGCATCCCCAAATCTATCCTAAGCCACTATAGTTACCTGAGACATGCTTGGCTCTGACGTTGCTATAGGCAAGATCTTTGTGTGTTGACATTCTGGCTTTCAGCTCCTTTTAAGAAAGCTAATCACATTTGCATACCTTTTTCATTGTGAAGACCTTTACTGCTGTCTGTAAACTTTTAAAATATCTTGAACATAGCAGCAACTTTCCCCAATTTTTCATAGTCTCAGTTCATTCACACTTTAATTGTTAAATGAAAGCATTGTTGCTGAACAGAAAAGGAATATCTCAATTTGGAGAAAAAGAAAAACATTCCTATTTTGAAGGTAGTCAAAACTGAAATAATGTAAAAGATTCACAAGCAAGTGTAATGACACTACTTTGTGATTTCACAGTACAAATAGGAACTAAAATTATTCAATATAATGGTCAAGTGCAAGAAGCGTAGTGTTCATTTTTTAAAATTGGATTCCTAGTAAACATGGCAAATTTAAATATAGTCCAATTAAAGAGCAGGGGGAAAAGAGAGTCACAGGAAGCCCCACACTGTATTTATAATCACAGCTGGGACTGTTTACCTAATTTCTAGTACAGTTACTCAACCAGTGTTTATTTCCACCTGAATAAGATGAGAGGGATTAATGGATATATTTTATATGCACAGAACAAAGCCAACAGGTTCATGAGAAAGGAATAGTTTGAACTAGATTTAACTGGGCAGAAGAAAATGAAAAAGATTTGAGTGGTAGTTTCAGACTTAGATTTCTTACCAAAATGTGACAGTGAATATATTTTATTAGTATATTACAATAATTTCAGGGTCATTTTTCACGTCAGAGCCAAGCATATCTCAGGTAACTATAGTGGCTTAGGATAGATTTGGGGATGCCTAGACCTTCAGGTGACTGAGCTAGTTTCAGGTTCTGCCAGTCCTCTAAGCAGTGGTAACTATAGAATACAGAACTATGGAATACAATATTGTCTGCCCAGAGAAGGAATCAGTAATGGAAGAGAGAGACAGAGAGACAGAGAGAGAATGAGAATAGGGAGGAGGTTCCAATATGAAATAATAGGATACACCAACAGATGATCAAAGCACATTGATGTGTGTTGTATTGGAAGATCAAAGAAGCTAGGAGGTGGGCAGCATTCTAGGAAATTTGCCACAATGTAGAAGGGTTCTAGCTACCAAGCTAGGGTTCAGGGGCAGCAGACAAATCCCAGGGATGGGCATTACTGGTAAGAAAAAGAAGGTCCCAACCTTATAGAGATATAAGTATTAGGGATATTAACAAGACAGGAAATCAAGTAAACAGTAGAAGCCCGTTTTCGGAACACAGGCATCAGGTTTAGCCCAAACTAGCAGGAATATCACTCAAGCTGAGTTATGGGCCAAGAACCTTCATTATCTCATGATTAAGGACAGCATTGGCACCCTACTATAGGCTATAGGGGTCAATTTGTGTGGTTGTGGGGAAATTAAGGCCAAAAAAATGTGGGACAAAGCCAAGTCTCACATTAGAACCAGGAAATAAACACTCATCAAGAATTCAGAGTAAAGTCAAGTAAAAGTTGCTAAAATTTGTTGGATTTCATTGTCTGGTATTTCATGAAAAAGATGTGAATGGGCAGCCCCTTCACTTGTACACACACTTTCATTCCTCCTTATCAGCTCAAAGACGGTGCAGGTATTCCTTTTCTCCTTTGTTTTATCTGTTTTTCCAACACTACTCGATCACTCCCATCAGTATGCACATAGTGGCAATATTTCCTAACTTGACACACTCTCTTGATGCTATTCCCTTCATTCTACTATTACCTTGCTTTGCTCCCCCTTTAGCAAAACTACCTTAAAATTGTCAGTCCTTACTGACACAAACACAACTGATAGGAATTAGTGGATAAAGACCCTTAGCTTCCTCACTTCTTGGACAGGACAGCATTAAAGCATGTTCTATGGTTTCTCAGAATTCTCTTTTAGCTGGATTGTGCCTCAATTACACAAAGAAATAACCTGATAATTAATGTAGCTTGTATTGGCTTTCTTTTCTTCCCTGTCTCATTTCTCCACCTTTCAACTGGTACTTCCTGCGATCATATCTTGTTTTGGATTGGGTTCCTTAGTAAACTGACTGTGAGACAGAGATGTGTGCACAGGAGATTTCTTGGGAGTGCTCAGGAATAATACCTGTAAGGCTGTGAAAGGAAGAGAATTGGACAAAGAAAGAGAGCTACAATGCAGATTCCCTATAGGTATGAGCTGATTCTATTGGGGAGCTCTATAACTAGGATGTTCCCTAGAGTTGTCTCTAACAGAGACAAAGAGGTCAGTTTGACTGCTCATTGTATGCAGGTTGCCCCTGGGTAAAGACTATAGCTCTTCTTGGCAGAGGGCAATACTTAGAGAAGGATTCAGCAGTAGGCCATTTGTAGCAACATTTCTGGCAGCTAGGAGGATCAGTGGGAAAAGGTCCAGCGGCTCATTATAAAATCCACTACAGTTTATCCCTTGTGCAGCTTGAATTCACTTGTTTCATATGATGTTTGCCTATCTGGGAAAAGCTCCTCCAGGATTCCAGTTGGTTTCCCTGGTATAATATAATATACATTTGGTCTTTGTCCCCAGTTCCTGCCGCAGACTTTCTAAAACCCTTAGAACTTCCTGAGTGATAGGGTTATCTTTTGTTGTTCCTAAGGAACACTTTTTAACCACAGACCACACCTGAATTTATGCTAATAAAGTGACTGGGGGGGTATATTGCTTCAAGATGGGGGCTGGTCAGAAAGATGAAATATAGGATTGAAGGGTTGGAACATTTAGCCACATTCTCTGACATCTGGAAAGTGGAAAGGAGGCTACAGATTAAGTTCTATAAAAGTTCTTGAACAATGATATTAAGAGAAAATCTGGAACACAGTGAAATGCTCAGGGAGTGGCATGCATGGAGAGGGCATGGAAGCTCTGTGTCCTCTACAGCCCTACTGTGTCCTTGCCCTATGCATTTCTCCCATTTGGCTGTTCCCAAGTTGTACCCTTTATAATAAGCTGGTAAACATTAGGAAAGTGTTTCCCTGAGTTCTGCGAGTTGGTGTGGTGATTACTGAACCTTAGGAGGGGGGTCATGGAAACCCTCAAATTTACAGTCAGTTGGTTAAAAGTATGGGTGGCCCCTGGGACTTATGAATGGTGTCTGAAGTGGGAGCAGTCTTATGGGACTGGGCCCTTAACCTGTGGGGATCTGTGCTACCTTCCATTGCTAGTGTCAGAATTGAATTGAATTGGTAGATAACCCAGTGGTTGTCAGAGAATTGGTTGCTGGTGTTGGAAAACAAACAAACAAATACATATTTGGTGTCAGAAGTAGTATCAAAGAAAATGCCACCAAAATCTCTTTTCCTCAAAAAACTTAAAAGAGGAAAATTGGTGGTATGAGTTCTTGATGCTGTAGCTATTTTAATACCACAACTGATATTCCTTATCTCTCTCTTTTCTATTTTTACTAGAGCTGTCTCACCCTTAACTAGTTCCCCTTCTGGTCCAGGGGCCATAATTGGTGAGATGACTCATAACTGCTGATATGGACTGAATTTATTCCCCCCAAATTCATGCTAAACCCCTTACTCCCAGTGTGACTATATTTGGATATTAGGGGCTTTAGGAGGTAATTAAGATTAAATGAGGTTATAGAGTGGGGTCCTGATCTGGTAGGATTGAAGGCCTTATAAGAAGAGGATGAGAAAGAGAAAAAGAGAGTTTGAGAAAGTTCTCCATGTGCATGCACCAAGTGAAAGCCATATGAGGACAATGTGGCTGTCTGTAAGCCAAGAAGAGAGTTTTAGCCAGACGCTAAACCCTGTCAGAACTTGATCTGGGACTTCTAACGTCCAGAACTATGAAAAATAAATCACTGTTGTTTAAGCCCCCCGCCTGTGATATTTTGTTATGGCAGCTTGAGTAGACTAATACAACCTTGTCCCCAAGGGGTTCCATGCTACTGTGCCTTTCTCAGGCCATGGCTTCTGCCTTTGTCCATTTACTACCAAAATTATCAGGAGACTACAATGAAGCAGTGGATCAACAGGGTGCTCAATGTATTCTTCACTGTTCCATTAGTAACAGCAACCTTACCTCCTCCAGATAATCAAGACTGAATTCCCCTGCCAGTACCTAACAGTAACTAATTTTCTTGCCTCCTGGTCTCTGGTACAGGGAGCCTAAAGTAACAGAAGGGCAGCTGATGTCCATGCCCTAATCCCTAGTACCTGTGACTATGTTACATAACAAGACAAATGGGATTTTGCAGATGGAAGTAAGGTTACTAATTAATTACTTTTAAAATAGGGAAATTATCCTGAATATCCAGGTGGGCATAAACTAATCACATAAGACCTTAGAAGTGGGAAAATGTTCTCTAGATGGAGGAAGAAGAGGAAGTCAGAAGAAATGTGGCAGGAGTCAGAGAGATTTGAAACAAAAGAAGGACTCAATGTACTGTTGCTGGTTTTAAGATGGAGGGAGAAACACAACTAGGAATGCAGGTAGCCTTAAGGAGTAGAAAGAGGTTTCCAGCTGATATCCAGCAATGAAATGGGGACCTCAACCCTACAACCATAAAGAACTAAATTCTGTCAATGATCTGAAAATCTTGGTGGTGGATTCTACCCTAGAACTTCCAGATAAGACCCCAGATTGGCCAACACCTTGATTTCAGCTTTGTAAAATCCTGGGCAGAGAAAGCCACAAAACTATGAGATAATAATTTATGTTGTTTTAAGCTGCCATGTTTGTGGTAATTTTTATAGCATCAATAGAAAATGTTTCCACAGAGTTTGAAGTAATGGGAATAGGAAACACACATTGCCCAGTGGGTCACTGAGGGTGATGGTAAACAGGTCAATTCTTACTATCACTCCTTGGTTCTTAGAGACATATTTTATATCTATCAGGGACATACTACCATAAAATGATCATTGATTTAGGTTATATAACATATCCTAGAGGATGATATCCCATCTGCAGCTTAAGCTGGTTTCTCAATTGATTTGTTAAGAGCTATTCCATCATCCTATAGGCCAGCAGCATTTAGACTGTGCATTATGTTATAGGATCAGTGGATACTATATGTATGTGGATTCACTACTAAACCTTTTTTGTAAGGTTGATTCCTTGATTTGCTGCATTATGTAGTTTCCTACTGGTACAGCAAATATTATAAGTTCTTAGGCAGTCATGCTGGCTAAAGCAAGAAAGGCAGGCCCATTCCTAAAATACATGTCAATTTTATCCAGGGTGGAGGATATCCAATGTAATCCCCTTATCATCTAGTGGCTGATTGGTTTCCTTGAGGGAAGGTGCCATATTAGTGACTCAAATTTGGTTTCTGTTCCTAGGTGGTTATACATTTGGCAGCACCAATAACTAGATCAGCTTGGGTTAGTGAGACTTCATGATATTTAGCGCATTCTTAGCCTCCATACTTGCAAACCAGGGGTTCTCCATTCATGTACCCATTGTGCCAGACTAGAGTAGCCTAATTGCTTTTTCTTTTGTTATGTAGTACCTCTTCCATGTAGGATGTGCTCTGACAGGTGTTAAAATACAAAATAAATATCTTCATGTTACATGACAACTTCCATAGATCCACCCACTATGTTTATTTTTTTAAATATTTTATTTATTTATTTGAGAGAGAGAGAGAGAGAGCACAAGTGGGGGGAGGGTCAGAGAGAAGCAGATACCCGGCTGAGAAGGGAGCCCAACATGGGGCTCCATCCCAGGACCCTGAGAACATGACCTGAGCCTAAGGCAGATGCTTGACCAACTAAGCCATCCAGGAGACCCCATCCACTATGTTTCTTTCACAGACCTTCTTATCTTTGATTTCAGTCTTTTTACTTATATACCCTTGACCGATCAACCAAGCCATTTTTCCACTGCCCATGAGTCCCTATGTAGTCAAACCTCTGACCACCTCTCTTGTCTCATGAAGTGGGTAATCTGGTATACTACATGAAATTCTGGACACTGAGAGGATTTTCCTTCATGGTTGTCCTTCAAAGCCACCCCTGTATAGGACCCTAATGTAGCCAGAGTTCATTTAAGCTTCCACCCATATACCAAGCTGATCCAGCCATGAACTAAACTCAGCATTTTCCTTCTTGATCAGCTGATCGTAAGCTACCTACTCCATCTGACCACAGACAAAACTTAGGGCGATGGACAGGTGTAACAGTGGTGAATGGTTTGGGGATATGGACTACCTGCTCATGAAGCTTACATGTGATTTCTGGCTCTGGTAGCATTTGATCCTAGATGTACTGCCTCCAAATAATGATGGACTGATTTTTGTCCTGCTTGACCTTAAGACTTGGTTGATGTGAGAGAACCCAGGTTATGATGGGCATTTTGGGATGCTACACACCTTTCAAAATATTTTCTCAGGTGATGTACTGGGCTGTGATGTACTGGGCTGTAAGGTACTGGGCTGTGATAGAGACACAGCACCTGACCACAAGCTTTACTAGTCTGTTTCCACATAGCTGCTAAAGGAACTCCCTGACAGTATGTCAAATTATACCACTTCTCTGCTCAAAACCTTTCAATGGCTTCCCATGTCACTTAAAACCCAAAGTCATTACAATGACTTACATGACCCAATATGATCTGGCACTTTCATACATCTCTGCCCTCATTTGAAACCACTCTCCTCCCTCATTCTGTTCTAGTCACACGGGTCTCTTGCTGTTCTTTACATATACTAATTATGATCCCATATCAGGGTATTTGGACTTACTGTACAATTTTCCCAGAACATTCTTTCACCTGGTACTTGCATGGCTTCCTCTGTTACCTCGTTCACATCTCTGGTCAAATGTCTCCATATCAGAGAGAAATTACCTGACCACCTTAGCTAAAATGGTATTTCTTATACATGCTATGCAATATTTCCTTAACTCTGCCTTAGATTTCTTTAGAGCACCACTTATTTATTATAGTTTTATTATTTGTGTGCATTCTGTTTTCTCCTCTTATAAGCTCCAGGAGTGCAAGGATTTTTGTCTTTACTATTGTATTCTAGCACCTAAAAAATATGTCTGGAATATTAAGTATTCAGTAAATATTTGTTAAATAAATTAATACATGCATTTGTCATTCTTTTGGGTTGCCTACAGAGCAGCCAGTGTTGCCCTGTTAGAATACGTGAGATCAAGTCACTCCTCTGCTCAAAATGCTCCAGTGATTTTCCATCTTACTCAGAGTGAAAGCAAAGTCTTATTAGTCTACAGGGCCCTAACCGATCCAACCTCATTTTCCTTGCTAACATTGTTTTAGTTACACTGGCCTATTTGCTGTTCTTTGAACATCTCAGATCTGGTCTGAACTCAAAGCCTTTGGGCTTGATGTTATCTCTCCCTAAAATGCACTTGCCCACAGTTGGATGCCTTGCTGCTGCCTCACCTTCTTTGGGATTTTACTCAGTTGTAACCTTTGAAGGAAGAATTTTTCTGTTCATCTCATTTAAAACTGCATTCTCTCTAATTTTGACTATTCCTCTGCTTAATTTTTCTACCTAGCAATTACTGTTCCTCTGCTTAATTTTTCTTTTCTTTTCTTTTTTTAGGTTTTATTTATTTATTTGAGAGAGAGAGAGCACATGAGAAGGGGGTGGGTCAGAGGGAGAGGCAGACTCCCCACCGAGCAGGGAGCCCAATGTGGGGCTCGATGCCAGGACCCTGGGATCACAACCTGAGCCGAAAGCAGACGCTTAATGACTGAGCCACCCAGGAGACCCCTCTGCTTAATTTTTCTACTTGGCAATACATCTAATATATTGTATATTTTATTAATCTGCTTATTGTTTCTCTCCCTTCACTGCAATGTCCATAAATGCAGGTATTTTTTTCTCTTTTTTACACTGCTATGTTTTTAGCACTGAGAACATTTCCTGGCTTATGGTAGGCACTTATTACATATTCATGGCATTAAGGAATTTGATTTCGAGAGACAACAATGTCAGTGACTCTAGTTGCATGATCTAGTGTCCAGGGTGTGTAAATTGCTGTGTTTGTTTCCAGTGGCAGAGGCAGTAGCATTGATTGTAGTAGTGGGTTCATCACTACACCAATTCTGTGGTGCAATTTTAGTGCTTTTTTTTTTTTTTTGGCTACATATTCTTCATGCCAAATTCTCTGACCCTTTTGGGGACTCTGAGAACCTCTCATATCCTGGAATAAACTCTTGATGCTTAATTAGCCAAAGTTGGTTTCTGTTGCTTGCATCTAAGAATGCTAACTGATACAGACATTAGAATTATTCCAGCAATAATTAGTTGAAACAACATATCTTTTAGGAAATCTGGGAAATCTGGACTTGATTTCTGGTTTGGTTGCAACTGAAGACAGTGAAAGTCCAGATAGTATTAAGAGATGGGATCCATTGTTGGGTCCAATGGTAGAATTATTCCTCCATTGGGTTTTAAGACCTTTATATGAGCAGAGGACAGAGTTGCAGGACTGAGAGGAAAAAATACTATAAAGGGATCCAGAGCAAATGAAGGCTACAAGGTAAATTACTCTATCACTTAGAATGTATGACCCAGTAGATCCCTGTGTATAAAATGTACCCATGGCAAGTTGGGGTGCAGGATAAATACTGGAGTAAACTTCCCACAGTAAGGGGAAACATGATGCAGACCTAAAGGGTTTTAGAAATAAAATTTTCTTTGGCAAATCCCCTCTCTCCTTTTGAGAAACAGCTCCTAGCTTGCTGATCTGGGCTCTGATAGAGACTGAAAACCTGACCATGGATATCAAGTACCTATGTGACCTCAATTACCCATTATGATATAGGTGTTATTTGATCTGCTAAGTCATAAACGTCAACACCCACAGCATTCCGTTGTTTAGAGGAAGTAGTGTACACAAGATTGGATTTGGACAGGTCCTGTAGGCACAAGTAATTTGTATGAACAGATAATTCACACTTCCAATTTGCCTATTTCAGTTGCACTGTCATCCTTAAAATTGACACATTTCACTTCCTGGATATTTCCTGATGACCAGCTAACTAAAGAAAAACACTTGAGCTTGGTTTATAGATGGTTCTGAATGATGTGCTGACAACAGCAAAAAGTGGACTACTGTAGTACTATAGGCTCACTTAGAGGTTACCCTGAAAAATATTGGTGAAGGGAATTCCTTCCAATTGACTGAAACTCAAGCCATATATCTCATTGTCCACTTTGCCTGGAAGGATATATGGCCTGAGGTGTGGATCATTATTTATTCATGGGTAGTGGCTAAGGGTTTGGCTGGGTGATTAGAGAATCTGAAGAATAAGATTGAAGGACTGGTAATAAAGAAGTTTGAGTAAGAGGTTTCTTCATGGATCTCTCAGAATGGGTACAAAGCAAGGGAATGTATCACATCTTAACATTTGCCAAAAGTCATCATTGGCACAGCAGGTTTTCAAAAATCAGAGGGAAAAAAAAAAGATTTTCCTCTATAATAATAGTAGGGGTTCTTTCCCCAATCTTCCTAGTGCTTGCTCAGTGGGTTATTATAAAGTGATGGCCATGGTGGCAGGAATGGAATTTCTCCCTGGCATCAATATGAAATCTCTCTCACCAAGATTGGCCTTTCTGAGTGGCCAGTTTACCTACAGTAATACCTGACACTGAGCCCCAGTACAGTCAGCCACCTAATGACAGATGATTATAGTGGATTCTGTCATGAAGAAGGCAGAATTTTTCCTTACTGGGATAAAATATTTTGATATGCTTCCTTCACTCAGCATGCTTCTGCTAGTACATATTAAATGCCATATACATAGTCATAGTATACCAGACAATATTACCTTCAACCACAGAACTCATCTTTTAGCAAAAGAAGCAAGAAAATGAATTGGCTGATTTCCATTCATTTTCACTGATTTTACCATGAATTCCATCACCCAGTAGACTGATTTATGGTACAGTATGCCTTATTAAAGGCACAGTCACTGCCAACTGAGAGGTATTCATGTGAGGTTCAGGTACTCTTCTATGGGATGCATAGAAGTATTTTATCTGAACCAGTGATCAATGCATATTGTAAAGCTTCTCCCATAGTCAAATTACATAAATCTGGGAACCAATGGGAGAAAGTGGGCATGATACCTCTTTCTCACTATTCCACCTAATAAAGGTATCTCTAGGGTTAGTCAATTGAAAGATCTTACTACTTAGAGGAGGAAAGTTTGCACCAGGAGTACAATAATGGTTATACTAAATTGAAAAGCAAAATATCAACTGGCCATTTCAGATGCCTCATTTACATTGGGTAACAGGCAAAAAATGTGGTTACATTATTAACTCAATTAAGGTTGGAGTTACACAATTGATGTAGAGAGAAATAACATCCCTAGGGGTCCTTCTAGTACTTCTATGTCCAGTGGCCAGTAGTAAAGGGGAATATAGGAACCTTAATCAGGTAAAACTACTAAAACTCAGATCTTTCACCTGACCTGGTAAAAAACGCTAGGAAGTTGAAGTGATAGAGCTAAGAGAAAAGGGAAAATCAATAGGTAGTAGAGGAAGGAAGTCATTAATACTCATTGTGGCCTTGTGATTAGATGCAGAAAAAAGGACAATAGCATTGTTCCATATAATTTTCCTTATTGTGTTATATGCATTGCATATTTTAACTAATTTTTCCTACCTTCCCAAGTATATTTTAGGTGTATTGATAATCATTAAAATTATGGGGTGTCTTGTTTATCATTAAATTTACCAAATTAGAATACTGAGAGAGGGTTGTGAGGCAAAAAGAGGAATAATAAACCATTATGAAGACATCATGGATTTGGAGTTCGGTAAAACAAATGACAAGAACTTTTGGTTGATACCTTGTTTTAGTCTGTTTGGGCAGATATTAAAAAACACCATTCAACTGAGTAGTTTAGGGGCTCCTGGGTGGCACAGTCAGTTAAACATCTGACTTGGTTTTAGCTCAGGTCGTGATCTCAGTATCAAAATCAAGGCCTGCGCCAGGCTCTGCACTCAGCACAGAGTCTGTGAATCTTCTCCCTCTCCTTCTGCCCCTCCTGCTTGTGCACTCTCTATCTCAAATAAATCATCTAAAAACCTGACTAGTTTGTAAACAACAAAACATTCTCACAGTTCTTGAGGCTGGGAAATCTAATATTGAGGCATGGCAAATTTGTTGTCTGCTAAAAGTCAGCTTCCTCAGAGATGCCTATTTTCTCACTGTATCCTCACATGGTAGAAGGGACTAGAGCACTCTCTAGGGCCCCTTTTATAAGGGCTCTGCTTTTATGACCTAATCACCTCCCAAAAGCCTAATACAATCACCTTGGAGGTTAGGATTTCAATATATAAATTTCAGTCCATTGCATACCTTTTGTAGAGATAGTGCAGTTTTGGTTGTATAAGGAACAATTGCATTGTATCACATAATAATGTGGTATTATGCAGGGGGTTAGGACCTTGAGAAATTTATTTAATTTTTCTTTACCTTTGTTTTCTTTACCTTTCTTTACCCTTATATGGGAAGCATATAGTACTCACTCCATAGGGTTTAGTGAGGATTAAATGACTAATTATATATGAAATGCTTAGAAAAAAATGCCTAACACAAAGTAAGAGCTATACAATGCTGGATAAAATAAGTTATAGAAAGAACATCGTATGCTGAGGTTACATAGGTGAAGAAGTAAACCATGGTGGTCATTTGTCATTGTGTTTTGTCACTCAGGATCTAAACTTCTTTTCCTATGTTTGGGGAATCTTTCACCAAAAGAGGTGAAGGGAACTTTCCAGCTAGAGAGAGAAGATGAAAAGTCCAGGAACTTAATAATTTCTCAGCCTTAGTGTAGTTATGACTTGAGCACATAGACTTTGCTAATCAAATAACCCTTCCTCTAGTATTTGAATAGGAAACAAGTGATACAAAAAAGGAACAGAGTAGAAATTATTTTGGCAGGGATAGAAGCAGCAATGACAGCTAGGCCAGTCTCTAGAGGCCTAGAAGCAATAAATCCTTCTAAGAGTAAAATCCCAGTGCCTCCATCAATGGTACATGCTATGCTATCTGGTCTCTTTTGCTGATTCTTCATTCAACCAACTCTGTGGTGCGATTAAAGGCAATTTTTTTCACATCTTTCCAGTGATACTGAACAAATAATATATTTTTATTTTTATTATCTTTTAATAGAAATAGTTTTATTTAGGCAAAAGAGATTTTTGTTATTTATAATTCAGATCCTTGGCTTATAATATATTTCAGTTGTTCAACTTAATGAGTATTTTAGAATTAATAATGTATTTTGCATTTGAGCATGATTGGAAAAAAACATATTGAGAAGATATTTGCCTTTATTGAATTACAAAATTTTATTTCTCATTTTTGAGAAAATTTGGATTTAATTCATTACTGGCCATATATGTACCTAATAGTTATTTTTTTTAAAAGATTTTATTTATTTATTTGACCAGAGAGAGAAAGAGAGAGACAGTGAGAGAGGGAACACAAGCAGGGGGAGTGGGAGAAGGAGAAGCAGGCTTCCAGCCAAGCAGGACCCTGGGATCATGACCTGAGCTGAAGGCAGACGCTTAACGACTGAGCCACCCAGGCGCCCTGTACCTAATACTTAAATCTGTGATATTCTTAACTGCATTCTTAAGTTGTGTTTATTTTATAAAATTATTTTCAGAACTAAAGAAACACTGCCATAGTGTGAAATACTGGAAAATGTTTCAGATTATATTTAAAAGTCTTTTTTTAGTGCCAAGAATTTTTATAGTTATCCTTATGAATTTGGTTCTTGTCCAAATGTATTTTGATAAATAAAATATCATTCATGATCTAACTGATCTTCTATTCTATTCTATAGTGAAATCATGTTCAGAAACTGGGACACGGAGAGAAAGAGAAAAGATAAGTAAAGAGTTATTTTGACCATATTGCAGATTCTAGAAGGAAAGGAATATTACTGAAATAGAAACATCAGAACAGCAGAAAATTGTTGGTTAATTGAAATTTCATCTTAAAACATTCTTTCTCTTCAGTTCTGCCTCATGTGAAAATTCTCCAATAAAATTTTACTAAAATGTTAATACTTCTTGCTGTGAAAATTGTTTTAAACTGTCCTTAATGATTTTAATATGAGAGCTCTTAATATATCTTGAAGCAATTCAAAGCAAGGGCAGCTACAAAGGATAAATTTAACTTACTTTCTTTTATTTCTTTAACTATTTTAATTAACATTTGACTTTTAGGTATTTGAAACACAGGAGAAAACACTAAATAATTATTCTTATCAATGGTATTCAATTTTCCACTTTCCACTAATGACCTTTTATATAAGGTAAATTTATGAGAGGTTATGGTGTACTTTTTTAATTATAAAATATTATATTAACCTTAATTTGAAAAGAGCACATTTTTTCAGGAAGAAGATATATAAGCATGTGAATTATTTTTCTTTGGTTATAATTAGCAATTTGTTTCTGTGGGATTTGTGTTGCTGTTAGAGTACTCAGTGCACCTACATTCATCTATTTTTAGTGCTAACACATGGTCATAGACTGCACTATATATATATAGAAAATATGCTCATGCATTTTTATTTTGCTAAAATATAGTGTTTAGTGACTTATTTTTCATCAATGCAATATAAAGGACTTTTCACATGTAAATACAAATCCCCCTGTCATCTTTCTTTCAGCTATGCTCCAGTCTTAAAATCAATAAAACTCATGTTTACTATCTTCTCTAGTAAAAATAACATGACGTGAGAAAAATAAAGTATAATTGCACACCATTCACTTTAATCCTATCATTACAATAAGAGTTTGCCATCATTTGATATTTAGTAGCAAAATGAGTGTGGTTCACTTTGACACTGCTCTGATTACAGATATCCTAATGAATAGTTCTATGATTGATTGGCTAGATGACATTAGCACAATTATAGTCCTATACAAGCATTAAATAGCCAAATTGTTGGGGGGAGAAACACACCAAAGCCTGGAGTAGAATGTAGATTGAGTTGGACTATAAGCAGGGTGTGAGTAGAAGAGAACCCTTCTTTATGGAAATGTGCTTGGAACAATTTCACAGGAAGCAGTTGCTGTTAAGCACTATTATATAGCTGAAAGAACAATTTTCTCCTTTGTAACAACAGAATGCACTGACCTGGCATCACACCCTTTTAGTTTAGGTTGTCAGGGGAGGTTTTCATTAACAAGATCATCAATTCTATAACACAATTTTTTTTCTGATATTATCAATTAAAAATCAATGTATTGACAATCAAAATCTTTTAAAAACAAACAAAAATTCAAAATCATGGGTTATGTGTGCCTAACTGAATTAAATAAAAATTGACTCATCAATGAATTATGCTGTTCTTCATTCATCATTATTCAGAATGTCGGCCTGAAGAAAATTTTACAGTGCTCCATTCTCAGTCTCTCTTCCTCTCTCTTTTTCTACCTCACTCTCCCTTAACACACACACACACACACACACACACATGCACACCCTATACAATTAATGAAAATTAAACTAAATTATTTGGGTCAAAGCTTTTGTAAGCTTTTTGAAGCTGTCCCAAGATTTTACTTATTGAAAGTAAAATAGAGCTTAAAAAATAAAGGTTATTTTCTCTCTTAAAAAAAAAATTTGTATGCAAATGTTCCTGTTGTAGCTTGAATACACAACAGGTTAGAGGTATGGAATGGTTGAGCTACACTGAAGTTTAGGTCATCATTTTCATAATTCCAGCCCTTAATGTGTTTATAATTCAGCTGTGCTAGAGCACAGGATGTACTGATTTACATGATTTACATGTCTTCAGTTGACACAGACATTTCATGAAAATAAAACACTGGGATATGTATTACAAGGCAGCTTCCAATGCAAAAGATTAATCTTCTGTGAAAAATGGGATCCAGTTTTTGAGAGGCTAGATATAACTCATGCTGTACACTACATACCTTAAATCATTATATGAAAGATCAGTAAAAGCACAATAATTCTATTCAATTATTTTTTAATCTCTCAGAGCATGGTTCTACATGTCATGAGTTGGACATATCGAAGACAATACAGTTGGGGTGGGGTAGTGGAAAATAGGACAGCACCACCCCCCTTAATGTCTTTTACTTGACACCAACGATATACTGTATCAGTGGTTTCACATGCTTGGATGCTCATCAGAATTAACGTGGGAGCTCCTTAAAAATAAGGATTTTTGGACTTCACCCCAGAGTTATTGAATCAGAATCTTTGGTGTTATGTGCACAGAATCTGTATTTTCTCCAGCACCCTCAATCCCCAGTGATTCTGACACAGCCAGAAAGACCCATGCTTGGGAATCTCTGCTTTGGATTGAACATCTAAGCTCAGATCCTGGCAACAAAACTGATTTGATGTCCATGCTGCAATACTACTTCACTTCTCCACACCTCACTTTTCCCATCCTAATGTGAGGAGACATTGATAAACACAAATAACCATCATATTACTCTTGGCTTAAGAAAAATCAGACATTGGGATGCCTGGGTGGCAGTGGGTTAGGCATCCGACTCTCGACTTTGGCGAATATCATGATCTCAGGGTTGTGAGATCAAGCCCTACTTAAGGCTTCATGCTGGGCATGGAGCTTGCTTGAGATTCTCTCTCTCCCTCTTCCTCTGTCCTTCCCCCTCCTCTCTCTCTCAGGAAAGAAAGAAAGACCAGACAGAGTCTAAAAATTATACTACAATTAGGTTATATTTACCAAAGTGAAAACTTCTGAATATAGGGACATGATCACAATTTTTAAAATCATGAAATATACAGGTTGGTGAATTTAGGTTTGTTTAAACAAGTCCCATAAAAAATTAGAGCCAGGGGGCAATATTGCAGTTCAAGAAGGCTGATTTAAAAGCAAATGAAGATCTTTTCATGAAGCAGGTAGTAAATCCATGAAAGTAATAAGAATGATAACTCCAAAACATAAATAGGTTCAAGAAGAGTTTTAATAAATTGTGGATGATAAATCCATGATTTCTTATGGAAGATAAGAAATCTTTGAGATAGCCCATGTTAAAGCAAAAATGGGCAACAGTGGAAGTGCAAACTGAAGTTTTTCAGTCTGATAAAAATTCTTGAAACCCCAACCACAGGTGGCTAAGATATAGTTTGAATACTTTTAAATCAATGGATTTAAATAATTTTGATATTACTGAATATTAATATCTTTCTTCTACTACTACAGTATAGGTTGATATACAAATCAAATTGTCTCATTGGTTTTTAGAACTCTTAATGATTTCAGTGTGGAAACTGAAGGTAATGCTTACAAATTTTAGAGGTATAAAAGCAATCTGAAATGAAGCAGGTCAATTTTACTTCTGTATAATAATGTGTCATCAAAATTAGACATATGAATGGATCATTAAGTTATTAAAGCTGTCCCTTTTAATTTGTTCTGGTACTTGTATTCTGGTTAATTTATGGTGGTTAGTAAATGTACTGATAAATTGCCCAGGGTCATCTGCATAAAACTTGAAGGTAGATGCTATTTAAATTAGCAGGGTTTTTTTTTTAACTTATACATTCAGTCTGGCTTCTACTTAAATTTTGGACAAAAAGTAAAATAAATTTTTATAAATTCCAAAGCAGTCAGTAACCCATGTTGGGATTATGGGGGTATATAAAATAGATACATGCTATAATTTCTGCAATACTTCCCCCAGCATTGCCTACCTCCTCCCACCCCCAGCCCTCAGGATTTCTCTGCATCTATAATTCAAAGTAACAATGGAATTGTTTGCATGCATCCCAAATCAACAAATCACACTTTGTTTGTAAAACTCCTGGAGTGAAACAGACTTGACTTTGGTTTTCTAGGCATCCAAACTGCTTCACAATTTTGCTTAAAATTTCTTTCACATTTCTTTATACTGATGTTGACTTTTAAGTCTAGGCTTATTAAAATTACCTAAAGTGAATAGAAAGAATTTATAATAAAGGCAAAATAAATTCTTTGTAATCTCTTACACTTTTACCAAACATTTTTTTCTGAGGGTAAGTCAAGGATATTTGAGTCTTGAATATTGGTTATATTTTTATTTCTTTGCTATGTCCTAAAGGTTAAAGCAAACTGAGAACATGATAAAGTATTAAGACATTTTTCTAAATAAAACCTAGTTTTCTTCTATTTTCTATGATCACTCTGAAGGTCACAGTTATAAGTACCAGCAGAGTTAATCTGTCTCTGCAATTATGCTATAATATTAAATGCAGGAATCTTCTCTGCTTGTTGGATCTTCAGCTCTACCAGTTGCTGGGAAATAGTGGATTGAAGGACTTTCAGAGTGGCTCATAACTTTGAAAAATCAATTATCACTTAATAGGGTCTTTAGGACACCCAAGTTTCTTAACATGGCATTCTGCCACCAAAACACTCAAAAACTTTTACTGTTACAGTTACATTGTAACAAAAATCCATTGTTTCTAACTCCTCCTGTTAATGCTGAGGTAAAGCCTGGGTCTTGTTTACTTAGAAGCAGACACATTTGATCTGGAAATGCCCTGCTGCAAATGTTCAGGTATATACCAAACTTCCAATTATCATTTAGTCTTCTATTTGATCTAGTGGAAAGCTTCTCATATTTTCTTTTACTCCATGAATAAAGCAGGTGAAAATTTAAGGAATAGTTGATTGATACTATAGATGCATACATATATGAGATATATACATGAAGCCTAGCTCATATATACTATTGTATATATATGTATATGTATATAATATTGTATATATGTGTATATATATAAATATACTATAGTTACATGTGTGTGATTTATGAAGAACTTAAATAGACTCTAAATTTCAGAAATCAGATCCTTTTTAAAAAATATTTTCAAGTTTTATTAGATATGTCTCCCGAGGCAAGGGAAGCAAAAGCAAAAATAAACTATTGGGACTTCATCAAAATAGAAAGGAAACAATCAACAAAACTAAAAGGCAACCTAAGGAATAGGAGAAGATATTTGCAAATGATATATCTGATAAAGGGTTAGGGTCCAAAATATATTAAGAACTTAAAAGCTCAACACCCAAAAAACATATAATCCAGTTAAAAAATGGGCAGAAGTCATGAACAGACATTTTTCCAAAGAAGATACACAGATTGACAACAAACACATGAAAAGATGCTCAACATCACTCATCATCAGGGAAATGCAAATCAAAACTACAGTGAGTTATCATCTCACACCTGTCAGAATGGCTAAAATAAACAGCATAGGAAACAACAGGTGTTGGCAAAGATGGGGAGAAAAGGGAGCCCTCTTACACTGTTGGTGGGAATGCAAACTAGTGCAAACACTCTGGAAAATAGTATGGAGGTTCCTCAAAAAGTTAAAAGTAGAACTACCCTATGATCTAGCAATTGCACTGCTAGGTATTTACCCAAAGGATACAAAAATACAGATGTGAAGGGATACATGCACTCTGATGATTGTAGTAGCATTTTCCACAATAGCCAAATTATGGAAAGAGTCCAAATGTCCATCAACTGATGAATGGACAAAGAAGATGTGAGATATATAGATATATATAGAGAGATATAGATAGATGATAGATAGATAGATACACACACACACACACACACAAACACACACAATGGAATATTATTCAGCAATAAAAAAGAGTGAAATCTTGCCATTTCCAACAATGTGGATGGGGCTAGAGAGTATTATGCTAAGCTAAATGTCAATCAGAAGATGGAAGATTAGTAGGGAGAAAATAAACTTTCCTTGTCCTTTCAATACAGCTAGATCAACATTCAACTATTTTTTTAAAAAATATTTTACTTATTTATTTGAGAGAGAGAGAGAGCACAAGTGGGGGGGGAAGGGCAGAGGGAGGAGTAGCTGACTCCCCACTGAGCAGGGAGCCCAATGTTGGGCTGATCCCAGGACCCCAAGATCATGACCTGAGCTGAAGGCAGATGCTTAACTGACTGAGCCACCTAGGTGCCCCAGCATTCAACTATTTTGAACAACTAGGAAGATGATCTGAAGATTAAGAAAACAATCTGCACAGTTGGAGGGAGAGAATGAGGCAGATCTAGGGTTTGGAGCTATGAACTGGGGGAGAGGAAACCCAAGATGCTGCAAAGGGTAGGGAACCCTTTTCGCAGAGCAAAGTCAGGGAGAGGGGGAAAGTGGGAGAGAGCACAGTGGGTCGCATTGGGAGAGATCACTCCCCTTCTCAGAGTGCATTTGGAAGAGTGTATTTTGCCTCTCCAAGG
This sequence comes from Leptonychotes weddellii, assembly GCF_054177405.1. Classification (NCBI taxonomy): domain Eukaryota; kingdom Metazoa; phylum Chordata; class Mammalia; order Carnivora; family Phocidae; genus Leptonychotes; species Leptonychotes weddellii. Next base: position 41,926,766 of record NC_138385.1, read on the forward strand.
ACAAAAGTCCAGCCGGGATCCACTGAAAGGTGCCCAACAGCAGGGTCAGAGGTGCATGCAGAGGGCAGAAAACGTTTTAACAACTTTTCACTGTGAGCCACAATAGGCTTAAATCTGCGTGCACACAGAGCAGCTGCTTTTCTGCTGCAGAACTGAGCAGAAAGCAGAGACAGGTGCAGATTGCAAATTACCTGGCCACCTCTTTTCCCTGTCTGCCACAATAGATTCAAGCATCTGCAAATGATTTTTTGGGACAGAACAGAGTAGGGGACTGAGTTGAGTGCACACGGCCAATAACCTGGTTCCAGTGTTTTGCTGAGCATTACAATAAACTCTAGCCTCTGCACATGCACTGTGCAACTGCTTTTTCACAGGACAGGATGGTGCTGGGCATGCACCAAGTCGTTCCTCCAGGGGACAAGAGTGGGCCTGTACCTTACCAGGCCATTTAAAACTTGGAGTTTTGAATCCCATCCACTGGCCAGAGATAAAATACAGGAGACCTGTGGCTCTGGATGTGCCAACAACCTGGGAACAGACAGGTTAAGGGCAGGGAACTGATGAAAGCCCAGGACAAAGGAGATTGTTCACCTCCCGAACAGCGGTGACCAAGAGTTCCCCTCTCCCAAGACAAGAGGCCTGGGTGACATAATATTCTTCCTCCTCCACCACCTCTCCCTCCTCCCACCTACCAGCACAGTCTGAATTCAGAGAGAAACACAGCGCCTCCAGTGGAGACTGGAGTCCCCTACACTAAATCCCTCCCCCCTGTCCTTGGCAAGGGCATGTTTACAAGGGCAAGTCAGCTGTGAGCCAGCCCAGCTGGCCTCTCCCTCAGAAGACCAACACAGGCCCCTGCATCTAGCAAGTCAACTGATTAAAGAAAGCTCCAAAACATCAGCTTCCTGTGGAAATAGGACCAGGCTGTCTTGTTCTTTTTTTCCTTTTCTTAATTTTTAAATTTTTAAAAATTTTTAATTTTTTTATTTCTTATTTTTTGTTATCTTTTATTATATATACTTTTTTCTTTTCTTGTTCTCTTTTTTTTTATAGCAGGCTTATAATTTTTTGTTGATTTGTTGGTTTGTTTCTTTCCGTCTCTTATTTTTCAGATCAGGCTTACTTTTTTTTTTCTTTCCCTATTATTTGTTCCTTCTTTCTTTCTTATTTTTAGAATCTGGCTTATAGCTTATTGCTTGTTTGTTTGCATTTTTGTTCCTTTTCCTTATCTCCTGTATTGGATCAGTCTTTCTGTTTTTTGTTTTCCTTTTTTTTCCTTTTACAGGTTTATCTTGACAAACAAATCAAACATACCTACTTAAGTTCTAAACACTCCCCACTACAAGCAAGGAAGAACTCTGTAGAGGAATTACAACTAGGAAAGAGCAGCCAAAACACAACAGGAGAGTGTACAGAGCATATAACAAAAACATTTCCTGAAGTTCTTGTTGTTTTTTTTTTTTTTCTTTTTCTTTCCTCTGTTCTTTTCTGGACAAAATGATAAGATAGAGAAACTTACCCCCAAAAGAAAGAACAGGAGGTAGTACTCAGTGCCAAGGATTTAATAAATACAGATATAAAAAAGATGTCTGAACTAGAATTTAAAACAACGATTATAAAGATACTAGCTGGGCTTGCAAAAAGCATAGAAGGCACTACAGAATCCTTTAGTGTAAAAAAAAAAAAAAAAAGAATGAATATCTAGTTAGGCCAAAATTGAAAATGCTATTACTGAGATGCCATCCCAAATGGAGGCTTTAACAATGAGGATGAATGAGGCAGAAGAGAGAGTTAGTGGCATACAAGATAAAATAATGGAAAATAAAGAAGTTGAAAAGAAGAGAGAAAAAAACTACTGGATCACAAAGGGAGACTTTGAGAACTCTGCGATTCCATAAAGTGAAATAATATCGGGATAATAGGGGTCCCAGAAGATGAAGAGTAAGAGAGAGGGACAGAAAGTTTATTTGAATAAATTATAGCTAAGAACTTCCCTATTTGGGGAAGGAAATAGGCATTCAAGTCCAGGAGGCACAGAGAATCCCCCTTCAAAATCAGTAAAAATAGGTCAACAACTTGACATATAAGAGTGAAACTTGCAAATTTCAAAGATAAAGAGAAAAGCCTGAAAGCTGCTTGGGACAAGAGGTCCTCAACCTAGAAGGGTAGACACATAAAGATGGCATCAGATCAGTCCATAGATACCTGGCAGACCAGAAAGGACTGGCATGATATGTTCAATGTGATAAATGGGAAAAATATGCAGAATACTTTACCCAGCAAGGCTATCATTCAGAATAGAAGGTGAGATAAAGAGTTTCCGGGACAAACAAAAACTAAAGGAATTTGTGATCACTAAACCTGTCCTGTAAGAAATACCAAAGGGGAATCCTTTAAGCAGAGAGAGAGCCCAAAAGTAACAAAGACCAGGAAGGAACAGAGACAATCTACAGGAATTATGACATCATAGGTAATACAATGGCACAAAATTCATATATTTCATAATTACTCTGAGTAAAAAAATTACTCTTAGTAAATGGACTAAATGCTCTAATCCGAAGACATAGGTTATCAGAATGCATAAAAAATGAGACCCATTGATATGCTGCTTAAAAGAGACTAATTCGGGACACAAAAACACTTCCAGATTGAAGGTGAGGGGGTGGAGAACCATATAACATGCCAATGGACATCAAAAGAAAGCTGGAGTAGTCATCTCTATATCAGACAAACTAGACTTTAAAACAAAGACTGTAATAAGAGATGAAGAAGAACACTATATCATAATAAAAGGGTCTATCCAACAAGAAGATCTGACAATTGTAAATATTTATGCTCCTAACTTGGGTTTATATAAAAGTATAAACCAATTAAGAACAAAATTAAAGAAAATCATTGATAGTAATACAATAATAGTAGGGGACTTTAACTCCCCACTCACAACAATGGACAGATCATCTAAGTAGACAAACAAGAAGACAACAAGGGCTTTGAATGACACATTAGACCACATGGACTTAACAGATATATTCAGAGCATTTCATCCTAAAGCAGCAAAATACACATTCCTCTCAAGTGCACAGGGAACATTTTCCAGAATAGATCACATACTGGGTAACAAATTAGGTCTCAACTAGTACCAAAAGATTGAGATAATTCCATGCATATTTTCAGAACACAATGCTTTACAAGTTGAAGTCAACTACAAGAAAAAATTTGGAAAGACCACAAATACATGGAGGTTTAGGGGAACATCCTACTAAAGAATGAATGGGTCAACCAGGAAATTAAAGAGTTTAAAAAATACATGGAATCAAATTAAAATGAAAACATGGCAGCTCAGAACCTTTGGGATGCAGCAAAGACAGTCCTAGAGGGAAGTATATGGCAATACAGGTCTTCCTCAAGAAAAAAAAAAAAAATTAAAATACACAACCTAAACTTACACCTGAAGGAGCTGCGAAAAGAACAGCAAATAAAGCCTAAATCCATCAGGAGATGAGAAATAATAAAGATTAGAGCAGAAATCAATGATATAGAAATTAAAAAAAGTAGAACAGATCAATGAAAATAGGTGCTGGATTTTTGAAACAATTAGTAAGATTGATAAAACCCTAGCCAGACTTTTCAAAAAGAAAAAAGACCCAAATAAATAAAATTATGAATGAAAGAGGAGAGATCACAACCAACACAGAAGAAATACAGTTATAACAGAATATTATGAGCAATTATATGCCAACAAATTAGGCAATTAGAAAGAAATGGATGCATTCCTAGAAACACATAACTACTAAAACTTAAACAGGAATAAGTAGAAAACCTGAACAGACCCATAACCAGCAAAGAAATTGAAGCAGTAATCAAAAATCTCTCAACAAACAAGAGTCCAGGGCCAGATGGCTTCCCAGGGGAATTCTACCAACCATTTAAGGAAGAAATAATGATTATTCTTCTAAAGCTGTTTCAAAAAATAGAAATGTAAGGAAAACTTCCAAATTAGTTCTATAAGGCCAGCATTACCTTGATTACAAAACCAAAGACCCCACCAAAAAGGAGAATTAAAGACCAATATCTCTGATGAGCATAGATGCAAAAATTTTCACCAAGATATTAGCTAATAGGATGCAACACTACATTAAAAGTATTATTTACCATGACCAGGTGTGATTTATTCCTGGACTGCAATGTATTATGCTAAGTGAAGTAAGTGTAGTAAGTCAGTCCAAAAAAGACAAATACCATATGATTCCACACATATGTGGATTTTTTTTTCTTTTTCTCTTTTTTTAAAATTTTATTATGTTAGTCAACATACAATACATCATTAGTTTTTGATGTAGTGATCCACGAGCCATTGTTTTCGTATAACACCCAGTGCTCCATGCAGTACGTGCCCTCCTTAATACCCAAAACCGGGCTAACCAATCCCCCCTCCCCCCTCCCCTCTAAA
>NC_138385.1:41931715-41950034 GCF_054177405.1 Leptonychotes weddellii
AGATTATCTAGATTGGATTGGATCTCATTGATAGCATTTTTAAGTTCTGCCAATTCACCTTTTATTTCTGCCCTTAGAGACTCTATGTTGCCATTAATTGATTTCTCCATTCTAGCCATTGTCTTCACAATTGCTAGCCTGAATTCCATCTCTGACATCTTGGTTATATCTGCATCCATTTGTAAATCTGCAGCATAAGGCATAATCTCTGAGTCTTTCCTATTTTGGGGGCTCTTCCTCCTAGTCATTCTGTTGATGGGTGTTTGAGGGAATGTACAGAGTCCAAATTATTGACTAGAACCCAAGCAAGATTCACCTGTTTTCTTGGGACCTTAGGGTTGCTGGCCTCTTGTTTTCCCAGCCTGTCTTCTGCAGGAGGGGCCTGCCACGCTCTTACTCAGACAACCCTGTTTGGGCAGAGTTGCCCTGCACTCCTGTGGTGGGGGATGGGCTCAGTGGGAATCAGTCTTTGGGGCTTTTGTTCTCTGGCGCCTTTCCCTGGTGGCTTTCCACGTCTCTTCCATGAGTCAGAGCAAAAGAGACCGTTTCCAACCCTCTGCCTCAGAGCAGAGAGACCGCAGTCTGTTCTTCAGTGAGCTCTCCAGGACACACTGTCTCCGTATCTGTCCCTGCTGCTATAAACTGCAGCATCCTGGGTTGTGCGCCCCTCCACAGTGCTCCCAGTCCTGCCTCCAGGTTGGGGCACGTCTCTGCCGTTTGTGCTTCTAAAACCGTCAGCCGATCCCAGTTCGCGCGTGCACAACTCCACTGTTCCAGGCTTCCGCCCGGGGGCTGCAGTTTGTATGCGCGCAACTCCGTCGCTCTGAGTTTCTGTCCAGGGGGCTGCAATTTGCGTGTGCGCAACCCCGCCGCTCTTGTTTTCCACCCCAGGGGCTGCCCTAAATTCCTTTCCCAATGCTACTGGTCTGCGAGTCTGTGCCCCGACCGCAGCGCGCGAGGCTGTCACTCACTGGCGGTGTAGGATCCCCACGGCCAGGCACCCTCCCGCTCTCGTTTATCCTCTGATATCTGCCCACAGAATCACAGCTCTCCGCTTCGTACCTCAAAACCAACTGCCTGCGATATTCTGTTTGTAGAGATCCAGATCTTCTTACATCTCAGGCTGGTTTCGTGGGTGCTCAGAGTGGTCTGGTAGATATCCAGCTCAATTCCGGGGACCAGCTGAAATAGGGTCCCCTACTCCTCTGCCATCTTCCCCCCTCCTCATATGTGGATTTTAAGAAACAAAACACATTAACGTAAGGAAAGAGAAGGAAAATAAAATAAGACAAAAACAGAGATGGAGGCAAAGCATAAGAGATGTTTAACTATAAGAAAGAAACTAAGGGTTGTTTGAGGATAGGTGGGTGGGGGTAATTGGGTAATGGGCATTAAGGATGGTACTTGAAGCACCGGGGTTGTATGAACCTGAACAAGGATGGTACTTGAGTACTGGGGTTGTATGAACCTGATGAATCACTAAATTCTGTCTCTGAAACTAATAATACAGCATATGTTAATTAAATTGAATTTCAATTAAAAAATTAAAAAAAGAAATAAGTAGAGAAAGACAAATACCATATGATTTCACTCATATGCGAATTTTAGAAACAAAATAAATCAACATGGGGGAAAAGGACATAAATCAGATTCTTGATCGCAAAACAGAGCTTGCCAAAAAAAAAAAAATCATCTGTGAATATATTGTGAACTGGCTTACATATAGAAATTAAAAAAGGAGTTCACAATGACTATAACATGGTATGTGTACACTAGAAGACAGTTAAATAAATTGATAAAGTGATTAGAGCTGTTAGAAAAAAAAATTATCAGAAGTAGATTGCCTGCCTCCTTCCTGCCATTGCAGTAAATCCAAGTAACACATTAATGGGGAAAAAGTGGTCCTAATGTATGGAATCCTATTTCATACTCTGACAAAAATTTTTGGCAAAATAAGACTAAATGAAGTTTAATGTGTCTGGGATTAAAAAGTTTTCCAAGTCAGATTGTTAATGCTAAAACTTGGGACAGTCTTGAACAATGTGGTATGGTTGGTCACTCTAGATCTGAAGATATCTTTTCTGTCTCTGAGCAGGGACACATCTTTTAGGGATGTTTCTACAGATTCATGGATATGTTTAAGATCAGGTTATATTCAATAAAATGCATTATCTTTATTTGAGATCTTGAATGATTACTTCTTGCTCAGCCTCTGACTTGTCGAGGAGACAAATGAAAAGGAGCAAGAGAAGACCATGATTTGGTGTCAAACAATTTAGTACACTTGGAAAATTTTTACATCATGGAGAAGTGGCAACAGAGTTGGAAAGAATCTTTGACATCTTTGTACACATTTGATTTGATATGAGTTTATCATAGGGCTGAAGTTATAGTACTGGCTGCTAAAAGTATTAAGGATTATTTAGTTCAAAATATTTTTTAACATCTTCAGAGATATTGATGTGAATTAATAAACTCAGTGGCTATCTTAGGGCTGAATACTAGAAACAATTGATTTTTGTCTGTGTTCTGGGTTTTTACTGCTTGAATAACAGACAAGAAATCATGTTACACAAAGATATCAAAGAATTCCTACTACATCTAACATGAGACAAAAAAGCTAATGTAGACAAATTCCGCTGCCTACTAGATAACTCTGGATTCCTAACACCTAGAATAGTGCTTGGCATATAGTAAGCCCTCTCCAAATGTATGTGGAATGAATGAGTGATTAACAAATATGACACCAAAACACATGAATCAAATCTATCAGCAAATGTTTATTGAATTCCCGTTAAGTACAAGGCACAAAATCTGAAAGTTCATTTGTTTTTCTTGTCATTCCTATTATTCTTTGATAATTTTTGTTTGCATGTCAAAGTTCTGACTTACTAGGAAGTATAGGTATAATCTTTGATTTCTTGCCCAACTTGTAGCAATGGTGTTACAAATCTCAGAAGAGTCTTTTTCTAAAAATCCAGGACTGGAAGCTCTGAATCCCTAACTATTATATTACCTGTGTTGATGATACTTTCTAAATATGATGATCCAGCCAACTGTGGTTCAGCTTAATAGTTATGTGATTCATACCACATTTTTCCATTTCACTAATTGTGTTAGCAGGGTGGAATTGAAAGACTCAAAAAAGTCCCTACTTTAGTCTACTAGGTCTGCTGCACAAAGTAAGTTTATTCTAATAAAATTTGGTTTTCATCAAGTCATTATGGATGTTAGTTCATCTATTTTTTCATTCAGATTCCCTACACATAGGGAAAAGTTTTAAAATATTATCAATCTATATCTGTAAAGAAGTTAGCTTAGATGGCTTTCATTTCCAGTATCATCTCTTTCCTCTTGGGGAAAATATACAAATATACTCTGGTATGGCCCCACAATAACTTTGACCCAATTTTTGTAGCAGCTTGGAATAAGAATCATTAGGATCTGCAGATCAGACTACTATGTTTATGTCTGAAAACTGTAGCACAGTCAGCATAGTCATTTTGCTTCCTCTGATAGTTAATAAAATTCTACAACATGATTATAGAAAAGGAAAACAATGTTTGCATTTGGTCAACCCATTTTTCTATAGAGTAGCTTTGTAGGAAATGGACTTCAATAACAATGAGCCAGATTCTCTAACCACTGGGTTAAATAATAGATCTAGGTAGACCTCTGAAGCACTGGCAAAATATGATCCACTTCTTGTTATTCTTGGAATGGCAGTTTGTGCTTCCCATCATAGAAAAGGATATTCATGGTAACTTGTCCCTCAGCTTTTCTTATCATCAAACCCAGAAACACCCAAGGGAAACACTTTTCATTTTCCTAATGCTTTATTAGATGATAATTCTCACTACAAACACTTTGAACATGTCTTCACCTTTGAATTGTACAATAAGCACTCCAGAATTATGATTTTACATTCCTTAGGCACTTAACCACCCATGCTTTTGCTTTGGATTATGGCTATTTGGATGCTAGTCTATCATATCCTTAATGATGGGCATACAAAAACATGCTTAAACATCATTTTTTTATTGTTCACATTGCTTAGCATATGCAGTCTAGTAAAATGTGAAAGACCATTTATCAGTCCAATTTGCTGTTACTCATTAACTTAGTTCCCAAATGGGCAGGAGCCAAAAGAGTAACTTGTATGATTATCTTTATATATTGTGGAAGATTAGAATCATCAAGTGTTCTACCTTAAGTCTACTTTAGAGAACCAGGAAACAAAAGGAGACAGGCTACATGGGAAGTCAGTATGGAGCATCTAAGAGCTCAGGCTTTGTAATCAGAGGAAATTTGGCTTGCATCCCTCTCTTCTATCCACATGCTGAATGACCCTAGAATGAGAAAACCATAATACCTGGAGTTACACAACACTTCACGGAACAAAAATTAACCGACTCATGTTTTGTCATACAGTCTACTAGTCCAACAGGATTAAAGGTAGGAGAGTGGGGATATAGACAGAACTAAGGTAATTTCTAGGCTATGCATGAAAGTAGTCCATTAGTTTGTTATATGTGCTTTGATTCAGACATATCCCTTCCCTCTGACTGAACTGCAGTAGGGAGAAACCAACTGAAAATACTAGGAATTAATTATTAAGTCATGTTTATAAATTTATATCTTTCATACATATTCATATATTTAATATTTAGTGCTTTAATTATTAAACTGTTTTTGAATATTGTTTATGAAGAATATTCTTTGGCAGCCAAAATATACTCTCAAGTATAACCAGCTGTTTGAGAATCAGAGCATCATAGAAATACCATAGAAACTCCATCTCCTAAATCCTTTGTGGTGTTTTTGAAGTCAAAGCACTTAAAACAGGTAGGAGGATGGAGTACTTTGCCCTACTTAAAAATATCAACATGTAATTCATTCCCTGAGAAGTTTAGTAATGACTCTATATCAGAAAGTCCTTCATTTTGGTACTGGAACTAAAAGTAATCAAATTTCCTTTGCTATTTGGGAAGGTATAAAGAAACTATGAAAAGTTTTTACATATTTGAGGCTAATTTCATATGAAGAATAATAGGAAGGACTGGATGAATTAAAATTATTTGGGGCTTAAAACATTAGAAAACTGTGTTATTGGACTGTCAGGAAGAATAAGGATATTCAGCAGGTTTAGTGCTTGATTGCTATCATGAAAGGGGTAAGAAGAACTTATTGACAAATTAAAATGGATCCACTTTGGTCTCATCTAATTCCTTATCTTATTATTTGATGTGGTCCATGGTTGGAAGGAAAGCAGCATTATGTCATTCACATTTTGCAGAACTGAACTTTGCAAAGGCCTACTTCCCGAAGTTTCCTTTTTTCTACTCCAGATTGTCCACCACCTCATCAGCAAATTATTTTCAATTAATTTGGTAAGCATTAAAAGAAATAAGAAGAAAATCCTGGAGGAACATGAAATTCAATCCAATTTCACATTTAATGAACACCTACAATGCTTCACCCATGAGCACCAATGAGACACCATAGTAGATAAGCATCAAGGATTCAAAATGAAAAAGACATAATTCCTGCCTGTGAGAATCTTTTTTTAAAGATTTACTTATTTATTTGAGAAAGAGAGAACATGAGTGGGGAGAGAGGCAGAGGGAGAGGGAAGGAATCTCAGACTCTCTGCTGAACACAGAGCCAAACCTGAGATGATGACCTGAGCTGATACCACCAGTCAGTCGCTTAACTGACTGAGCCACACCCAGGTGTCCGCCCCCCCCATGAGAATCTTATAATCTCAAACTGGAAGGAGAAAGCAGATTACAGAGTGCATATTTAAAGTATGCATATTTAACTGGATAAGGAGAGAGAGAGAGAGAGAGAATTGGCTTGTCCACTAACCCATTTAGTGGCAAGGCCTTACCATTGGTGTGATAATGGAAGATAGGAAACTGCAGTTCTCAATTCCCACTTACTTCTCATAGCTGAACATCCCCCTGTGCTGCCTGTGATTCTCAAGTTTAAGGTTTATATTTTTTATACAACTTGGTCCCTACATGCAAGGCAACTGTCTTACCTAACTATTCAGTCTAAGGAATAACTTCTGAAGAACTGCATTTTCAGTGTTAATTTGAATCTATGTGAGGTTTTTTTCCTTGTATTTTTAGAACCTCATTTCCCATGTAAGGTATGATTTCACTGTGTAACTAAGGGGCAATAAAGACTTCAAAGAAGATGTGGCCTATGAAAGAAACATCCCAAGAGCTTGATAAAAATAAAGCATATTATAGGTTTCAGGGAGAAAACTTCCTTTGCCTTCTTAGGGTCCCTAGCTGGACCTGAAAATTAAACTGACAAAGACATATTAACAGGAGAAAAGCATACACATTATTTAAGTATTATGTGACATAAGAGCCTTTATAAGGAAATGAAGACCTAAAGAAACAGTTAACTCTGAGCAGTTTTATATTAAATTTGATGTAGAGTAAAAAGTCATGGAAAAACATGATGGCAAAGCCTGTTTGTTCAGTATCCTCTCAGAGTCCCTCTATCTTCAGAGATAAGGATGCTTTTTTCCTCTAGGTATAGGGAGGGAACTTCTCACATGAGAGTCCTATTACCTGCTTCAGGGGAGGTCAAAATCCTTATACCTGCCATTTTTCAAATTCTTTCAACTTAAAATATTCAATATGCCAAGGTGCCATATTTCGGGGTAGCATGTTATGAACCCCATCATAGGCAAAGTGAGTAGTCTCCTACTATATAAAAATATGTAGCATCAAATACATGAGAAGTTTAAAGAATGTAAGTAGACCAAGGTAGATAGTGAATAAAATATTTGAGGGGAGTTATGAGAGGTAAGGCTGAAAAGCTAGGTAGAGTTAGACTATGATGGTCCTTGAATGCCATGCTTAAAAAGTATAGCCTCTGCCCTATAGGTGGTGGCTGTCATGAAGGGCTTTTATTGTTTTTTGTTTTGTTTTGTTTTTTAAATAACATAAGGATATTATCAACTGCATTTTTTCAGGATGTATCATGAAGGGCTTTTAAACAATGGAGTGATATTACCATATTTCCATTTTAGAAAGGTAATCTTTAGCTGCCACTTCATGCCTCTGGCCTGGCAGAAGCTCTTTCCCACAAGAAAGAAAACCACAAGAAGAGAGTATCTTGTGGAAACAGTGAAAATACAACTACCAGGGAATTCAAGGGCAAAAAAGAGGCAGGTGAGCATAGGACGACTTAGATATTTTTATCACATTTCCTGGGGCAGGAGATAATGGTGGCATTGGTATTTGAAGACTTCTGTGAACGATGAGAATTTTCTGGGCAGAAGCAGTAGGAATCAAGGAATCAGTTGCTAAAACCTAAACCTAGAACCATAGATTAGCATAGCTGGATGGGGTCCTAGTGATCATCTAGTTGAAAGGTAGGCAAATTATGCCTGCAGGGCAAATCTGGCTTATATTTTTATATGGCCTTTCAGCTAAGAATGGTTTTACATTTTAAAAGTGTTGTTAAAGGAGGGGCGCCTGGGTGGCTCAGATGGTTAAGCTTCTGCCTTCGGCTCAGGTCATGGTCCCAGGGTCCTGGGATCGAGTCCCGCATCAGGCTCCCTGCTCAGCGGGAAGCCTGCTTCTCCCTCTGCCTCTGCCTCTCTCTCTCTGACTCTCATGAATAAATAAAACATTTAAAAAAAAATTTTTTTAAAAGTGTTGTTAAAGGAGAAAAAAAGAAAAAAAAATATGTGACTAAGTATGTGGTCCACAATGCCTAACATACTTTCTACTTGGTCCTTTACAGAAAAAGTTTGCTACAGTCTAAGTTAACCTCTTTGTGTTACAGGGGGAAAATGAGGCTTATTTACTCATCATTTACATACATATTTATATCTCTCGAAGTTCAACCTTATGACACTGAACTACTTTTATTTCCAAAGTATTTTAAGTTTTTGTTTTTGTTTTTGTGTTTTAGAGAATTAGGGAGTGCCAAATTTGAATGCCCTTGTAAGTCAGGCATGTTCCATGGTACATAGTACAGATTTGTTACATTTTGTCACCTATCACAACACTACCCTTACCCCTTTCCTATTCTTTGCTAAAGGTGTCTTAAAATACTCTTGGAGAATCATTCATCTTCACTATAGTTTGGTTAGAGTTGACCACACAGAAGCCCCAGGGACAGGGATATGTTATTGGTATAAGCCAATCAGGACATCCCATGCCCCTGGTCATAGTGACAGATACATGATCCAGTTCAAAGTACTGATTATTAGTCTCAATACTTTATGTTAACATTTTTAGAAACAAAAATACTCACTTTTTCTTTTTTACTGCTGGATTTGAACATAAAAGAAAAAAGCTCTGGAAATATGTATAGTCAACACAATCAGAACATAAGAATGAAGTCAACATGAGGGAGAAGAAGATTGAGAAATTGAAAGACAGTCTAGTGACATTGTTTGGAACTTCTGGATCAAGCTGTAACTGAAGCCTATGTTCCTGGAATTTTGATTAGGTGAACCAATAAATTCCTTTTTAATTAAGTTGGTTTGAGCTTGGTTTCCTGCTATTTACAACCAAAATAGTCAAACTCAGTGATTAGTAATTAGTGATTCATTTATTAATCATCTATGTCTGCTTTTGTGCTATAATGGCAGAGTTGCATAGTTATGACAGAGATTGCATGGCTTACAAAGGCTAAAATATTTACAATTTGTCTCTTTACAGAAAAAGTTTGCTGACCTCTGGTTTAACTAAAATGGGTGACTATCAAGAGTTCTTTTTGTTTAAGCTTCTTCCTATTGAGCTCCTAGGGCGGTGGTAAAAGGCTCATTGAAATTTATGGTTCTATCTAAGACTAGGAATTGAAGTATAGACAGGAAGAGAACAATAGGGGTCACATCTAACCATTCAGGGAATGATTCAGTGGATGAGGAATTTATTCACCATAGGTAAGAGAAATTGTCCATGAAGAAGATAGAATTTTGAGGGGACTCTGCTTCTCCCTCTGCCTGCTGCTCCCCCTGCTTGTGCTCTCTCTTTCTCTCTCTCTCTGACAAATAAATAAAATCTTTTAAAAAAAGATAGAATTTTGAATAAATTGTTAATAAGTTGTTAATTTTAAATGAGTTGAAATGTTTTCTGACCTAAACTCTGTAGAAGCTATTTTACATTCCCAGCTGCAGAGGGAGGGAGTGAAAGGGGTCATTAACATTTATTACTCCTCTACAATATGTTAGATACTCTGCTAGGTTTTATTCTCATATTATGCTTGATTCATCCTCATATCAATCATATATGCTAAATCATATTATTTTCCCCACTTTTATGATGAGAAAACAGATTTTCCCTTGTTCTACTCAGCTAGTAAGTACCAGAGCTGAGATGTGAACACAAATTAATTGGGTTCCCAAATTTAAGCTCTTTCTGCTATATCACAAGGTGGAAGAATCTGAAAGAGCAAGACAAACAAAAGAATTCTAAAAGTATCCCAAAAGTAAGAAACTGAGTTAGACTGATCTATTTGGGAGCCTCGTTAAACAACAATTATAAACTAATGGAAGACAGTTCATCTCCAAAAAGAAGTAACATTTTTGAGACTGAAAGGGAGCACTATAAAGAATTATGCTGGCTCAACAGAATTCATTTGAGATGGTCTTGAACTAACCAGGATGTATAGTGACCCCAATTAGTAGTAACAAAAGCCACATAATTATGGGATGAGTCATTAAAATAAGGCAATAACGAATGACCAGAATATACCAAGGTCAACTGACATCATTGGAGCAGAGGCTGCTTTGGGATAAAGCAGATAAATGAGCACTAGCAGCTGCTCAGGACAATTATAGTGCTGATCTCTGAGAAGGTGTAAGCCACCCAGGGACTTTGCTAGGTGGCAAGGGAAGGACTCGAAGGGTGGGGTTCTGGCAATTTTTACTAAGCTCAGAATCAGAAATTACTGTCATTGTAACTCACATCCCCCCTTAGAGACCCCTAAGCTGGGGAAATGCAGGTTAAACATACCACCAAGAATACTCCTTTTCTTCTATTGTCGAGAAGGATGATGAAAGAAACCAGTATAGGTTTCCAGCTCTTAGCTACTTTGCAGGTAGCTATTGTGTGGGTCCCTCTGAGAAATACCTCATAGAGCTTCTCCGAAGGAATAAGCTGAACATCCACAGCAATTCTCAGCTTGCCATTCTTCCAGTCTCAGACTCACTTGTCAGTCTGTTCCAGTCCTGTGCCTTTAAACTAAATTACAGGCTCACCACCATCTCACATGTTTTTCCAAGGCAAATGAAAACAGGGTTTTTATTTAGCTATTCTTCATTTCTTTTACTTCTTTCCTCTTTTGATGGTATCATTTTTTCCCTTTATCTTTAGCTTCTGCCCCCATTCTTGTCCTGTCATCTGATCTCTAATATGGCTGCTTTATAATGGGTGTCATTTTGAAGGTGAGAAAATGAGCTTTTCCATTTTTCTGATAATGTATTCATAATCAACTTAGGTAGCAACAGGAATAAAGGCATTCCTTTCACCTGTGGATTTTCTACCCACTCCCCAGGATGTTTCTTTTTTTTTTATCTGTAAACATTTCTTGTGCTATCAAAAACCATGATAAATTGTAGAACTTGGGAGACACACATTTATTAGTAAACACCACTTTGCAAGAACGTGTCTCTAGAGAATCAGTCTTGACAGTGTTCTTAACCAACATGCATTGAAACACTAATACAGACATCCATCGATTAGAGCAAAGCTCTGTTCATGGATTGTGTTGATTCTGCACACCCATTCACCATGTATACCCAATCATCATTTGGTTATTCATCCCAAGTTTCACCAGCCTGTGCACTGCTTCCCTGATGGATGCAAGATAGCATCTTATATACTGCCAACATCTTGTACAATGTATAGATTTGATAAGCTTTTACCCCTAGACTACACAACCTGAGATTTAAATGTGACAATGTTGTTATGTTATAGTTTGTCTTGAAAAACCACATACCTCTGGCTAGACAAGACAGGCACTCTGGTACCACTGGTATTTGGGGGTTTCTTTCAAGCACATTATCAGGAGATACAGCAGGAAGAAAGTAAAAAGCCAGAGCTGATAGGGATAGAAAGTCAGGCCTCTAGGCAAACAAAATTGCTTGTTCTTTATTACTGAACAATATTTTAAAAGAACACTGAAAAACAGCAAGAACAGACACACAGGAGACTTCTTCATATGCATCATAAAGGATGGGCAAGAGAAAGATCATGATTATGCAACTAACATACTCCTTAAAGTAGAAAGGAATGAAATGCTCCCAAACTTGATAAAACTCATATTATGTTGGCTTTCTTTCTCAAAGCAATCACAGAAATCAGAGATTTCTGTTTCAGAAGCACTTGCTCTTCCTTTGCTTTACCATGTCTTAGTAATGTACAGTAAGGGAATTGTGTCCATTATGATGTTCCTATTTCCAATCAAATTGTGGTTTTTAGATTACTGACTTCTCCTAGTTTCCTCTAATTAAGTGTCATCAATGCTTCTTAACAATTAGTTCTAAGAGCCTCAGAAAGGTTTACAAGTTTGCTTGGCCTGAAGGGTGGAGTCAGAGTGTCTTATGCTATCTCTCAGTATTTTTGTCTACATGCCAAATTAAACAAAGTTGAAAGCATTGTATTATTAATTTGGAGAAAATGATTTTGTGATATAGTATACTCAGTGCCTAAAACATTTTAAATATATTAGTACCTACCATAAGCTATGCATATTAAGATCTAGTTATTGAGAAAAATGAGGAAAAACACTTGAATTTAAATGATTTAAAGGGTCCAAGAAAGAATCCTATTTAGCTGTCTCTGATTTAATAGTTCAATAAGTGATGACATCTTCCTATCCATTAAACATCAGATTTATTCATGTTAGATGCTGATTTCCCAAATATCTTGAACCATCACTACTATTTTTAGTGATGCATACATAATTTAAAGAATATTTTTACGAGACCAGTGCTCTAACCCCTGAGCTATGGAGCCTTAAAGAATATTTTTAAAACAAAGTCAATTAATCTTCTGATAGACAGGAAATTATGTTGTGGTAAAATTAACAATTTTAATGTAAGTGGAGAATCTAATTTTAACTGCATCCCTTCACCACAACTCCTCTTAGCCTAGTTGTTAATTTCCATCAGTATGTATGAGTGGTTTGATATTCTAAAAGCATATATTTAAGTGTGCTAGGGACTTTGTTAAATGTTGTTATCAGTTAACTGCAGTGATTTGGATAAGCGACAACAATTACAGACACAAAAGTCTAAAACCAAAAACATTTTCTCATTTCTTAGAGCTTTGTTTGAAAATGATGCTTTCAAAACTTATGAAACTGTCAGAAATAGTTATGCATTACTATACATGAGTTAAATTGCAGTTTAAAAAATACAGAATTGCTTTGGTGTTTTTGATTTTTCCTGGTATGAAGAAACAAACACATTATTTGAATGCAGGAAATGATATTTGCAAGGTCATGAGGAAATAATCTTCTAGAGACTCTATAGTGGTCACCTTTGCTTTCTATGGTTAAACTTTTTTATGTCAAGGCCCTACATGAAAACTGGAACATTCTGCCAAGTTCAGGTACTTCTTTTACATCACACCTGTTAGTTTCAGAACATGCACTTAGAAGTCAGACTTTCCATGATTACATCCAGTTATTTTGTGTATATGGGAATGGTTTCCTGAGTACATAAAAAAAACTAGATATTACTCAGTATTTTCAGTTTTCATTGGGGTGTGTGGTGTCAAATACATCTAGCATGACTCTAAAAAGATTCTACTTTAGATCTTTATTTAAATAGTAACCACTAAGATTTGAAAAACATAGTAGTTTCACTTAAAAATAGTTTCACCTTTAGCTTATTTCCAAACAAGTTGTTGAGTGTTATGGATACAAATTATTTGACATTTGTGATTCTTATTTCTCAACAGTGCTGTAAAAATGATCCTGGATAGTCCACTTTACATTTAACATTTTAAAAGGTTAAGGCTCAAAAAGATACAATTGCTGGATTCACTGGTCATTCAAATGACTATTCTGCAATAAAAACAAAACAAACCAAACATAAACACAGGGATAAAATTATTATTCTTTTATTTACTCAACAGTTATCAATTGATTGCTTACTATGGGTGAAGCACTATGGTAATTGTGGATGATACAAGGAAGCAGAACACATTCTTAGTTCTTAAAACTCTGATAATGATGTCCTCAAGTTTTCTTAGGGTGTCACAAACAGATATGTCTTATCATACCTGACCCCCTTGCCTTCTTTGTTCCCACTTTTATTGGTCCTTCAGGAAAAACACAAATCCTTATCACTGTTTCTCAAGCACATGATGTATGACAAGGGATGTTACTGGAACTGGGAAGCTCTGTTTATGGGAAAGATACAATATACTAATCTGTGTGTTGTACAAGTTCTGCTAAACATAGCCTAAGGGACAATGCATACATCTGTTAGATCACTGGGAGCTGTTTGGGCTAAGAAAGCTTCAGGGAAGGCAACTCCTCATGGCATTTCAACGGCAGAGTGGTCACACGGGCAGGCCTTGGCATTCCAAAGACCTACACCCTTCTCCGAAACTTTCCCTGCCCTCAGTGGCCTCCATGTTACATTTTAGCAAGCCAGGTATTATGGCTGATTTCATGCTCTACATTAACCCCAACAATACTTGTATAAAATTACTGTTTCTGCAAAGAAACAGTATATGTAAGTTAAATACATTTATAAAAAATAATATATTAACATTTTAAGGGACAGGTGATTAAGTGTAAATGGAAGGTGCAGGCATTAGGTAAATAAGAATTTAGTCTTTAAGAGCATTCTCCAACTTAAGCTTTTGTTCCACAGGCCTGCTCTAAATCTCCATCTCAAGAAAACTTAACTGGGATACCTCCCCATCTTCCTCATATGGCAAAGGTAGTCAATAATGCCAAATGTACTGTCTATAATAATAATAATTTATTTTATCTTCAATCTTGTAAATTCCCTGTGATTTTTGACTCTACTGTTTTTGTTTCCCTTGCTAACTGAATTGTTGACAAATGCTACTATTCCATCTCTTTCCCTCTGCTTCTCCCTCTCCCTCCCTCCCTCCCTCTCTCTCTCTCTCTCTCTCTCTCTCTCACACACACACACACACACACACACCCACAAACCACTTTCAACCTGTGTTTTCCTTTTAGTTCCCCTTCAGAACAACTTACTTATTTTTTGGACATCTAACTATCATAACTTCTCAAGAGCTACCCTATGACCCTACAATTGCACTGCTGGGTATTTACCCCAAAGATACAGAAGTAGTGAAACAAAGGGGCACCTGCACCCCAATGTTCATAGCAGCAGTGTCCACAACAGTCAAACTGTGGAAGGAACCAAGATGTCCTTCGACAGATGAATGGATAAAGAATATGTGGGGGCACCTGGGTGGCTCAGTTGGTTAAGCATCTGCCTTCAACTCAGGTCAAGATCTCAGGGTCCTGGGATCAAGCCCTGCGTTGGGCTCCCTGCTCATCAGGGAGCCTGCTTCTCCTTCTCCCTCTGCCACTCCCCCTGCTTGTGCTCTCTCACTCTCTTTCTCTCTGTCAAATAAATAAATAATATCTTTTAAAAAAAGATTTGGTATATATATACAATGGAATATTACTCAGCCATCAGAAAGGATGAATACCTACCATTTACACTGACATGGATGGAACTGGAGGGTATTATGGTAAGTGAAATAATTTAATCAGAGAAAGACAATTATCATATGGTTTCAGTCATATGTGGAATATAATAAATAGCACAGAGGATCATAAGGGAAGGAAGGGAAAACTGAATGGGAAGAAATCAAGAGGGAGACAAACCATGAGAGACTCTTAACTCTGGGAAACAAACTGAGGGTTGTTGAAGGGGAGGTGACTGGGGGATGGGGTAATTGGGTGATGAGCGTTTAGGAGGGCACGTGATATAATGAGCACTAGGTGTTGTATACAACTGATGTATCACTGAACTCTACCCCTGAAACTAATAATATACTATATGTTAATTAATGAGCACTGGGTGTTATATGCAACTGATGAATTATTGAACACTACATCTGGAACTAATGAGGTACTGTATGTTGGCTAATTGAATTTAAATTAAAAAAAAATTTAATCTCTTTTTTAACTTTTATCAACATTATATTAACAAAGACCTTAACCTCTCATTTTCCACTCAATCCTAGATGCATAATACAACTTTTGAGATCTACATCAATTCATTGCTTCTCATCTTCAGTTCTGTCCATGTAACTTCTTATTCACCAATTGTTTGCTTATTTTTATTTCCTGTAGTGTATCTAACCTTATTTCTAAGTTTTAATCATTTTAGAAAATTTTATTGCTGATTCCTGTCTCATAGAGGCCATCATCCATGTACCAGAATAGAAGGGATTCATCTATTCTTTCTTTGATCATAGACTAAAGTCCTGGTGTGATAAATTGTATATCCATCAAAAATATGTTGGCCTAATCTGTGGGAACACTCCATGAAGGAGTCCCCTGCTCCACTGATACTAGGATTGACCATGTGATTTGCTTTGGCCAATAAAATATAAGTGTCTTCCAAGCAGATGCTTTAGGAGTCAACATGTACTGTTCTATTCTCACCTTCTCTCTCTACCATGAAATCAAAACTGTCCCAGAAAGGTGCTGAAGTACTAATCTCAGTCCCAGAACAAATATATTATGGACCATAGCTGTAGCTGACCATCAGTAGACCTTAGTTCAAATGAGAAAATAAGTCTTCATTGTTTTAAGCTGGTGAGATTTTATGATCTTTGTTACTGCAACATGAAGTGACCTAAACTGACTGATATACTTGGTAGCTGTGCTTATTATCTGTAATTTGTCAATGGTACTTCGTGTGGCATGAACCTAAAAGTGAACAACATGCATGCCATATTACCTGCTCCTTCTCTTGATGTACAACTCTGTCACTTTCTTCATCCAGGTGTGAAATTTTGATGTAATTTTTTTTCTTTCTGCCCTGTGTCTACCCACTATTCCTTTATTAATTATAATTCTGTACCAATAACATTTTTTAAAAATTTTATTTATTTATTTGAGAGACAGCTAAAGGGAGAGAGATAACAGAGGGAGAGGGAGAAGCAGACTTTCTGCTGAGCAGAAAGCCCAATGCAGGGATCAGTCCCAGGACCCTGAGATCATGATCTAAGCCGAAGGCAGAAGCTTAACTCACTGAGCCACCCAGATTTTCCTGCACCAATGAACTTTTTAAAAGCATATGTTCTTTTGTTTGTTTGTTTTAAAGATTTTATTTATTTATTTGAGAGAAAGAGAGAGTACGAGCACAAGCAGGGGGGAGAGTACAAGCACAAGCAGGGAGAGGGAGAAGCAGACTGACCATGGAGTAAGGAGCCTGCCTGATGCAGAGCTCAATCCCAGGACCTTGAGATCATGACCTGAGCTGAAGGCAGCAGCTCAACCAACTGAGGCACCCAGGTGCCCCTAAAGGCATATATTCTGATTTTAAATTTTACTCAAGTCTCTTGCCACTATCCCTTTCTAAGAAGTAGTAGGTCCTGACATGGGTTAAAGCCTCACAATTAGAAAAACAACAGCTCAGATCAAGTAAGCACAGAAGGACAAAGTACCATTCTAAGCACATTATCAACATTGCCCTGTTTAATGGTAATGGTGAAACTAAGTTTGGTGTACTGTTATAGTCCCCATTTTTTAAGATGGAAAAATGAAAGCAGAGGGAGTTTTAAATATTTTGTCCAAAGTCACACATAAGTGTCAGAAACAGGATTTGAAGCCAGTCAGGCTGACATCAGTGTCCCATGTCCCATAATTTTTGCCATTTCTCCAAACACTCTTTAGTAGAAATAGTAGGGGATGGTGTTTTTCCTAGGATGAGTGAAGGGCATAGTAAAAGCTGTCTTTCCTGGGCTTTCTTCTCTCTTTCTCTCCTTGACAGATAACCTTCTCCCAGAACTGACCAACTTAGAAGGCCCACTTTCTAATTTTCCTTGGAACTTGGCTACTTTTTCCATGGTACAATGGGCTGAGTCCAGTTTGGGTGGGGACCAGGAGTAGGAGAGTAGGAAGTAGGTAGTTCTCCCTCAGATTATAGAAAGGAGGGATTTTTTTTTTTTTTTGGCATTTTGTATTTCCCACAGGTGATGTGGTAAGATCTAGAGGACTAAGATCAGATAGACTCTTAGAGGCAAAGTCAAGCCTTTTAAGGATTCACATACACTACATTCCTAACACCAGGGAAGGAGTTTTAGAGTCAAAACTCTGACTAGGAGATATACATGTATTTGGTTGGAGTGTTCTTTGTACATTTAATCCTCAGGAAACTGGCTCCAGTAGAAAACTAGATGAAAATTCAGGGGACTGAGGACCTTGCAAAATCTTTATCAGAGAAAGATTAATATAGTCAGTCTTTTTGCTTTCCTTTTCCATTTTCATTCTAGTCTGGGCTATTATCTCTCATCAGGTTATTGTAATAGTTCCCATTTTCTGGTCAGATAACTTCACCTGCTGATGATTGAAAGCATTCTGAAGTATTTTGCTTGGCTGCAACCACCCCTTTCCATCTTAGTTCTCACTTTCCCCTTTTCAATACCCTACGTTCCATACATGTCCTGCTTTTCCTGTCTAAACTGTTCTTTCTACTCCTAACCCCTCCCCTTCCTACTTCTACATATTCAAATTACTCAAGTCCAAATGCAAACTCATCTCATCCATGAAGATTTTTCTGATTCCTTAACCTAATGCAATCTCTAACTCCTCAGAAATACAACAGAAATTATCTGTTTTCCTCTTTTTTTAAGATTTTATTTTATTTATTTGAGAGAGAGAGTGAAAGAGAGAGAGCACAAGAGCGGGAAATGTCAGAGTGAGAAGCAGACTCCCCGCTGAGCAGGGAGCCAGATGCAGGACTCAATCCCGGGACTCCGGGATCATGACCCAAGCCAAAGGCAGTTACTCAACCAACTGAGCCACCCAGGTGCCCGATCTGTTTCCGTCTTATGGTACATATCAATTATTACTTTGCTGTTAATGAGTTGTATTTTATATACTTCATAATAAGACTATACGCTTCTTGGGCGCCTGGGTGGCTCAGTCGTTAAGCGTCTGCCTTCGGCTCAGGTCATGATCCCGGGGTCCTGGGATCGAGCCCCGCATCGGGCTTTCCGCTCTGCAGGAAGCCTGCTTCTCCCTCTCCCACTCCCCCGCTTGTGTTCCCTCTCTCGCTGTGTCTCTCTCTGTCAAATAAATAAATAAAATCTTTAAAAAAAAAAAA
>NC_138385.1:41950534-41979467 GCF_054177405.1 Leptonychotes weddellii
TAACAGACACATGAAAAAATGTTCATCATCATTAGCCATCAGGGAAATTCTAATCAAAAGCACACTGAGATACCACCTTACACCAGTTAGAATGGCAAAAATGGACAGGGAAAGAAACAACAAATGTTGGAGAGGTTGTGGAGAAAGGGGAATTCTCTTGCACTGTTGGTGGGAATGCAAGTTGTTACAGCCACTTTGGAAAACAGTGTGGAGGTTCCTAAAAAAATTAAAATTAGAGCTACCCTATGACCCAGCAATTGCACTCCTGGGTATTTACCCCAAAGACACAGATGTAGTGAAAAGAAGGGCCATACATACCCAAATGTTCATAGCAGCAATGTCTTCAATAGCCAAACTGTGGAAAGAGCCAAGATGCCCTTCAACAGATGAATGGATATAGAAGATGTGGTCCATATATACAATGGAATATTACTCAGCCATCAGAATGGATAAATACCCAACTTTTACATCAACATGGATGGGAATGGAGGAGATTATGCTAAGTGAATTAAGTCAATTATCATATGGTTTCACTTATTTGTGGAACATAAGGAATAGCATGGAGGACATTAGGAGAAGGAAGGGAAAAATAATGGGCGAGGGAATTGGAGGGACAGATGAACCATGAGAGACTATGGACTCTGAGAAACAAACAGCGTTTTAGAGGGGAGGGGGATGGGGGGATGCGTTAGCCCAGTGATGGGTATTAAGGAGGGCATGTACTGCATGGAGCACTGGGTGTTATACAAAAACAATGGATCGTGGATCACTACATCAAAAACTAATGATGTATTTTATGGTGACTAACATAACATAATAAAATTAAAAATATATATACAAAAAAGTGATAATAACTTACTTTTTAAAATCATTTTATTTTTTTATTTCATCATGATAAGTGTACTCTTTAATTTCCATCCACAGTTTCCCCCATCCCCCCACCCATCTCTGCTCTGGTAACCATCAGTTTGTTCTCTATAGTTAGGAATCTATTTCTTGGTTTGTCTCTCTCTTTTTTTTTTTTTTCCTTTGTTAATTTGTTTTGTTTTTTTAAATTCCACATGAGTGAAATCTTATGGTATTTGCCTTTCTCTGACTGACTTATTTGCCTTAACATTATACTCTCATGTTGTTGCAGATGGCAGGATTTCATTCTTTTTTTAAGGCTGAATCATAGTCCATTGTGCATATATATGACTTCTTTATTCAATCATGCACTGTTGGATACTGGGCTGTTTCCGTATCTTGGATATTGTAAATAATGCTGCAATAAACATTGGAATGCATGCATCACCTTGATTTGGTGTTTTTGTATTCTTTGGGCAAATACCTAGTAGTGTGATTCCTGGATACTAGGGTAGTTATATATATATGTGTGTGTATATATATGTATATATATTTAGAGGAACCACCATACTGTTTTCTAGAGTGGCTGCATGAGCTTGCATTCCTACCAACAGTGCAATACAGTTCCTTTTTCTCCATATCCTCACCGACACTTGATTTTGTCTTTTTTATTTTAGCTGTCCTTACAGGTGTGAGGTGATATCTCATTGAAATTTTGATTTGCATTTCCCTGATGATGAGTGATGTTAGCATCTTGTCATGTGTCTGTTGACCATGTGGATGTTTTCTTTGGAGAAATATCTGTTCACGTTTTCTGCCCAGGTTTAATTGAATTCTTTGTTTTGGGGGTATTGAGCTGTATCAGTTCTTTATATATTTGGGATACTAACCCTGTATTGGATATGTCATTTGCAAATATCTTCTCCTTTTCTGAAGTTTGCCTTCTAGTTTTGTTGATTGTTTCCTTAACTGTGCAGAAATTTTTTATTTTGATGTAGTCCCAAGAGTTTATTTTTGCTTTTATTTCCCTTGCCTCAGGAGATATATCTAGAAAAATGTTGCTATGGTCGATTTTAAAGGAATTACTGCCTGTGTATTCTCTTCAAGGATTTTTATGGTTTCAGGATGCACATTTAAGTCTTTAATCCATTTTGACTTTATTTTAGTGTATGGTGAAAGAAAGTGGCCCACTTTCATTCTTTTGCATGTGACTGTCGAGTTTTCCCAACACCATTTGTTGTAGACACTGTCTTTTTCCCATTGTCTATTCATTCCTTCTTGTAGAAGATTGACCATATAATTGAGGGCTTATTTTTGGATTTTCTGTTCTATTTCATTGATCTATGTGTCTATTTTTATGCCATTACCATCTGTTTTATTACTACCACTTTGTAATATAATTTGAAGTCTGGACTTGTGATGCCTCCAGTTTTGGTTTTCTTTTTCAAGATTGATTTGGCTCTTCAGGATCTTTTGTGGTTCCATACAAATGTTAATATTTTTTGTTCTCCTTCTGTGAAAAATGCTATTGATGTTTTTTTATTTTTTTATTTAAATTCAATTTATTAACATATAGTGTATTATTAGTTTCAGAGGTAGAGTTTAGTGATTCATCAGTCTTATATACCACCCAGTGCTCATTACATCACATACTCTCCTTAATGTCCATCACCCAGTTGCCCATCACCTCATGACTCTCCCCTCCAGTAACACACAGTTTGTTTCCAATGATTGAGAGTCTCTTATGGTTTCTCTCCCTCTCTGATTTCATCTTGTTTTATTTTTCCCTCCCTTCCTCTATGATCCTCTGTTTTGTTACTTAAATTCCACATGAGTGAGATCATATGATAATTGTCTTTCTCTGATTGACATATTTCGCTTAGCATAATACATTCTAGTTCCATCCACATCATTGCAAATGGCAAAATTTAATTCTTTTTGATGGGTGAGTAATATTCCATTACACACACACACATCTTCTTTATCCATTCACCTGTCAATGGATATCTGGCTTTTTTCATAGTTTGGTTATTGTGGACATTGCTGCTGTAAACATTGGGGTGCAGGTACCTCTTCAGGTCACTACATTTGTACCTTTGGGCTAAATACTTAGTAGTGCAATTGCTGGGTTGTAGGTAGCTCTATTTTCAACTTTTTGAGGAACCTCCATGCTGTTTTCCAGAGTGGCTACACCAGCTTGCATTCCCACCAACAGTGTAATCTCTGCATCCTCGCCAACATCTGTCATTTCCTGACTTGTTAATTTTAGCCATTCTGACAAGAATAAGGTGGTAGCTCACTGAGGTTTCTATTTGTATTTCACTGATGCCTGGTGATGTTGAACATTTTTTCATGTGTCTGTTAGCCATATGGATGCCTTCTTTGAAGATATGTCTGTTCATGACTTCTGCCCATTTCTTGACTGGATTATTTGTTTTTCAGTGTTGAGCTTGATAAGTTCTTTATAGATTTTGGATAATAGCCCTTTATCTGATAAGATATTTGCAAATATCTTCTCCCATTCTGTTGGTTGCCTCTTGGGTTTGTCAATTGCTACCTTTGCCAGGCAAAAGCTCTTTATCTTGATGAAGTCCCAATAGTTCTTTTTGCCTTTATATCTCTCAACTTTGGAGACATGTACAGCAAGAAGTTGCTGTAACAGAGGTCACAGAGGTTGCTGCTTGTGTTCATCTCTAGGATTTTGATGGATTCCTGCCTCACATATAGGTCTTTCATCCATTTTGAGTCTATTTTTGTGTGTGGTGTAAGGAAATGGTCCAGTTTCATTTTTCATGAGGGCTGTCCAATTTTCCCAACACCATTTGCTGAAAAGACTGTGTATTTTCCATGGGATATTCTTTACTGATCTGTCAAAGATTAGTTGACCATAGAGTTGAGGGTCCATTTCTGGGTTCTTTATTCTGTTCCATTGATCTATGTGTCTGTTTTTGTGCTAATACCATGCTGTCTTGATGATTGCAGCTTTGTAATAGAGCTTGAGGTCCAGACATGTGATAACTCAAGCTTTAGTTTTCTTTTTCAACATTCCCCTGGATATTTGGGGTCTTTTCTGCTTCCATACAAATTTTAGGATTGTTTGTTCTAGCTCTGTGAAAAATGTTGATGGTATTTTGATAAGGATTGCACTGAATATGTAGATTGCTTTGGGTAGCACCGACATTTTAAGAGTATTTTTTCTTCCAATACATGAGCATGGAATGTTTTTCCATCTCTTTGTGTGTCCTCCTCAATTTTTTTATAAGAATTCTATAGTTTTCAGAGTACAAATCTTTTACCTCTTTCGTTAGGTTTATCCCTAGGTATCTTATGAGTTTTTGGTTCAGTTGTAAATGAGATCGATTCCTTAATTTATCTTTGTTCTGCCTCATTGTTAGTGTATAGAAATGCAACTGATTTGTGTGCACTAATTTTATGTCCTGGCACGTTGCTGAATTCCTGTATGAGTACTAGCAATTTTGGGGTGGAGTCTTTTGGGTTTTCCACATAGAGTATCATGTCATCTGTGAAGAGTGAGAGTTTGAATTCTTTGCCAATTTGGATGCCTTTTTGTTGTTGTCTGATTGCTGAGGCTAAGACTTCCAATATGGTATTGAACAACAGTGGTAAGAATGGACATTCCTGACCTTGGAGGAAAAGCTCTCAATTTTTCCCTGTTGAGAATGATACTGGCTGTGACCTTTTATTATATGGCTTTTACGATATTGAGGTATATTCCCCCAATCACTACACTGTGAAGAGTTTTATTCAAGAAAGGATGCTGTACTTTTTCAAATGTTTTTTCTGAATCTTTTGAGATGATCATATGGTTCTTGTCTTTTCTTTCACTAATGTAGTCTATAACATTGATTGATTTGTCAATGTTGAACCACACTTGCAGTCTAGGAATAAATCCCACTTCATCGTCGTGAGCAATCCTTTTAATGTACTGTTGGATCCTATTGCCTAGGATCTTGTGAAGTATTTTGGCATCCATGTTCATCAGAGATATTGGTCTGTAATTCTACTTTTTGGTGGGGCCTTTGTCTGGCTGTGGGATCAAGGTAATGCTGGCCACATAGGAGTTTGGAAAAGTTCCTTCCATTTATATTTTTTGAAACAGCTTCAGAAGAATAGGTAATAATTCTTAAAATGTTTGGTAGAATTCCCCTGGGAAGTCATCTGTCCCTGGAATCTTGTTTTTGGGAAATTTTTGATTATTGCTTCAATTTCCTTGCTTGTTATGGGTCTGTTCAGATTTTCTATTTCTTCCTGTTTCAGTTTTGGTAGTATATAAGTCTCTAGGAATGCATCCATTTATTCCAGATTGCTTAATTTGTTGGCCTATAGTTGCTCATCATATGTTCTTGTAATTGTTTGTATTTCTTTGGTGTTGGTTGTGACCCCCCTCCTTCCTTCATGATTTTACCTATTTTAATTTGTCTGATATGAGAATTGCTACCCCAGCTTTCTTTTGAGGTCCACTGGCATGATAAATGGTTCTCCATCCCCTCACTTTCAATCTGGAGGTGTTTTTAGGTTCAAAATGAGTGTCATGTAGACAGCATATAGATGGATCCTGCTTTTCTATCCAATCTGAAACCCTGTGTCTTTTCATGGGAGCATTCAGCCCATTTTCATTCATAGTAACTATTGAAAGATATGAATTTAGTGCCATTGTATTGCCTGCAAAGTCCCTTTTTTTGGTAGATTTTCTTTCTTTTTTTCTGCTCTATATGACTCTTGGGTTTGTCTTCACTTACAGAATACCCCTTAATATTTCTTGCAGGGCTGGCTTGGCGGTCACATATTCTTTCAGTTTCTGTTTGCCCTGGAAGGTCTTTATTTTTCCATCCCTTCTGGATGAAAACCTTGTTAGATAAAAGTATCTTTGGCTGCATGTTCTTCTCATTTAGTACCCTGAATATGTCTTTCCAGTCCTTTCTGGCTTGCCAGGTCTCTGTGGATAGATCTGATGTTCTTTTGATATTCCTCCCTCCATATGTAAGGAACCTCCTCTCCCTAGCCACTCTCAGGATAGTTTTGTTAGCTGTAAAATTTGCAAGCTTCACTATTATATGTCAGGGTTTTGATGTACTTTTATTGATTTGGGGAGGGGTCTTCTCTTCCTCTTGGACACAAATGCTTGTTTCTTTCCCCAGGTTAAGGAAGTTCTCAGCTATGATTTGCTCAGATATACCTTCTAGCCTTCTCTCTCTCTCTCCACCCCCTCAGGGATCCCAATAATTCTATCATTGGTACATTTAATAGCATCATTAATCTCTCCAATCCTTTTTTCATGTGATATTAACTGCATATCTCTGGTTTCCTCAACTTTCCTTTCCATCAGCTTATCTTCTAGGTCATTTATTCTCTCTTCTGCCTCATTTACGCTGGCTGTTTGATATCCAGTTTAGATGGCATCTCATTCATAGCATTTTTAAGTTCGGCCTGATTTGATCTCATTTCTGCCCTTAGAGATTCTATGTTGTCACTAATGCTTTTTTTAAGCCTAGGTATTGACTAGTCATGATTGCTATCCTGAAGTCTATCTCTGACATCTTGTTTATATCCATATCCATTAGTTCTGTGGCAAAAGACATTGTCTCTGTTTTTTTTTTTCTTTGTTGAGAATTCCTCTTCCTAGTCATTCTGTCAAGGATTGTTGAGCAAATGTTCAGAGTCCAAAATATCAACCACGACCAAGTAAGATGCACACTAGCAAAATCCGGAGTGCTTGGATGCCACCACTGAAAAACAAAGCCAAAATGAAACACAAGAATAAAAGTAAAAAAATTAAAAATAGAAAAAAAGGGGGGGGAGTGGAAGGGGAATTATAATCTCTCAGTGTTGACAAAGCAGGATGTTCTAGTTTTCCCTGGATGAATTTTGGTCTCTGTGTTAGAAGAAACTACATCCCAAAATTGCAAGGAAAGTAAAACTATATGTATAAGTTATATATATATATATATATATATATATATATATGAATAGATTGAAAAAAGGACTAAAATGAAGCATAGATCTATTAAAAAATATAGGTGTGAAAAAGTACAAGTTAAAAAGCGGCTATGAAATATAAGTTGGTATAATATATATCTAGTTGAAATGAGAAAAAAGGTAAAAAGTAAAAACAGAGAAAAAGCATAAGAAAAAGAAAAGAAAGAAAAGGAGAATTTTATCTGAAAAATAAACAAATTGTGAGGCAACACCTGGAGCTCAATATACTATTTTCCCCAGCATTGGTATTTTACAATCTTGTGGGATCCATAGGGTTGTCATCCACTTGTTCTTCCAGACTGTCTTCTGGGTGAGGGGCCTGCCATGCTGTTTCTCAGGTAACCCTTCTTCTGCTGAATTTTCCTGCCCCCTGTCAGGGGGATGGGCTCAGTGGAAATCAGTCCTCTGTGTAGCTTTTGTTCCCTGTAGGCTTTCCATGCCTCTTCAGAGGATCAGAGCAAAAATAACTGCACCCAAACCTCTGGCCCAGAACAGAAAAATGGCAGTCTGCCCTCTTTAATAAACCCTCCAGGGTTAACAATCTCCACTTCTGTATGTGCCCCTGAAAACCACAACCTCCTGCAGTGCACGCCTACTGCAACTCTCTCAGAGGTAGTCCTAGGGGCCAAGGAGTGCCACTGCCCTTTGTGATTCTAAAACCGCCAGTGGCTACAGCCTCTCACATGTACCCAAAGCTCCTGGATCATGTCTGGGTGCAGCTCTAATGTCCTTTCTGGGCTGCTACCACCCTGCATGTTTTTGCCAGGTTGGTTGTAGGTTCCAGACTTTTTCAGGCTGCTCAGGAAAAGAGTGATTATTGACCAGCCTGGCTCATGGTTTATGCCGATCCTAGCTAAGTCTTTTCCTGGGCTCACTGACCATAATTTGCTTCCTGGCCCCCCTGCTTGGACACTGTACTGATCCAAGTACTCCCTTTGCTCTGTGGCTTCTCATATCCTAAGACCAAAATGCCCTACCTAGAATTCTGCCTTTTCATTTCCAGAGTCCCTTTCAGGGAGAGATGTCTCTCACTAGAGCAGATGTCTAAAAGTTCCAATTTTGTGCTCTGATGTTATATCATGTTCCAGGAGCTGGTTTACAGAGGCTCCCTCCCCCTTCTGTTTATCTTCTGATATCTCCCCCTAGATTCATGATGCCCCATGTCCTACTTGCAAAAAGCAGTCACTTTTCTGCTTGTAGAGAGCCAAATATATATTCTTACATCTTTGGCTGATATCATGCATGTTTAAAATGGTTTGATGGCTATCCAGCTAAAATTCAGGGGACTAGTTGAAATGGAGTCCCCTACTCCCCTGCCATCTTGCCTCCCTCCAATTAATAACCTTTTGATTTTGACTTGATTAGATTTTAGTTCCTTTATTTCTCCAGAAAGGGCTTCTCTAGTGTGTTCTATGCTTTTTTCAATCCCAGCTAGTATCTTTATAATTGTTATTCTAAACTCTAGTTCTGACATCCATACTTATTATGTCCCTGGCAGTCAGTAGAGCCTCTTGTTCTCTTTTTTGTGGTGACTTTTTCCATCTTGTCATTGTGTCCAGAGAAGAATAAATGAACAAGAGAATAAATACTAAAATGGCAACAATGACCCTAGAAAAATATAGACAAAACAAATCAGAAGAGACCTGAAACTGGAAAAAAAAAAAAAAAGAGGGAGAAAGAATATAATCAGATAGGTGAACTGAACAGAGCAATACACTAGATCCTGTGTGTATTTTGGTCTCTATGTTAGACAACTAGATCCCAAAATTTTAAATAATGAAAAACTTATGTATTACAAAGGTGAAATTAAATACAATGAAAAGATAGAATGTATCTTTAAAAATGAGAATTACAAGACAAAAAAAATAAAATATAAACAGGTGTACAGAACAGAGCAATACACTATATCTTGGTGTATTTTTGTTGGTTTGATAGAAGAAACTACGTTCCAAAATTGTAAAGAACAATAAAGTTATATATATACAAAATCAAATTAAATACATTGAAAGGATAGAATGTAACTGTAAAAATGAAAATTAAAAGACTTAATAAAAGAGTTGATAAAATAAGAAATTGGTTGAAAAGGAACAAAAAAGATTAAAATTGAAAGACTAGAGAATCATGAGAAAAAATCCCATGAATTCTATATACTATTTTCTCCTAGTGCTGGAGTTTTTCATTTCTGTGTGATCAGTAAACTTGGTCTTAGCCTGATGTTCTTGCTGATCTTCTTGGGGAGAGGCCTGTTGTGCCGATTCTCAGGTGTCTTTGCCTGGGCTGGAATTGCACTGCCTTTGCCAGGGGGCCAGGCTAAGTAAGGAGCTCTGGATTGATCTATGTGGCTTTTGTTCCCTGAAGGCTTTCCTTGCCACTTTAGAGGATGAGAATGAAAATGGTGACCTCCCACTCTCCAGCCCTGGAGCCAAATTTGCACCACCCCCTTCTCAGTGTGCCCTCAGGAAAAACAAGTCAATATTCCTGTCTCCCTGATCTCCAACTGCATTCCTGCTCACCTAGCTTGTGGCCAAGCATTTCTATCTCAGGCACACAACCCTGCTTTGAGTCTCCAAACCCTGCAGACTCTTGTGACCCGCACCCACACTGCTCCTCTCAGGGGAGGGCAGGGGGTCTCATTGTGGTTCTGTCACTTGCTGGGCCTCTGCTTAGAAAGTGATCACCCTACCATGCTGTGGTTCTCAGTTTATGGCAACACCAAGCTGAAAGCCCACTCCTGGGCTCACTGATTGCTCCTGGCTTCCCCACTCCGATTCCTGGGAACTCTGCAGCACTCAGGTACCCTTGTTCTTTCTGTGACCCCAGGATTCCTGAACAACACTTTCCCACCTAGGATTCTGTCCTGCTTTGCCACCTGAGCACCTTTCAGGCAGGGACATCCCTTACCAGAGCAGGCTTCTAAAGGTTCTGATTTTGCACTCTGCTGCTATAAACACTTTCTGGTGGCCAGCTTACAGAGGCTTCCTCCTTACCACAGTTTATCTTCTGATATATCACCTCAGATTCACTTCTCTGCACCTCCTACCTTGTAGAAAGTGGTCACTTTTCTATTTGTAAAATTGCAGCAATTCTTTTCTTAGATCACTAGTTGAGTTCACATGTGTTCAGAATGATACCTAACTGAATTCCAGGGACCAGACAAAACTAAGGTCTCCTATTCCTCTGCCATCTTGGACTCCAACCCACGATTTGTATTTTGATAAGGATTGCATTAAATGTGTAGATTGCTTTGTGTAGTATAGACATTTTAAAAATATTTGTTCTTCTGATCCAGGGGCATGGAATTATCTTTCCCTTTTTTGTGTCATCTTGAACTTATTTCATCAGTTTTTTAAAGTATAGGTCTTTCACCTCAGGTTAGGTTTATTCTTAGATATTTAAGTATTTTTGGTGCAATTATAAATAGGATTGTTTTCTTAATTTTACTTTTGCTGCTTCATTATTAGTGTATAGGAATGGAACAGATTTCTGTACATTGATTTTGTATCCTGTGATTTTACTGAATTCATTTATCAGTTCCAGTTTTTTGGTGGAGTCTTTAGGATTTTCTATATAGAGAATCATGTCATCTGCAAATTGTGAGAGTTTTACTTCTCCTTTGCTAATTTTGATGCATTTTATTTCTTCATGTTTTCTAATTGCTGCAGCTAGGACTTTCAGTATTATGTTGAATAAAAGTGGTGAAATTGGACATCCTTGTCTTGTTCCTGACCTTAGGGGGAAAAGTTCTCAGCTTTTCATCATTGAGTATGATGTTTGCTGTGGGTTTACTGCATTTTTTATCATGAATGGATGTAGTACTTTGTCAAGTGCTTTTTCTTTATCTACTGAAATGATCATCCGGTTTATATCCTTTCTCTTAGTGATGGGGTGTATCATGTTGATTGGTTTGTCAACATTGAACCACCCTTATATCCCAGGAATAAATGCCACTTGATCGTGGTATATGATTTCTTTAATATATTGTTGGATTTGGTTTGCTAATATTTTGATGAAGATTTTTGCATGTATATTCATAAGAGATATTATCCTGTAGATCTTTTTTGTGATATTTTTATCTGGTTTTGGTATCAGGGTAATACTGGTTTCAGAGAATCAATTTGGAAGTTTTCCCTTCTCTTGAATTTTTTGGAATATTTTAAGAAGAATAGGTATTAACGATTCTTTAAATGTTTAGTAGAATTCACCTGTGAAACTGTCTGGTCCTGGACTTTGGTTTGTTGGGAGTTTTTTATTACTGATTTAATTTCATTGCTTGTGATTGGTCTGTTCAAGTTTCTATTTCTTCCTGCTTTAGCTTTGGTAGGTTATATGTTTCTGGGAGTATATCCATTTCTTTAAGTAGTCCAATTTGTTGTCATATAGGTTTTCATAATATTCTGTTACAATTGTATGTATTTCTGTGGTGTTGGTTGTTATTTCTCCTCTTTCATTAGTAATTTTGTTTATTTATGTCCCCTCTCTTTTTTTTTTTAATGAGTTTTGCTAGAGGTTTATCAATCTTATTGATCTTTTCAAAGAACCAGCTCCTGGTTTTGTTGGTCTGTTCTATTGTTTTTGTTTTTGTTTTTTTAGTTTCTTTATCATTTATTTCTGCTCTATTCTTTATTATTTCCTTCCTTATAATTACAGATACTTTAAAACATTTAAAATATTACTTATAAACCTCTTTGTGTAAAAGTCTATAAATGGGAGAAAAATTATGCATTCAGGACAAATGTTGCCTCCAGAATTTGAATGTTATAAAATCATGGTCTCATGATTAAATCAGCCATACATAGCATAGATAATGCTCCTGATTGATTTTACTATTATGGTAAAAAGGTATATGAGCCCAGGAAGTTTACTCTTGACATTAAACATTAATTCTAATAGCACAAAAGATAAATCTATCTCTGTTAGGAATTAGTGTAGCTCTAGCATAATACGTACAAATTATAAAAACAACAACACATAGGCAACGAACTAAAAAAAAAGATAGTATTTTTAAGACAACTTCTGTCACTGATACTAAAAAATTTTGATCAGTTTGAGAATTGTTCTTCTAGGTTACCTGAGATAATCCCCACCACCCCATCAGAATGAACCATAAAAAGCATCATAAAATCTCCCTTTATTTCAGTATCATTAGACTCAGGGAACCTGGTAAACCCAGTCAAGAACCCTAGGGTTAAGTAATTCTCATGTAACCATGTAAGCAGCAGAGCTGTTACCAAAGTATTATTGCCATAGAGCTTCAATGCATCTTAGCCTTGATTACTGCTGATGTAAGTACTTAACCCTTCTCAATGATTGGATGGTGTTAATGAGGTAAATGTTTGTGTTGCCCCTCCCCCTCAATTCATATGCTGAAACTTATGCCACAATGTGTATTAGAAGGTGGGGCCTTTGGCAGGAAATTTGGATTATATGTGGTCATGAGGGTGAAGCTCTCATGAATAAGATTAGTGCCCTTTTAAGAGTAATAAAGCTTGCTTTCCTCTCTGCTCTCCGTAATGGAGGATACAATGAAAAATTGGCTGCTTACAGCCTTCAGAGGGTCCTTACCAAAACCCTACCATGTTGGTACCCTGATCTCAAGCTTCCATCCTCCAGATCTGTGAGAAATAAATTTTTATTGTTTACAAGTCACTTAGTTTATTGTAGTTTGTTATATCAGCCCAAACAAAGACAGTTAGTAACTAAAATTTGTTAATTAGGAATTCAGTTATTACTCTTAAAGAAAAATGGAAGTAGGAGAAGGAAGAGGAAGATGGCAGAGGAGTAGGGGATCCTAGTTTCTTCTGGTCCCTGGAATTCAGCTAGATAGCTTTCAAATCATTCTGAACACCTGTGAACTCAGTGGGATATAAATAAGAAAAGAATAGCTGAGATTCTACAAATAGAAAAGGGACCACTTTTTGCTAGGTAGGAGTTGCAAAAAAGTGAACCTGAGGGGATACATCAGAAGATAAATCGTGGGGGGGTGGAGGGAGCCTCTGTAAATTGGCTGTTGGAAAGTGATACAGCAGTGGAGTGCAAAATCTGAACATTTAGAAATCTGCTCCAGTGGGTGATGTCCCTGCCTGAAAGGCACTCAAGTTACTAAGCAGGGCAGAAAATGGGGTGGAACACTGTGGTCTCAGAATCCCTGGGGTCACAGTAAGAATGGGTGTGCCTGAATGTTGCAGAGTTCCCAAGCATTGTAGCAGGAAAGCTGGCTGCAAACAGCAAGCCCAGGAGTGGGTTTTCAGCTTGGTATTTCCATAAACTGTGAACTGCAGCATGGTCTGGTGACCACAAATATATTATATATAATATATATATATATATATTCTTCATTTTTGGCTTCCTTTCATTGTATTCAATTTTATTTTTGTATGTATATAAGTTTTTCTTTCTTTACAATTTTGGTATCTGTTTTTTCTAACAAACAGACCAAGATACACACAAAACCTAGTGTATTATTCTGTTCTGTCCACCTTTTAATTACATTCTCTCTCCCTCCCCCCCTTTTTTTTCCTTTTTTGGTTTCTGATCTTTTCTGATTTGTTTAGGGTGTATTTAGTTGGAGTCATGGTTGATATTTCTGTATTTTGTTTTCTCATTCATCTATTCTTCTCTGGACAAAATGAGAAGATGGAAAAACTCACCCCAGAATAAAAACAAAGCAAGAGGCAGTACTTACTGCCAGAGGGATATAATTAAGATTTCAGAGCTAGAATTCAGAATAATGATTATAAAGACACTAGCTGGGCTTAAAAAAAGCATAGAAGACACTAGAAAATCCTTTTCTGGAGAAATAAAAGAACTAAAATCTAATCTGGAGAAATAAAAGAACTATAATCAGGTTGAAACAAAAAAGGGTATTACTGAGATGCATTAAAAAATGGAAGCTCTAGGGGCGCCTGGGTGGCTCAGTTGGTTAAGCGACTGCCTTCGGCCCAGGTCATGATCCTGGAGTCCTGGGATCGAGTCTCGCATCGGGCTCCCTGCTCGGTGGGGAGTCTGCTTCTCCCTCTGACCCTCCCCCTCTCATGTGCTCTCTCTCTCTCTCTCATTCTCGTTCTCAAATAAATAAATAAAATCTTTAAAAAAAATGGAAGCTCTAACTGCTAGGATAAATGAGATAGAAGAGAGAATCAGTGATATTGAAGATAAAATGATAGAGAATAAAAAATGAGAAAAAGAGAGATGAATAACCACTGGATCACAAGGGGAGGATTCCAGAGATCAGTGATACTATAAAGCAAAACAAGATTTGAAAAATTGGGATCCCAGAAGAAGAGGAAGAGGGGGGCAGAAGTAATACTGGAACAAATTATAGCAGAGAACTTCCCTAATCTGGGGATGGAAACAGGCATTCAAGTCCAGGATGCACAGAGAACCCCCATCAAAATCAATAAAAATAGATCAACACCTTGACACATTATAGTGAAGCTTGAAATCTCAGAGACAAAGAGAAAATCCTGAAAGCAGCTCAGGAAAAGAGGTCCTTAACTATAGAGGCAGAAAACTGGCTGCCAGCAGACCTATCCACAGAGACATGGCAGGCCAGAAGGGACTAGCATGATATATTCAGGGTGCTAAATGAGAAAAAAAAATATGCAGCCAAGAATAACTAACCAGCAAGGTTGTCATTCAAAATAGGAGACATAAAGACCTTCCAGGACAAATAGAAACTAAAAGAATTTGTGATCACTAACCCAGCCCTGCAAGAAATGTTAAAGGGGATCTTTTAAGTGAAGAGAGAGCTCAAAAGTAACAGAGACCAGAAAGGAACAGAGACAATATACAGAAACAGTGATGCTGTTTCAAAAAATAAAGATGCAAGTTAAACTTCCAAACTGTTTCTATGAGGCCAGCATTACCTGAACCCCAAACAAGACAAAGATCCCACCAAAAAGGAGAATTACAGACCAATATCCCTGATGAACATGGATGCCAAAACACTCAGCAAGATCCTAGCCAATAGGATCCAACAGTGTATTAAAATAATTATTCACCACAGGAAGTGGGATTTATTCCTGAACTGCAGGAGTGGTTCAACATCAACAAATCAAACAAGGTGATACACTACATTAATAAAAGAAAGGACAAGAACCATATGATCCTGTCAATAGATGAAAAAAAAAAAAAGAAGAAGAAGAAGAAGCATTTGACAAAGTACATCATCCTTTCCTGATTAAAACTCTCCACAATGTAGGACTAGAAGAAACATACGTCAATATCATAAGAGCCATATATGAAAAGCCCACAGCAAATATATTCTCAATTGGGAAAAACTGAGAGATTTTCTCCTAAGTTCTTGAACATGACAGGGATGTCCACTATCACCACTATTGTTCAACATAGTAGAAGAAGTCCTAGCCTCAGCAATCAGACAACAAAAAAAATTAAAGGCATACGAATAAGCAAAGAAATAAAATTCACTCTTTGCAGATGACGTGAAACTTATGTGAAAGACTCAAAAGACTCTACCCCCAAATTGCTAGAACTCATACAGGAATTCAGCAACATGGCAGGATATAAAATCAAGGCACAGAAATCAGTTGCATTTCTATACACTAACAATGAGACAGAAGAAAGAGAAATTAAGGAATTGATCCTATTTACAATTGCAACAAATACCAGAAGATACCTAAGAATAAACCTAACCAACGAAGTTAAGGGATCTATACTCTGAAAACGATAGAACACTCAGGAAAGAAATTGAGGGAAAAATGGAAAAACATTCCACTCTCATGAATTGGAAGAACAAATATTGTTAAAATGTCAATGCTACCCAGAGCAATCTACACATTCAATGCAATCCCTATCAAAATAGCATGGACATTTTTCACAGAACTGTAACAAATAATCCTAAAGTTTGTATGGAACCAGAAAAGACCCCGAATAGCCAGAGGAATGTTGAAAAAGGAAACCAAAGCTAGTGGCATCACAATTCTGGACTTCAAGCTATATTACAAAGCTATAATCATCAAGACAGTATGGTACTGGCACAAAAACAGACACATAAATCAGTGGAACAGAATAGAGCCCAGAAATGGACTCTCAACTCTATGGTCAACTAATCTGACAAAGCAGGAAAGAATATCCCATGGAAGAAGCACAGTCTTTTCAGCAAATGGTGTTGGGAAAATTGGACAGCCACAAGCAGAAGAATGAAACTGGACCATTCTCTTACACCATTCACAAAGATAAACTCAAAATGGATGAAAGACCTAAATGTGAGACAGGAATCCACCAAAATCCTAGAGGGGAACACAAGCAGCAACCTCTGTGACCTCGGTTGCTGCAACTTCTGGCAAGGGAAACAAAGGCAAAAATGAGCTATTGGGACTTCATTGAGATAAAAAGCTTTTGTGCAGGAAAGGAAACAGTTGACAAAACCCAAAGACAACCAACAGAATGGGAGAAGATATTTGCAAATGACATACCAGATAAAGGGCTATTATCCAATATCTATAAAGAGCTTATCAAACTCAACACCCAAAAAACAAAAATCCAGTCCAGAATTGGCCAGACGACATGAACTGACATTTCTCCAAAGACATACAAATGGCCAACAGACACATGAAAAAATGCTCAACATCACCAGGCATCAGGGAAATACAAATCAAAACCACAATGAGATACCACCTCACACCAGTCAGAATGGCTAACATTAACAAGTCAGGAAACCACAAATGTTGGCAAGGATGTGGAGAAAGTGTAACCCACTTACACAGCTGGTGGGAATGCAAGCTGGTGCAGCCACTCTGGAAAAACAGTATGGACGTTCCTCAAAAAGTTGAAAATAGAGCTACCCTATGACCCAGCAATTTCACTACTAGGTATTTACCCCAAAGATACAAATGAAGTCATCCAAAGGGGCACTTGAACCCCAATGTTTATAGCAGCAATGTCCACAATAGCCAAACTATGGAAAGAGCAAGATGTCCATCACCAGATGAATGGATAAAGAAGATGTGTATTTATATACAATGGAATATTACTCAGCCATCAAAAAGAATGAAATCTTGCCATTTGCAATGACATGGATGGAACTAGAGAGTATTATGCTAAGCGAAATAAGTCAATCAGAGAAAGACAATTATCATATGATCTCACTAATGTGGAATTTAAGAAACAAGACAGAGGATCATAGAGGAAGGGGGGAATAAAACAAGACAAAATCAGAGAGGAAGACAAACCAAAAGAGATTCTTAACCATAGGAAACAAACTGAGGGTTGCTGGAGGGGGTGGGGTGGGGGAATGGAGTAACTGGGTGATGGGCATTAAGGAGGGCATGTGATGTAATGAGCACTAGGTGTTGCATACAACTGATGTATCACTGAACTCTACCTCTGAAACTAATAATATACTATATGTTAATTAATTTAATCTAAACAAAATTTTTAAAAAATGAAAAAGAAGTATTCCTAATGTGTCTAGTACATAAAAACCTATCAGCCATTATGGATAAGTGTAGTAAACATCAGGGTGCATGAAAATCCCCTGGAGTTCATGTTACAACATACTGTTGGGCTCTACCCCTAGAGTTTATGATTCATTTGGTCTGGGGTAGGGTCTGAGAATCTGCATTCCTTACAAGTTCCCAGCTATTGCTGATGTTGTTGGTCTGGGGATCACACTTCTTTTGAGAACCACTGGCTTAGTATAAATATTATTTTCCTGAGGGCAGATTTTGAGGGCTAAAGAGATATCAGGAGAACATGAAAGAAGGAAAGGAGGAAAGAAAAAGAGGATAATAGTCCTAAGACAAACTACACTTCATACATTTTCTGACATCCTGAACTAGTGAAGTGAAATCTTTGAAATTCAACGTGTAGTTGTGGAATCAGCACAGCACACTCACCTTGAGAATAGAAAATACAGTTTTCTAAATATAATATTCTTTATATCTTAAAAGGGGAATTTCAATAAATGGGATAAATACTTATTTAACGGCTTATAATATAGCATTTCCAAGTCATTTGTCCTTTAAAAACTGATTGCTTTTTCTTTTTGTATAATAATAAAAGACTGTTTTGTGCAATTTCCCCCATGAGTACTGCTATTATTACTTAGTATTTATTAAGAAGCCAACATAGTGGCTTGATTTTTACAGAAGAGGTTTTTCTTCTTTACATTTGTGTGCTAAATACCATTTTCCTGCTGCCCATCAAACTGAAACCATATTAAACAATACAGAACAACTTGAAGCAGACTGGCGTATAGGAAACAATGTTCACATTTCTTTATTTAGAAAAAACTGAGAACAACAAACTAAACATTTCCTCCTTTTAGCTTGAGCCTAAATGTATCCAATCAACTAAACAGGTCACACACTGATATGCCTTAAGATCTATTGGTTAGAGTGAAATGTAGGAACATATCATGTTAAACTAAGTAGGATCCATAGTTTAAAGGAAAGATAAATCAGACCTTGAAGGTAATAATCTTCAGAAAAGTCATTTTAAAGAGACACAGCACATGTTAGATTGGATAACTTGAAGAGAACAAGAATTATAATAGTGCCAAAGAGTAGAGCTGAGAATTTAAATACTACAAAAATTTAATTAAAAATTCATGTTTTATAACATGGATTAGGAAACTGTAAAGATAGAAATTATAGTCCTTATTTCTGGTATTTGGAAAAAAGAAAAAAATCTATTTTATGATAAGAAATTATAGCAATTCTAGCAGTCTCAAATAATCAATCATTTCTAGTTCAAACACTGAAAAAGGAATCGCAACACAAAATATGTCTTCAGATATACTGGGATTTTTT
The DNA here is from genome assembly GCF_054177405.1 of Leptonychotes weddellii. Taxonomy (NCBI): domain Eukaryota; kingdom Metazoa; phylum Chordata; class Mammalia; order Carnivora; family Phocidae; genus Leptonychotes; species Leptonychotes weddellii. The sequence continues at coordinate 41,969,149 of NC_138385.1, forward strand.
TTTCCCTCCCTTTCTCCTCTGATCTCTCTTTACCAAATGCGTGAATGCAGAAATCATCGAAGAGACTAAGATACAGAATCCCACAAAGAACAAAATGGAGAAACCATCAATTTGATTTTGTTACAGGTTGAATTATGTCCCCTAAACAGATATATTGAAGTCTTAACCTTTAGTACTTTAGATCATGGCTGTATTTGGAAATAGATTTGTTCCAGATATAATTATTTAAGTTCAGATCACACTGGTTTAGGGCCTTAAATCCAATATGATTGGTGTCCTTATAAGAAGAGGAGAAAAGACACAGACACATAAGGAGAAGCCATGTGGAGACAGAGGCAGAGATTGGAATGATATATCTGCAGCCAAGAAATGCTAAAGATTGTCCACCAGCCCCAGAAGTTAAGAGAGGCATGGAAAAGATTTTTCCCTCAGAGCCCTCAAAAGAAACCATTTCTGCTGACACCTCGATTTTGGACTTCTGGCCTATACAGAACTTTGAGAGAATAAATGTCTCTTGTATTAAGCCACCCAATTTGTGGAATTATGTTACCTCAGCCCTAGGAAACTAATACAAGTTCTTTCTCAGAACTTCGTATGTTTCATATTTGTTTACACAAAGGACTAAGCCTTCCTTACACTGACTCATACTGCACAACTCAAACTAGTCAAAACCTTTAATAAAAATAAAAATCATGGATAGATTAGATTAGAAAAATCATTTCAATAAAAATTAAAAATCTATTGGAATGATTCTCAAGAATGTACATGTACTAGTATAATATCAGTTTATGCACATTCTAATGCATACTCCAAATAAAAATGAAAAAGGAGATTAAGTTGAAATAAAAATACTTGAAAATGTTCTATATTTTTATATTTTATTTTTAATGACACAAAAAGCCTTTTTGTTCTCACTCATATGTTATAAATGTTATACTTAATTATATTTTAGTGAGAATGCTGTCACTGAATGTAGTTCATTACTTTAAATTCTTGGTTTAATAGTTTATGATATGTAATTTAATGGTCTGGTTCTAAATTCAGTATATTTTCAAGTCTGGTTTTAATGATTGTCATAGTTAAAAAGGTACTGCACAAAAATATATAGAGCCAAATGAAAGGAATGTATTGTCAGCTACATTTACTAAATACTGTTGCTCAATACTGAGATCCAACCACCAATTTTGTACAAGTTTTTGGTTCACTAGGTTGATACATTTATTTTTGTTGTCAATCATTTGGAAGTAAATCGTAGGCATCATAGTATTTTGCTCTTATATATTCAGCTTGTATCTACTAAGTATAAAAACATTTTTCTTATATAATCACTGTACAAATCACACCTAAGAAAAGTGGCAATATTTTCCTAATATCATTTAATATGTAGTCTATATTAAAATTTCCTCAATTGTCCCAAGAATGTCTTTTATGGTTTTTATTTATTTATTTATTTTTTTTTTTTAAAGATTTTATTTATTTATTTGACAGAGAGAGGCACAGCGAGAGAGGGAACACAAGCAGGGGGAGTGGGAGAGGGAGAAGCAGGCTTCCCGCAGAGCTGGGAGCCCAATGCGGGGCTCAATCCCAGGACCCCGGGATCATGACCTGAGCCGAAGGCAGACGCTTAACCACTGAGCCACCCAGGCACCCCATATGGCTTTTTTTAAACAGTGCAATATAGGTTCATATAGTGGAATTTTTGTGTTTCTTTAGCCTTTTTTGTAAAGATTATCTCTCCTTCACTTTGTATATTTTTCATGATATTCACTTTCTTAAGAGTCCAGGACTACTGTCCTGTAGAATGTCTTGGATTCTGGATTTGTCTGATGGTTTCTTCCTGGTATTGTTTAACTGTAAAAATCTCATGTATTCCTTATAAATTCCTTATAAATTAAGGTGTCTAGAGGCTTTATTAGATTAATATAAATGTTTCAACAGAATATTTCAAAGGTGATATTGCATCATATTGGAAGGCACATTAGGTTTGGTTGCACCTATACTAGTGGTACTAAGCTTGATCACTTGCTTAAAGTAGTGACCTCCAGATCCCTCCATCGTAAAGGTACTTTCCCCTGGGTGCACTTCCACAGGGCAGATATTCCTTTCTACAATGGACTTTTCACCTAATTACTCTAGCATTCATCAATGAACCTTGCCTTGGTCAATTATAACTTTGGAGGTTGTAAAACAGTGGTTTCTAAATCTATCATTTATTTTATTTTTATTATTTTTTATTTTTTTATTTGACAGAGAGACAGCAGGGAGAGTGGCAGGCAGAGGCAGAGGGAGAGGGAGAAGCAGGCTCCCTGTTCAGCAGGGAGCCTGAAGTGGGGCTCAATCCCAGGACCCTGGGATCATGACCCGAGCTGAAGGCAGATGCTTAACCGTCTGAGCCACCCAGGTGCCCCTATCCTTTATTTTATATTTAATTTATTAAGTGGAATTCTATTTTTTAAAGAAAGCTCTTTTTTTTATCCACCTTTTTCATTTTTTCCCTTTTTTTTCTTTTTTTGGGAAAGTAAGTATCATTTATGGACTAATGGATTTTAATTTATTCAGTGTGTTAGAATTAGAGCTATTACTCTTTTGAATGCTGAAATTATTTCAAATTTGCCTTGTGGGAGCTTCTTTATGCTGGATCCTGTATCTTTGTGAGGCAACATATCCCTTTTAGTCTTTGAGTACCTCCTTGCTCTCTGTGGCACAAGATGTCTCAGTCTCACCTTGCACTTTCCCTGCCTCAGATGTGGAATCACTAATTCCCAAAGAAGTCCTGGTTTCTTTAATTTGGGAATTAAATTTAGAAGTGTACTAGGTGTGTTAATTCTTCTGGGTGTCCCTGCTTCTGTGACTATCTATAGTCAGAGCTATGAAAAATGCTTTTTAAAATTATGAGTTCATACTGATATTTTCAGTTACTTTTTAAAAATATTTATTTGTGATAAAAAAACATGACATAAAATTTACCTTTAGGGATGCCTGGATGGCTCAGTCGGTTAAGCATCTGCCTTCAGCTCAGGTCATGATCGCCGGGTTCTGGTATCAAGCCCCACTTCGGGTTCCCTGCTCAGGGGGAACTTGCTTCTTCCTCTCCTTCTGCCCCTACCCTCAACTTGTGCTTTCTCTCTCATGCACTCTCTCTCTCAAATAAAGAAATAAAATTAAAAAAAATAATTACCCTCTTAACCATTTTTAAGTGAACAGTTCAGTTGTATTAACTGTATTCACATTGTTACATAACAGATCTTTTGACCTTTTTCATCTTGCAAAACTGAAATTCTATACCTATTGAAGAGCATCTCCCATTTTCCCCTCTCCATAGCCCCTGACAACCACCATTCTACTTTTTATTTCTATGATTTTGACTACCTTAGATATCTCATAAAGTGGAATCATACAGTATTTTTCCTTTTGTGTCTGGCTTATTTTACTCAGCATGGTCTTCAAGGTTTATTCATATTGTAGCATGTGACAGGATTTCCTTCATTTTAAGATTAAATAATATTCCACTGTATGGATATATCATATTTCTTTACCCATTCACTTGTTGATGGACATTTGGGTTACTGCCACCTCTTGGCTACTGTGAATAATGTTTCAATTAACATGAGTGTGCAATATCTCTTTGAGATCTTGCTTTCAATTCTTTTGGATATATACCCAGAAAAGCAATTGCTTGATCATATGATTATTTTAGTTTTAGTTTTTTGAGAAACTTCCATACTGTTTTCCATAGGAACTTTTAATTCATTTTTTTAAGATATAGAGCTTTCTTTTGCATCTCTTTTACTTACTCTGAAAGTATTGATGTCTAACCACATATATATCATACATGTATACTTATTTACTTTATCCTACCATATACCTAAATTCATTTCAAAATTATGATCAATATTACTAACAACAAGAAATCTACTACTTTTTTTTTGCAGTTCCTTTTGTCTTTGGAAAATATCCAATTAAGGATGTACAGAGTACTATGTGGATTCCTAGAAGTTGAATTGTTGGGTCATAAAGTAAAAACATGTAATGTTGTTGGATATTGCCAAATAATCCTCCATCATGGTTGTGATATTTTGCACAGCCACTAGAAATTTTTTTTTTAAATTTTTTTTTTTTTATTCATGTGACAGAGAGAGAGAGGGAATATGAGCAGGGGAGAGAGGTGGAGGGAGAGGGAGAAGCAGACTCCTCGCTGAGCCAGGAGCCTGATATGGGGCTCGATCCCAGGACCCTGAGATCATGTCCTGAGCTGAAGGCAGACGCTTAACCATCTGAGCCACCCAGGCGCCCCCCACAGCCACTAGAAATTTAAGAGAGTCCCTATTTCTCCACACTAAGCTAACAGATTTAGTTGTCAGCATACAGGTATACCTCAGAGACCTTGTAAGTTTAATTTCAGACCACTGCAGTAAAGCAAATATCACAATAAAATGAGTCAAACGAATTTTTTGCTTTCCCAGTGCATATAAAGTTATGTTTACTCTATACAGTAGTCTATACTTTAATTAAAAAATAATTTATTGCTAAAAATTTCTAACCATCATCTGAGTTATCAGCAAGTTGTAATCACTGATCCCAGCTCACCATAACAAATATAATAATGAAAAATCTTGAACTATTGCAGGAATTATCAAAATGTGATACAGAGATATGAAGTAACCAAATGCTGTTGGAAAAAGTGGTGCTGATAGACTTCCTTGAAACAGTTGCCACAAACCTTTAATATGTAAAAAATGCAATATCTGTGAAGTGCAATAAAGCAAAATGTAATAAAACAAGGCATACCTGTATATGAGAAATGCTATCACACTGTAGTTTTAATTTTTAATACTTTATTAAATGGGCGAGTGAGCATTTTTTCACGTTTGAGGACCTTTTTATTCTGTGAACAGTTTATGTCTTTTGTCATTTTTTTCTGTTTTCAAAGTTTTAAGGGTACAGGGACAGGGCTTGGGAAGATGGTGGAGTAGGAGGACCCTGACATCACCCCATCCCATGTTTTCAACTAGATATCATCCATATCTAAGTCAACAAACTGGAGAGCAATCCAAAGACTGGCAGAACAAACTCCACAACTAAATACAAAGAAGCTGCATCTGAAAGCTTAGGAAGGTTAGAAAGGCAGAGGGAAGCTGCCTATAGGAAGGAGGGAGCTGCACTGAGGAGAGGGACCTCACACACAGGGAGCTCACACAAGGAAGACTCATCCCCATAACATTTAGATTTAAAAACCAGAGGGGTTGAATTCCATGAGCTTGTAAAACCAGGGGGACTTGGAACCTGGAGGTTTGGAGGTCAGCTGACTCAGCACTGGGTGAGCTGGAGGACAAGGGATAGCCAGGATACCACCCTAAAGACACAGCAGCCTTTGCAGAGAGGGAACATAAAAGCAGCAGTTTACACAACACTGGGAGCAAACAGGAAGTAGATCTGTTCATGATGATGTCTAAGCATGTTGGGGGACTTCTCCAAAAATGAGGGAGCTGGAAGGTGCTGTTTTCCTTCCCAGCCCCCCATCATAAGCAGAGACACCTGCAGGAGGAGGCTATGCACAGACACTTGTTACCTAACCCTGTAACAGTGCATCACACCCACAAGTTATCTGGTGGATTTGCCTATTCCAAGCCTGCTGGTCTCAACCTTGGGCTCAGAACAGATTTTGTTAAAGGCTTGTGGGCACCCAGCCCAGCTGGCAGGCACACAGTTGCCACCACGCACAGCACAAATCTGCTGCATCATGCCCAGCCTTGTTACCCCAGCCACCCTTGCATGTTGCTCCAGGCCACCTGCCCCCAGCCTGTCATGTGCCTTTCCCAGCCACCAGGTTCACAGCTGTGGCCACATGGGGCCCAACCACTGAACCATGCCCAGTTACATGCCCCCAGACACCATTGCAGACCATGCCCAGCCTCACACCCCTGGCCACCTGGGGCATACAGCTCCCAGCCACTGCAATATTTCAGGGGATCTGGCATAAGGCTAGTGGCCCAGTATAAATTTTGCTAACACTGCTGCCCTACTCCCAAGTTCCCTGGAAGGCAAACCACCCCAGAGTAGGCCTGCCTGTGTCCCACTAACATCACAGAGAACAAGCACAGCCCACAACAGGCAGAGAGTCAGGCAGATGACTGCACCAAAAGGAAAGGCGACTCAGACACAACAACAGGGTGTAAGAAACATACATAGTATACTCTCCTGAAGGTTCAGATTCTGGTAAATGTGGGAGACAACACTGCTGGGCTCTCCAGGACTTTTTCTTCATAAAGTCACTACTTTCAAGGGCAGAAGACATAGAAGACATTCTTAACACAGAAAAAGACACAGAGAGGTAGATAAAAAGAGGAGACAGAAATTTATCACAAATGAAAGAACAGGACAAAGCCACAGCCAGAGATCTAAACAAAAAAGATATAAGTAACATGCCCAATAAAGAATCTTAAGGAATAATCATAAGGATACTCACTGAACTTGAGAAAGGAGTGGAAGACATGTCTGAGAACATTAACACAGAAATAAGGAATAACATGGTAGGGATAAAAGGCGCAGAAAATGGAATTAGAAACACACCTGATGGAATGAACGGCAGGTTGGAAGAAGCAGAATAAATTAGTGATCAACTCTATTATAGTAATGGAAAATAATCAAGCTGAACAAAAAAGAAAGAGACAAGAATTATGTGAAATGAGAATAAACTTAGAGAACTCAATGACTCCATCAAATGTAATAACATTCATATTATAGGAGTCCCAGAAGGAGAAGAGATAGAAAAGGGGACAGAAAATTTATTTGAAAAAAAAATAATAGCTGTAACTTTCCTAACTTGGGGAAGGAAACAGATATCCAGATCCATCCAGATCCAGGAGGCACAGAGAACCCTTAACAGAATCAACAAAAGCAGACGGACACCAAGACATATTATAATTAAATTTACAAAATATACTGATCAAGAAAAATATAAAAGCAGCAAGAAAAAAGAAGTCATTAACTTAGAAGGGAAAACCTACAAGGCTGACATGAGATTTTTCAATGGAAACTTTGCAAGCCAGAAGGGAGTAGCATGATATATTAAAAGTGATGTATGGGAAAAATCAGTAGCCAAGAACACTCTAACAAACAAGGCTATCATTCAGAATACAAGGATAGATAAAGAGTTTCCCAGACAAACAAAAACTAAAGGAGTTCATAACCACCAAACTAACTCTCCAAGAAATATTAAAAGGGACACTTTGAGTGGAAAAGAGAAACCAAAAGTGACAGCATAGAGACAGGAAAAACAAAAACAGTAAAAAATGAATATTTCCATAAAAATCAGTCAAGGAACACACAAAAATGCAATATAAAATATAACATATACCTAAAATATGGAGAGAAGAGCAAATAATGTGTTCAAACTTAAATCACCACCAACTTAATATAGACTGCTATGTGCAGAAGAGGTTTCATAAAAACCTAATGGTAATCATTTAAAAAGAAACACTAAAAGTATGCAAAGAATAAAGAGAAAGAAATCAAAATATATCACTAAAGAAAATCAGCAAACCACGAAAGAAAGAAAAGATCAGAGAAAATCTTTAGAAACAACTACAAAACAAGTAATAAAATGGCAATAAATCCATATCTAACAATAATTATGTTGAAGGAAAATGGACTAAATGCTCTAATCAAAATACATAAGGTGACAGAATGGATACAAAAAATAAGACCTATCTATATGCTACCTACAAAAGACCCATTTTAGACCTAAACACACTAGCAGATTGAAAGTGAGAGAATGGAGAAACATCTATTACATGAATAGATTTCAAAAGAAAACCAGAGTAGCAATACTTATATCAGACAAAACAGATGTTCAAACAAATACTGTAACAAGAGACATAGAAGGACACTATATAATAATAAAAGATACAACAAGAAGATCTAACAATTGTAAATATTTATGCGCCCATCATAAGAGCACTTAAATATATTAAAAAATTAATAACAAACATAGAGGAACTAGCTGATAATAACACAATAATAGTAGGGGATGTTAATATCCTATTTACATCAGTGGACAGATCATTTAAACAGAATATCAAAAAGGAAACTATGGTTTTGAGTGACACACTGGACCATATGGATTTAACAAATATATTCAGAACTTTACATCCTAAAAGAACAGAAAACAAAATACTTTCAAGTTTACATAGGACATTCTGAATAGATCATATATTAACTCACAAAACAAACTTCAACAAATTCCAGAAGATTGGAATCATGCCATACATATTTTGTGACCAAAACTATGAAACTAGAAGTCAACCACAAGAGAAAACCTGGAAAGACCACAAATACAAGGAGGATAAATAACATGCTACTAAACAATGAATGGGTCAACCAGGAAATCAAGGAAAATATTGAAAGTATGTGGAAATGGGTCACCTGAGTGGCTCAGTCAGTTAAGCTTCTGCTTTCAGCTCAGGTCATGATCCCAGGGTTCTGGGATCAAACCCCACATCCCCCCCACATTGTGGGAAGCCTGCTTCTCCCTTTCCTTCCCACTCATGCACTCTCTCCCTATCTCTCTCTATCCCTCTCTCAAATAAATAAATAAAATCTTTAAAAAAATATGTGGAAACAAATGAAAATGGAAACACAATGGTCCAAAACCTCTGGGATGCAGCAAAAGCAGTTCCAAAGAGGGAGGTTTATAGCAACACAGGCCTACCTCAAGAAGCAAGAAAAATCTCAAATTAACTAAGTGATCTAGAAAAAGAACAACAACAACCTAAAACAAGCAGAAGGAAGAAGGAAGGAAATAATTAAGATTAGAGCAAAAATAAATGATACAGAAACAGAGAGAGAAAGAGAGAGAGAACAGGTTAATGAACCCAGGAGAAATTTCTTTGAAAAAATCAATACAGTTGATAAACCTCTACCCAGACCTATCAAGAAAAAAAGAAAAAAGATCCAAATAAATGAAAACACAGATGAGAGAGGAGAAATAACCAACACCACAGAAATACAAACAAACATAAGAGAATATTATGAAAAATTATATACTGACAAATGGATAAATTCTTAGAAACATATAAACTACCAAAACCAAAACAGGAAGAAATAGAAAATAGGAACAGACTGATAACCAGCAAAGAAATGAAGTCAGTAATCAAAAAACTCCCAACAAACAAAACCCCAGGACCAGACGGCTTGACAGGAGATTTTCTACAAAATATTTAAAGAACAGTTAAAATCTATTCTTCTCAAACTACTCCAAAAAAATAGAAAAGGAAGGAAAACTTACAAATTCATTCTATGAGGCCTGCTTTACCCTGAGAGTAAAACTAGAGAAAGACAATACTGAAAAAGAGAACTATAGGCAAATATCCCTGATAAACATAGAGGCAAAATCCTCAATAAAATACTAGGAAACCAAATTCAACAATACGTTAAAAAATCACTCACCATGACAAAGTATGATTTATTGCTGGGTTGCAAATGTGATTCTATATTCGCAAATCAATGAATGTGATACATCACATCAATAGGAGAAAGGATAGCAAACGTATGATCATTTCAATAGATGCAGAAAAAGCATCTCACAAAGTACAACATTCATTCATAATAAAAACCCTCAACAAAATATGTTTAAGGGGAATTTACCTCAGAATAAAGGCCATCTATGAAAAAACAAAACAAAACAAAACAGGGTGGCAGAGCAAGATGGCGGAGGAGTAGGAGACCTGGATTTCATCTCCTCTCAGGAATTAAGCTGGATAGGGATCAAACCATTCTGAACACCTACAAACTCAACAGGAGATCAAAGAAAAGAATAGCAACAACTCTCTCATCAGAAAAGCGACCACTTTCTGGAAGGTAGGATGTGCGGAGAAGTGAATCCGAGGCAATATTCGGGAGGATAGACGGCGGGGGAGGGGCCTCCGCCCCCCGCTTCTGGCAAGTGATAGAGCCGCGGAGCACAAAATCGGAACTTTTAAAAGTCTGCTCCGCTGAGGGACATCACTCTGGTGGCTAAGCGGGGGGTGGAACCCTCTGGGACAGTGTAGTATCAGGACCCTCGGGGTCACAGAAAGACCGGGGGTGCCTGAGTGTGGCAGAGCTCCCAGGTAACGGAGCAGGGAAGCTGGCTGCAGAGGCGGAGCCCAGGCACGGGCTCTCAGCACAGGGTTGTCATAAACCATGATCCGCAGCACAGTCGGGCCCCTGCTCCTCCAGCAGGGACCCAACAAGCGGCAGATCCGGGGAGACTCACCTTCCTCCCCAGGGAGGAGCCACGCAGGAGTGCACCGCAGGGATCTGCTGGGTTTGGAGACTCC
>NC_138385.1:41979967-42002007 GCF_054177405.1 Leptonychotes weddellii
TAAGTGACATAAGTCAAGCAGGGAAAGTCAATTATCCTATGGTTTCACTTATTTGTGGAACATAAGGAATAACATGGAGGACATTAGGAGAAGGAAGGGAAAAATGGGGAGGACGAATTGGAGGGAGAGATGAACCATGAGAGACTATGGACTCTGAGAAACAATCAGGGTTTTAGAGGGGAGGGGGATGGGGGGATTGGTTAGCCCGGTGATGGGTATTAAGGAGGGCACGTACTGCATGGAGCACTGGGTGTTATACGAAAACAATGGATTGTGGATCACCACATCAAAAACCAATGATGTATTGTATGGTGACTAACATAACATAATAAAATTTAAAAAAAAAAAAGAAAAGAAAAGGTGGAGGCATCATAATTCTGGACTTCAAGTTATATTGCAAAACTGTAGTGATCAAAACAGTATGGTACTGGGACAAAAACAGACACATAGGTCAATGGAACAGCGTAGGAAACCGAGAAATGAACCCACAACTATATGGTCAACTAATCTTCGACAAAGCAGGAAAGAATATCCAATGGGAAAAAGAGTCTCTTCAACAAATGGTGTTGGGAAAACTTAACAGCAACATGCAAAAGAAAGAAACTGGAATACTTTCTTACACCATACACAAAAATAAAATGCAAAATGGATGAAAGACCTAAATGTGAGATCTGAATCCATCAAAATCCTAGAGAAGAACACAGGCAGTAACCTCTCTGACATAGGCCATTGCAACTTCATACTAGAAATGTCTCTTGAGGAAAAGTAAACAGAAGGAGAAATGAAGTTTTGGGGCTTCATCAAGGTAAAAGCTTCTGCACAGCAAAGGAAACACTCAATAAAACTAAAAGGAAACCTTCATGATGGGAAAGATATTTACAAATGTCATATCTGATAAAGGGTTAGCATCCAAAATACATAAAGAATTTGTCAAACTCAATAGCCAAAATCCAAATAATCCAGTTTAAAAAGGGGCAGAAGACATGAATAGACATTTTTCCAAAGAAGACATCTAGATGGCTAACAGACACATGAAAAAAATGCTCAACATAACTCATCATCAGGGAAATACAAATCAAAACTACAATGAGATATCACCTCACACCCATCAGAAAATCCCAAAATTAACAACACAGGAAACAACAGGTGTTGGCGAGAATGCAGATAAAGGCGAACCCTCTTACAGTGCCGGGAGGAATGCAAATGAGTTCAGCTAATCTGGAAAACAGTGTGGAGATTCTTCAAAAAGTTAAAAATAGAACTAGCCTATGATCCACCATTTGCACTACTAGATATTTACCCAAAGGATACAAAAATATTAATTCAAAGTGTTACAGGCACCCTCATGTTTATAGCAGACTTATCAACAGCCAAATTATATAAAGAGCCCAAATGTCCATCAATTAATGAATGGATAAAGAAGAGGTGGTATATATATGTACAGTGGAATATTACTCAGCCATCAAAAATAATGACATCTTGCCATTTGCAAAGATTTGGATGGAGCTAGACAGTATTATGCTACATGAAATAAATCAGAGAAAGAGAAATAGCATATGATTTCACTCATACATGGAATTTAAGAAACAAAATACATGAACATGGGGGAAAAAAAGAGAGAAGCAAACCAGACTATAGGTTCTTATCTATAGAAAAGAAACTGAGGGTTGCTGGAGGGGAAGTGAGTTGGGGGATGGTTTAAATGGGTGATTAGTAATAAGGAGGGCACTTGTGATGAGCGGTGGGTGTTGTTTGTAAATGATGATTCACTAGATTTGACACCTGAAACTAATGTTACATTGTATGTTAACTAACTGAAATTTACATAAAAACTTGAAAGACTCAAATAAATAAATAAATAATAAATTAATAAATTAATAAATAAATAAATCTTCTGAGTCAGGAAAAAATTGAAATGTGATCTTGATATGCCTGTTTGTATCATGTAAATCCTGAAAGATGCTGTTTCTTTTTGTAGCTCTGCTTTTACTTTTGTCATGCAAAGAATATATTGACTTTGTATTTCAGTTCTCATTGCTTCACCTCAAAAATTTACTTAGCACTTGTTATATACCTGGTACTGTACTAAGCCTTCAAGATGTATGAACTCTGGTCCAAGTCATTATCATCTTTTATCTGCGCAACTGCAACAAAGTGGTTTCTCTGCCTTTAGAATGGCTTCCCTCCAATCTTGACTCTGCAACCAAGGTGAGCTTTCCAAAACAAAAATTTAATTGTGTCACTCTGCTGCTTAAAATTCTTCAAATAGCTTCATTTCGATGCTCCAATATAAAGCCTCAATGCCTTACCTTGGCTTCCATGGTCCTGCTTAATCTCATCCTCATCTTGCACCATTTCACATTCAGGTTCCAGACATACTAAATTTCTTTTATTTTTTCAGAAGCTCTACATGGTGTCACTCATTTTAGATATGCTAGTTCCTTTGCCTTTTCAATCCTTCCTCTACGCTAACTCTGGTCTCCGTTGGGTCTCAGCTTAAAGATCACCTTAGGGTAGCATCACTCCAGAGTTCACAGTATGAGTTATACAACATTCTGTTAGGTTCTCTTGCTTTATGCTTCCATAAGACTATATAATATACCCCCATTATAATGTATCAACGTGCTTGGACTATCATAACAAAATGCTGCAGATGGGTGGCTTAAACAAGAGAGAATTTTTTTCTAATAGTTCCAGAGTTTGGAAAATCCAAGATCAAAATGCCGGCAAGGTAGGTTTCAGTCAGAAGCCTTTTTTCTTGCTTTGTAGATGGCCGCCATTTCACTGTGTGCTCAAGTGACCTCTTTCTTATGTGGACACACATAGAAAGAGATTGCCCTGGTGTTTCTCACTCTTCTTGTAAAGACATCAATCCTATCTGATTAGGGCTCTATCTTATGACCTCATTTAATCCTCTTTATAGGCTTTATCTCTAAATACTGTCACATTGGGGTTTGATTTTTAACATATGAATTTTGGAGGGACACAATTCATTCCATAGCATGTAACATTCATTAAATTTTATCATTAATACATATTTAAGATCTGTTTCACCTCCTAAATTATGAGCTATGATATAGTGAGAACTTAACTAAGTACTTTTGAATGAGTAAAGAAGAATAAGACATGGTCTTTGCCCTCAAAAGGTAATAAATCTAACTTATTAATTAGGCATAAGTTATGATACATCATAGCAAACTTGATTATAATTATATGAAAAAGTATCATTGAAAAGAATTATTAATTCATTAATTTTGACCTTGATGAAGGTGAAGATGGAATGGGAGTCAGGGTGAAGGAAGTCTTCACAGAGATGATATTTGAGCTGGGCTTTAAGAGAAGACTTCTCTAATGCTTTGACTATCACTATAATTAAGGTTTTCTTCCAAAACCAAAAAAAATAAATCTATAGTACCTCTTAAATGTGTATTTCCAATAATATTCTTGTGTTGTGTTACATAGACTACTTCCATGAACTTAGACATCTACACTGTACAGTATCATAGCCACTAGCCATGTGTGGCTATTTAAATTTAACTTAATTATAATCAAATAAAAATAAACATTCAGTTACTCTGTCATTCTAGCCACATTTCAAGTGCTCAATAGCCACATGTGGCTACCATATTGGACAGTGGAAATAACAAAACATTCTTATCCTTGCAGAAGACATGCTATAAGCAATACATTCATTCATGTATTAAATTTTTATTGAGCATCTACTATTAACCTGGCATTGTGCTAGATGGTGGTGTGCACTAAGACAAATATGACAAGGTTCTCACTCCAGGTGACTGGTCCCACTCTATTTCTGCAAATTGACTTGTGGTAAATAGCATTTGTTTATTTTTGCAAACTTCAAGATTATTATCTCTAGGAATGTGTGTGCTACTTGTAACTTGTTGAATGGAAAGGGTCTCAGATCCACACAAACAGAAGCATAGTTATGAATGGAACTTTGAATAAATTCATTACTTATTAGGTATCCATTATGTGACCACTCTATGCTGAGTACTAAAGGAAATACAAAAGAAATATAAGACAAAATATCTTCCATGAGTTTATAAATTAAATAAAATGCTGAATATAAAACTAATTTATAAACCATGAATATATTTCTATTACAAAAGTAAAATTGGAGAGACTACTTTAATGAGTAGAGAACCATAAAAGATAATGTATAATCAAGTGCTAGAGTATATAATGTAAACTTATAAATCCTATTCAAACCAAGAGTTGAGAAAAAAAAATGCATGAAATAAAATAGTCAAGGAAGAGTTTGGGAAGGAATTGATAATAGTCACGAATTATTATACTAAAAGTGACAGTAAATGAACTCGAACTGGCTTCTGCAAAAAGGGGGATTTATTGATCTATGTAACTGGAAAGTTTGGGTGTGGACTTTAGATACCAATGCATCCAGGAAATCAAAGTAATCACCTCTCTTTCTCTTTTTCTTTCCATCTGTCAGCTCTCCTTTCCTCTGTATTCTTAGGAAGACTTTCCTCTGAATCAATCACTGTAGCCAAGAGAAGGCAATGCTGTGGTTGGTTAAGTCTGGGTCACAACCTCATTACAGGAGGGGTGGGGGGAGTACTGAGATTTGGGTGGGTGTAATAACCACAAAGAAAATCCCGGAAATGTATCAAAGTGAAAACAAAGCGAAACAAAGCAATGGAAGTTAAATAAACAACTAAAATCCAAATCCAATCCAAACATGTCCTAGAGGAAAATATTGAATTTGCTTCTTTGTCTGGTGTAAAGGTAAACTGAGTATCCAAAGAAAGATAAATAGAATAAAAATACAGAGATAAGAATTAGTGTGACATCTCCAGAGAATAAATTCTGTTTTATTACATGGGCATTTATCAGATAAGAGATCATCCATTTGCTTTGATTTCCCATCTTTAACTTACCCTGGGCAAAACCTTTTTTAGTCTTGGCTAATCCAGTTAACATAAAGCAAAACATAAGCAAACCAAACGGTAAAATCCATACCCACCCCCCTCTGTCTGACTGCCTGCTTTTATTTTGATGTTTTATATTTCCTGATTCATATGTGTTCTCTGAAGTTCATATGGTCAATTAGTGTGAATGTTTCTTAACCAATTCTGCCACACATCCTCTGCCTTCCTACATCTCAAAAAGAATTTCATTTTTAAATATAATGTAATATTAACATTCGGAACCAGCCAAACCCCATCACATTAAACCTTGACACATGTCATCACAGATTAACCTTAGCATATTGGAAAATTTTTCAGAGTTGCCAGTTTTTCTCAGAAGCTTCAAAAGTCTGATTCTGTTAATGGCATTGAATACTTTAGCAAGGCCTATGAAAACTACATAAATAACTCTATGCCTGGATTTTTGCTATATTGGGCAACTTACCCAGGAAGGGACAGTGACAACAGTCTGCTCCAGACTCAGAAAATAAGGCAAGGGGGTGCATTTTCTGTAGAAAATTTACAAACAATACTAAAACATACTAAAGACCACTGCTTTTTATTATTACCATGCACTTGCATTTTAAACGATGTCAGGGATAAAATACTCCTCTGTGGAAAAAAAAAAAATCTTTGATCAGTCTGAGTCAAGATTTCCCAACCTCAGCACTTTTGACATTTTAAGCTGGATAATTCTTGTTGTGGGGTAGGAGCTGTCCTATGCATTGTAGGATGTTTAGCAGCATCCCCAGCCACTACACACTAGATGCCAGTAGCACCTCCTTCCCCAGTTTTTAAACATTACCCAATGTCCCCCAGGAGGCAAAATCACCACTGTTTGAGAATCACTGGTCTAAGTTTGAAATAATTACAGTGATTGCTATTAAGATTTAATAATTTATATGTAGTACTTTTAATAATAATACTTATTTCTATTACTTAGCTCATTAAAAACATTATATTTGACATGGAAATTAACTCAAAGAACTTTCAATTATACACTTGGCCCCTGCACATATGGATCCTTCTACATACATTCATTTCAAGAGGAAATTTGTAACAGTTTAGAATAATTTGAGCTCACTTTTGGTAGAGTTCACATCTCCAACACTTGTGCTTCTTCATATTCCTGTATTTAAGTAATAGCTTCAAAGTAAACAATGTCAGTACAATGATTTTAATAACAAAAATATTGGACTTGAGATGCTTCAATACTATCATTGTATGTGACTACTTGAATTGTGAAACAGAGAAAGCTGTAAGATATTACTCTTTAGGTATTTGGATGTGGTGCTTTGGTACACCTGGTTTGGTATTTGGTGTGGTAAGTAGAAATTTGAGTTAATAAATGAAATATTTTACTAAATTTCATATATTTAAAATTAAAATTTACTGTATTTTAACTTCTTATTGAATTGTTTCTAATTGTTATACTATAACATTATTATTTCTTATTGCAGTACACCAATATATATGTATATGTTTTTCCCTTAAAAATACATTAGTATAGGGGCACCTGGGTGGCTCAGTCAATTAAGCATCTGCCTTCCGCTCAGGTCATGATTCTAGGGTCCAGGATTGAGCCCTGAGTCGGGCTCCCTGCTCAGCCAGGAGTCTGCTTGTCCCTCTGCCCCTCCCCCTGCTTGTGCTCTCTCTCACTATCTCTCTCTCAGATAAATAAAATCTTAAAAAAATACATTAGTATATAACCAGAATTAAGATAAAAACTTAAAAAGAAAAAAAAGAAAATGCAAATATAAACCATAATGTGATATCACCTCTCATCTATTAGTAGGACCACTACAAAAACCAAATAAAACAGAAAAAAAAGTATTGATGAGGATGTGGATGAAATGGAGCCCTTCTGCACTTTGGTAGTAATGTGAAATGGTGTAGCTGCTAAGAAAAGTAGTATGGAGGTTCCTTAAAATATTACAAACAAAATTAACATGTGATCCAGTAATCCCATTTCTGGGTATAGATCCAAAGGGATTGAAAAGAGGATCTTGAAGAGGTATTTGTACACCCATGTTGATTGCAACATTATTCCCAAGAGCCAAGAGGAGGAAGCAATGTAAATGTCCATCAACAAATGCAGAAAAAAAATTAGTATATACATACAGTAGAATAGCATCCATTCTTTAAAGATTTTTTTTATTTATTTATTTGAGAGAGAGAGACAGAGAGAGAGCATGAGAGGGGGGAGGGTCGGGAGGGTCAGAGGGAGAAGCAGACTCCCTGCCGAGCAGGGAGCCCGATGTGGGACTCAATCCAGGGACTCCAGGATCATGACCTGAGCCGAAGGCAGTCGCTTAACCAACTGAGCCACTCAGGTGCCCCAAATAATATCCATTCTTAAAAACGAAGAAAAATACTTTCATATGCTACAACCTGGATGAACCTTGAAGATACTGTGCTGAATGAAAAAGACAAATACTGAATGATTCTACTTATATAGTGTACATTGTGTAGTCAAAAATTAGAATGGTGGTTACCAGAGGCTGAGGGAAGTGGCAGAGTTGTTGTTTAATGTGTATAGAGTATCAATTTTGCAAGATAAAAAGTTTGGAGGATCTCTTACACAACAAGGAGTGTGTAGTTAATACAACTGATCTGTTAGGATGATAAATTTTAAATTATGTGTCTTTTTACTGCATTAAAAATCGGGAGCAAAAATTTCTAACAATTTTAGTACACCAACAAATCACTGCTTCCTTTCCCCATTTTCTATTCTTGGCCATATGCATAAAGAATATGTTGTCGTAGTTATGTTCATAGTCTACGCTTACATCTGTGTCTAGACATTTTTTAGCATTCTATCTCCCACAGTTTTACAGGCCATTTTGTAATTTTCATGACCATTTAATTGCATAGACTAAATAAGAAAGAATGTAAACATAAACTTAATGACTGTTTTATTTATTACATGATAGAATTATAATAATTTGGATATATTGATGAAGCAAATGGATTATTAAATCAAAAAATATTGGTATAGGGCGCCTGGGTGGCTCAGATGGTTAGGCGTCTGTCTTCAGCTCAGGTCATGATCCTAGGGTCCTGGGATCAAGTCCCACATCAGACTCCCTGCTAGGCGGGGAGCCTGCTTCTCCCTCTGCCTCTGCCTCTCTCTCTCTCTGACTCTCATGAATAAATAAATAAAACATTTAAAAAAATATTGGTATAAATAAAAGTATTAATCAATTACTTTTTTCTTTATTTTTTAATTAATTTTTTTATTTTAATTCCACTAGACATAAAGTCTTCTATTAGTTTCAGGTGTAAAATATAGTGATACAACAATTCTATACATTCCACAGTGCTCATAATAAGTGTATTTTTTAATCCCCATCACCTATTACACCCATACCCCCCACCTCCCCTCTGGTAACCATCAGTTTGTTCCCTATAGTTAAGAATCTGTTTCTTGGTTTGCCTCTCCCTACTTTTTTTTTTTTTAATACTTTGCTTATTTGTTTTGTTTCTTAAATTCCACATATGATTGAAATAATATGGTATTCATCTTTCTGACTGATTTCACTTAGTGTTATACTCTCTAGCTCCATCCATGTTGTTGCAAATGGCAAGATTTTATTCTTTTTTATGACTGAATAATATTCCATTATGTATATATACCACTTCTTTATCCATTCATCTATTGATGGACACCAGGGCTACTTCATAATTTGGCTATTGTAAATAATGCTATAATAAACATAGGGGTGCATGTATCCCTTTGAATTGGTGTTTTTGCATTTGGGGCATAAATAATAGTGTGATTAATGAATCATAAGGCATTTCTATTTTTAACTTTTTGAGGAACCTCCATATTGTTTTTCACAGTGTCTGCACCAGTTTGCATTCCTACCAACAGTGCACAAAGGTTCCTTTTCCTCCACATCCTCACCAAAACCTGTTGTTTCTTGTATTGTTAATTTTAGCCATTCTGACAGGTGTGAGGTGATATTTCATTGTAGTTTTGATTTGCATTTTCCTGACGGTAAGTGATGATGAACATCTCTTCATGTGTCTGTTGGCCATCTGTAAGTCTTTAGAGAAATGTCTGCTCATGTCTTCTGCCTATTTTTTAATTGGATTATTTGGTTTTGGGGTATTGAGTTGTATAAGTTCTTTTTAAAAATTTTTTTATAATCTTTTATTTTTTATGTAAGATTTAGGCCCAGTGTGGGGCTTGATCTCAAGACCCCAAGATCAAGTCACATGCTCTACCAACTGAGCCATCCAGGTCTCCAAAGTTGTATAAGTTCTTTATGTATTTTGGATACAAACCCTGTATCAGAGATGCTATTTGCAAATATCTTCTCCCATTTGGCAGGTTTTCTTTTAGTTTTGTTGATTGTTCCCTTTGCTGTGCAGAAGCCTTTTATTTTGATGTAGTTCCAATAGTTAATTTTTGCTTTCTTGTCCCTTGCCTCAGTGGACATATCTAGAAAAAATTTGCTATGCCCGATGTTGGGGATTACTGCCTGTGCGCTCTACTAGGATTTTTAGTTTCAGGTTTCACCTTTAGGTCCTTAATCCATTTTGAATTTATCTTTGGGTATGGTGTAAGCAGTGGTCTAGTTTCAGTTTCATTAGTTTGCATGTAGCCATCCAGTTCTCCCAACACCATTTGCTGAAGAGGTTGTCTTTTCCCCATTACATATTCTATCCTCCTTTGTTAAACATTAATAGATCACATAAACATAGGTTTATTTCTGGGCTTTATTCTATTCTATTCTTCTATTCTATTCTATTCTATTCTATTCTATTCTATTCTATTCTATTCTATTCTATTCTATTCTATTCTTTCTATTCATTGATCTATGTGCCTATTTTTGTGCCAGTACCTTTATGTTTTCATTACTACAGCATTGTAGCATAACTTGAAATCTGGAATTGTGATACCTCCAGCTTTGTTTTTCTTTTTCAATATTGTTTGTTCAATAAACAATATGATAGTATGGACATAAAAAATAAAAGATTATAAAAAATTTTTTTAAATTTGTTCAATAAACAAATTTTAGGATTGTTTGTTCCAGTTCTGTGAAAATGTTGTTGGTATTTTGATAGGGATTATATTAAGTCTTTAGACTGTTTTGGATAGTATGGACATTTTAACAGTATTGGTCTTCCAATCCATGAGCATGCAAAGTTTTTCCACATGTTTGTGTCATCTTCTTTTATAGTTTTTAGAGTATGGGTCTTTCACCTCCTTGGTTAAGTTCATCCTAGGTATTTCACCTTTGGTGCAATTTTAAATAGGATTGCTTTCTTAGTTTCTATTTCTGATGCTTAATTATTGATATATAAAAATGCCACAGATTTCTGTACATTGATTTTCTCTCCCACAATGTTAGTGAATTCATTTATCAGTTCTAGTAGTGTTTTGCTGGCATCTTTAGGGTTTTCTATGTAGAGTATCATGTCATCTGCAAATAGTGAAAGTTTTACTTCTTCCTTGATGATTTGGATGCCTTTATTCCTTCCTCTTATCTGATTGCTGTGGCTAGGACTTCCAGTACCATATTAAATAATAGTAGTGAGAGTGTACATCCCTATCTTGTTCTTGACTTTAGGGGAAATGCTCTCAGTTTTTCACCATTGAGTATGATGTTAGCTGTGGGTTTTTCTTAGATGACCTTTATTATGTTGAGGTATATTCCCTCTAATCCTACTTTGTTGAGGATTTTTTATCATGAATGGATGTGGTACTTTGTCAAATGTTTTTTTCTGCATCTATTGAAATGATTGTATGGTTTTTATCCCTTCTTTTATTGATGTGATGTATCACATTGATTTACTTGCAAATATTCAACCACCCTTGCATCCCAGGGAGAAATCCCAATGGATGGTGGTGAATGATTTTTTAATGTATTACTTGATTCAGTTTTCTAATATTTTGTTGTTGATTTTTTTTGGTCTATGTTCATCAGAGATATTGGCCTGTGGTTCTCTTTTTTTTGTAGTATCCTTACCTGATTTTGGTATCAGGGTAATGCTGGCTCCATAGAATGAATTAGGAAGTTTTCCTTCCTCTTGTATTTTTTTTTTAATACTTGGAGAAGAGCAGGTACTAACTCTTCTTTAGATGTTTGGTAGAATTCACCTGTGAAGCCATCCAGCCCTGGACTTTTGTTTTCTGTGTTTTTTTTTTTTTTAATTACTGATTCAATTTCACTGCTGGTAATGTCTGTTCAAATTTTCTATTTCTTCCTGTTTCAATTTTAAGAGGTTGTATGTTTCTAGGAATTTATCCATTTCTTCTAGGTTGTCTAATTTGTTGACATATAATTTTTCATAATATTCTTTTACAATCTTTTGTATTTCTGTGGTGTCTGTAGTTATTTCTCATCTTGCCTTTCTGATTTTATTTATTTGAATCCCTTTTTTTCTTTCTTTCTCTCTTTCTTTCTTTCTTTCTTTCGAGTATGGCTAATGGTTTATCAATTTTGTTGATCTTTTCAAAGAATCAGCTCCTGGTTTCATTGATCTGTTACAATTTTTTTTAGCTTTGATATTGTTTATTTCTGCCTTATCTTTATTTTTTTCTTCCTTCTACTGTTTTTTTGTTTATTTGTTTAGTTTCTTGTTCTTTTTCTAGTTCCTTTAGATGCAAGGTTAGATTGTTTATCTGGAAATTTTCTTGCTTCTTTAGGTAGGCTTGTGTTGCTATAAACTTCCCTCTTAGAACAACATTTGCTGAATCCCAAAGCTTTTTGGATCATTGTGTTTTTATTTTCATTTGTCTTCATGTATTTTTTTATTTTCTCTTTGATTTCTTGGTTGATCCATTCATTGTTTAGTAGCATGTTACTTAGCCTCCATGTACTTGAGTGCTTTCCAGGTTTTGTGTTGTGGTCAATTTCTAGTTTCATACCATTGTGGTGAGAAGAGATGCATGGTATGACTTCAATCTTTTTGAATATGTTGACACTTGTTTTGTAGCTGATACATGATTTTTTTCTGGAGATTGTTTCACTTGAAAGAATGTGTGTTCTGTTGTTTTAGGATGAAATAAATGTTCTGAATATATCTGGTAGATCCATCTGGAGCAACATGTCCTTCAAAGCCATTGTTTCCCTTCTAATTTTCTGTTTGGATGATCTATCCATTGATGTGAGTGGGGTGTTGAAGTCCCCTACTATTATTAGATTACTATCAATTATTTCCTTTATGTTTGTTATTAATTGTTTTATGTATTTGGGTGCTCCCATGTTGGTTGCATAAATATTTACAATTGTTATCTCTTGTTCAATTTTACCATTGTGATTATACAGTCTTTGTTTTAAAGTCTATTTTATCTGATATAAGTATTGCTACTCTGGCTTTCTGTTCACTTCCATTTGCATGATAAATATTTCTCTATCTCCCACTTTCAGTCTGCATGTGTCCTTAGGTCTGAAATGAATCTCTTGTAGGCAGCATATAGATGTGTCTTGATTTTTTTTATACATCCTGCCACCCTATGTCTTTTGATTGGAACGTTTAGTCCATTTACATTCAAAATAATTATTGATATGTGTATATTTATTGACATTTTGTTGCTTATTTTATGGTTGTTTTTGTATTTCCTATCTGTTCCTTTCTTGCCTCTTCTTTCATTAGTGAAATGCTTGGATTCATTACTCTTTATTTTTTGCATATCTATTACTGATTTTTGATTTGTGGTTACCATTTGGTTTATATATAACATTTTCTGCATATAACGGCCTATACTAAGCTTATAGTGGCTTAATTTTGTGCTCATTCTTTACTCCTCTCCCTTCCATTTTTCAGATATTTGGTATTATATTTTACATCCTTTTCTGTTGTGCTTCTCTTGATGATTTTTACAAATATATTTTTGGTTTTGTGTTTCTTAGTTTTCTAACTCTTACTTGTGTTTTTTTTTTCCACTCACAGAGTCTCCTTTAACATTTCTTGTAAGGCTGGTTTAGGGGTCATGAATTCTTTTTTTTTAAGATTTATTTATTTATTTCAGAGAGAGGGAGAGAGAGAGAGAGAACGGGGGGTAAAGGGAGAGGGAGAATCTCAAGCAGACTCCATGCTGAGCACAGAGACTGACAGGGGGCTCAACCTCACAATCCTGAGATCATGACCAGAGCAGAATCCAAGAGTCAGACACTTAACTGACTGTGTCACCCTGGTGCCTCAGGGGTCATGAATTCTTTTAACTTTTGTTTGTCTAGGAAACTATCTCTCCTTCTATTCTGAATGATAGCCTTGCTAGATAGCGTATTCTTGGCTACAGATTTTTCCCTTTCAGCACTTTGAAAGTATTGTGCCACTCCCTCCTGGCCTGTAATGTTTCTGCTGAAAAATCAGCTGTTAGCCTTATGGGGTTTCCTTTGTATTTAACTGTCTTCTCTTGCAACCTTTAAAATTCTTTCTTCATCATTATTATTTGCCATTTTAGTTCCTATGTTCTTGGTGCGGACTTCCTTGGGTTGAATTTGTTGGGGAATCTCTGAGCCTCCTGAATCTAGATCTCTTTTTTCCCTCCCCAGACTCAGCAAGTTTTTAGTTATTATTCCTTCAGATATATTTTCTGCCCCACTTTATCTCTCTTCTCTTTCTGGGATCCCTATAATATGAATATTATTATGCTTGATGGTGTTGCTGAGTTCTCTAAGTCTATTCTTTTTTTTAAAAGATTTATTTATTTATTTGAGAGAGCGAGAATGAGAGAGAGAGAGAGTACATGAGAGGGGGGAGGGTCAGAGGGAGAAGCAGACTCCCCGCTGAGCAGGGAGCCCGATGCGGGACTCGATCCAGGGACTCCAGGTTCATGACCTGAGCCGAAGGCAGTCGCTTAACCAACTGAGCCACCCAGGCGCCCTCTAAGTCTATTCTCATTATGCAGTATTTATCTTTCACTTATTTAGCTTGATTTTTTTCCATTACTCTATCTTCCAGGTCACTGATATGCCCCTCTGCTTCCTGTAGCCTACTATTTATTCCATTTTTAATGTCATTAATTGAGTTCTTCATCTCTGATATGTTATTTTTTACCTCTTTGTCAAGGGTCTCACCAATGTTCCCCACTCTTTTCTGAAGTCCAGTAAGCATCATTATAATCATTACTTTAAATTCTCTATTTGGTATGTTACTTATTTCTGTTTTGCTTAGTTCTCCTGCTGTAGTTGTGTCCTGTTCTTTGAGACATTCCTCTGTCTCTTCATTTTGTCTACCTCTCTGTGTCTGTTTCTCTGTGTTAGGAAAGTTGGCTTTGTTTTCTGCTCTTGAAAGTAGTGGCTTTATGAAGAAGAGATTCTGTAGTTCCTGACACTACAATGTTCCCTGTTCTCCAGAACCTAGCACTTAAGGGGAGTCTCCTATGTGTATTGCTTGCATCCTGCTGTTGTGTTTGAGTTTCTTTTTTTTTTTCAGTCCAGTTGTTTGCCCTGACTCATCTGCTCTGTTTGCTCTCTGTGGTGTTAGTGAGACCCAGGCAGGCAGGTTCTGAGGGGAGAGTCCTCAGGAGAATGCACGGGTGGGCACACAGCTAACAGGTTAGGTAGCAAGTGTCTGTAAAGCACAGCCTCCTACAGGTGGACCTGTGTTTATACTGGGGGTTGGAGAAAGAAAATGGTGATTGCCAGCTCCTTTATTCCCAGAAAAGTTTCTTGGCCTTTTGGCTAAGATCAAGTGTTCCCAGAGAAGTCCCCAACATGCTTTAAAATCAGTATAAACAGATCTTCCCTTCATTTCCCCCTACAATGTGCAAACTGTTGATTCTGTGATGTTACTCTGTGGGCTGTTACCTCTTTAAGTGTGGGGACCTGGATCTCACTGGCCTTTCTGGCTTGCCCAGTGTTGAGTCAGCTGACCTTTAAAGCCCTAGACTCCAAGACCCACTGGTTATACACACTCACAGAATTCAGCCCCTCTGATTTTCAAAGCCAGATGTATGGGAGTTCGTCCTCCTGGTGTGGGCTCCCTGGTGCCAGGGACCATTTCTTTCTCTTCTCCACAGCCACAGCTCCTTCCCTCCTGGGGATAGCTCCCAAACACCATTCCTGCCCTTCCTAACCTCTCAGATGCAGCTTCTTCTCTACATTATTTGCAGAGTTTGCTCTGCCAGTCTTTGGATTGCTCCCTGGTTTATTTATGTGAATATGAGTGATATCTAGTTATAAATTAACTTGGGGTCCTCCTACTCTGCCATCTTCCCAAGCTCCTCTTCCTCAATATATTACTTTTTTTATAAAATTATATCTTATAAAATTCTAGTTATAAGATAAATAAGATCTAAGGATATAATATACCATGAGGATGACTATAGTTAACACTGCTGAATGGTGTACTTGAAAATTATTAAGAGAGTAAATTCTAAGAGTTCTCATCACAAGTGAAAAATTTCTTTTTGTATCTATATGAGTTGACAGATGTTAACTAAACTTGTGCTAATTATTTTACAATACTTGTAATTCAAATCAATATGCTGTATACCTTAAACTTATACAGTGCTGTGTATCAGTTATATCTCAATAAAACTAGAAAAAAGTATTAATCTATTACCTTTTCTGTATTTTAATATTTATTTTTATATTTTATTGGCATGATTGCACAAAGAATTAAAAGGGTTTAAATAATAATAACAATAATCAATAAAAGAAAATTCTCAGTCTCTTGGCCATTAATTTCACTTCATTATCATTACTGAAAATGATGTTCTCTTATAGAGAAGGAAAATGTTAAAATTTGTCTTTTCCAGGTGTCAAAGGTGCCAAGTTTGCCAAGTTTCTGTTCAGCAGAAAAAAAAAATTTCTACTGCAAGGTCTTTTGCACTAAAGCAGTGATTCTGAACCAGGAACAATTTTGTTCCCTCCCCAGGAGACATTTTACAATGTCTAGAGACATTTTTGTTTTTCACAGCTAGGGAGGAAGGTGCTACTAGCATCTAGTGGGTACAGGACAGGGATGCTACTAAATATACTACAATGCACAGGACAGCCCCCTACAACAAAGAATTATCCAGTCCAAATGTCAATAGTGCTGAAGTTGAGAAATCTTGGTTAAAGCAATGATTCCCAAAATTACACAATCATTCAGAACCCAAAGAATATTATTAAGAATGTACAGCTCAGCTAAGTGAAATACTGAATGAATCAGACATTTATGTTACAAAACACTTCACCATTATGAATTTCACCCCAGCCTGAAAGTTTTGTGCTATTACCTATATTCTCATTTAACTGACACTGCATTTCACCTCTGTAATGGGTTTATGTTTTCAGGTAAGGTTGAGAAGGAAGAAGGACATTTTATCAACGTCATCTCTCAAACCTTGTCTAAGCATAATAGGTAAAGAATTAAATTCAGAAAAATGAAGGACACTCCAAATCCAAAAGACCTTGACTGTATCTGCATAGAAAACCTAAAACCACATGCAATCTCTATTACAATCTGAATCCAGATTAAGGAAAACTTGGACATTTTAACAACCCAAACTAAAAACTGTAATTAAGACTGCAAAAATGCCCTTATTGCATGAGTTTTATAATCCTCCAGTCTCCTACCAGATGAAAAGTAAAATTCAAGTTATCTATCCACTGATTGAGATCATAGATAATTCAGTGACATCTGTCACTTCTTTCCTTCTGCTAAAAAAAAAAAAAACAACTTAGATTTAAAAAAAAGGAAGATAAAGGCAAAAAACAAAAGCTATATATCTTCCTTAAAAAGAGAAGATGCTATATTTGAACTAACTAGATATAAAATTTCCTTGATCTAGAACTGCTGCCTGGATAAACTCCCTTAAGAGCCAGTAATGAAAATTTTTTCATTTTTAATTTAAATTACAATGAATTACTCATTAAATGAAAAAGTCTTCAATAGATATCAATCCTACACACTTGTTCTCTTTCTGTCAGGGACCAGTTTATAGCCAACCTGATTTTATACATTCCAAGCTTATTTTATTAGCATATTATCAGTGCAGGTTGTTCAGTAAGTCAGGTGTGCTTCTTCAGTAGATAAAATGGTATCATTTTGTTGTTGTTGTTGTAGATGTTCTATTGCTTCCCATTTTTCTGTATGACAAAAGTAGGTGGGGGAAGTGGATATCATAAAGTAGTATTTTCATCTTGTGGCCATATTAATGTCATAAGTTCAGATTTTTTTAAATTTTTTTAAAGATTTTATTTATTTATTTAATTGACAGAGAGAGAGAGACAGCAAGAGAGGGAACACAAGCAGGGGGAGGGTCAGAGGGAGAAGCAGGCTTCTGCCGAGCAGGGAGCCTGACGCAGGGCTCAATCCCAGGGCCCCAGGATCATGACCTGAGCCAAAGGCAATCGCTTAACCAACTGAGCCACCCAGGCCCCCCATAAGTTCAGATTCTTGATCTTATATGGAATTTTCTGACATAGACCATTTGGAATAAGTTAAATATTAAGACATAAAATGGTGTCACCAAACATGCTTGAGAATTTTAAAAGATTTGGATACATGAATAAACTGGACCTAGGACTGCCAAGTGTTTTATTATTTCTTTTTTTTTTTAAAGATTTTATTTATTTATTTGAGAGAGCGAGAGAATGAGAGACAGAGAGCACGAGAGGGAAGAGGGCAGAGGGAGAAGCAGACGCCCTGCTGAGCAGGGAGCCCGATGTGGGACTCGATCCCAGGACTCCAGGATCATGACCTGAGCTGAAGGCAGTCGCTTAACCAACTGAGCCACCCAGGTGCCCATTATTTTATTATTTCTTATGAGGAAAGGTTATGTTTACAGTACTGACTTTATGTTACAGTAAACTTTTTAATACAAATTTATAATTTAAAGTAAATCAGCCCCAAATAAGTTATTGCTACAAATTTAATTAACCCTTTTCTGAACTTAAGACCTTTTTACAAGCAAGAAAAGCAGTAACAAACTGCTAAAAGATTATGAACACTGCCTGGGTTGAAATTTGGCTCCCCTCCAGCTTACCGTCAGGAAAAAATGAGATTTAAATATAAATTCTAGCTAGATGTGATCTTTTCTTCATATATCATTTTGGGTGTCCAATGTACACAACTAATTCTACATAGAATGGAATGCAATTTTGGTTTGTGCCCCAACTTCACTTAATATACAATAGCAGCTATATAAATTTATAAACCATTAAGAGATGCAATCATTAACTGCTGGATGAGTTTGACTTCCAATCACAGAATTGTTTAGAGCCACATAACACTGAGAAGAAAAATAACATGAACAATAATAGCTGGACAACTGAAGATCAGATTTCATGCTTTTCTCTGCATTATGATCTTTCCTCAAAATTGGCATCTTGGCATTTGTAGTTTCTTGGCACACTTTAATATAAATAAGACTTTCCCTTTGAGAGCTTCATCCAGTATTTGTAAAAGCATATATTTTGAATGTCCCAAGAGTTTATTTTTCCTTTTGTTTCCCTTTCCACAAGAGACATAGCTAATAAGAAGTTGCAATGGCCTATGTCAAAGGGGTTACTCCTTGTGCTCTTCTCTAGGATTTTGATGGATTCAGATCTCATATTTAGGTCTTTCATCCATTTTGCATTTTATTTTTCTGTATGGTGTAAGAAAGTATTCCAGTTTCATTCTTTTGCATGTTGCTGTTAAGTTTTCCCAACACCATTTGTTGAAGAGACTCTTTTTCCCATTGGACATTCTTTCCTGCTTTGTCGAAGATTAGTTGACCATATAGTTGTGGGTTCATTTCTCGGTTTCCTACTCTGTTCCATTGACCTATGTGTCTGTTTTTGTGCCAGTACCATACTGTTTTGATCACTACAGTTTTGCAATATAACTTGAAGTCCAGAATTATGATGCCTCCACCTTTGCTTTTCTTTTTCAAGATTGCTTTAGCTAGGTTCCATAAAATTTTAGGATTGTTTGTTCTAGTTCTGTGAAAAATGTGGGTGGTATTCTGATAAGGATTGCATTAGATGTGTAGATTGCTTTGGGCAATATAGACATTTTAGTAATATTTGTTCTTTCAATCCATGAGCATGGAATGGTTTCCCATTTCTTTGTGTCCTCTTCAATTTCTTTCATCAATGTTTTATAGTTTTCAGATCTTTTACATTTTTCCTTAAGTCTATTCCTAGGTATCTTATGGATTTTGGTGCAATTGTAAATGGTATCGATTCCCTGATTTCTCTTTCTGCTGCTTCATTATTGGTGTATAAGAATGCAACAGATTTCTATACATTGATTTGGTATCCTGCCACTTTACTGAATTTATCAGTTCTAGGAATTTTTTGGGTTTTGCACAAAGAGTATCATGTCATCTGCAAATAGTGAAAGTTTGACTTCTTCCTTGCTGATTTGGATGCCTTCTGTTTCTTTTTGTTGTCTGATCACTGAGGCTAGGACTCTCAGTACTATGTTAAATAACAGTGCTGAGAGTGGACATCCCTGTCTTGTTCCTGACCATAGAGGAAAAGCTCTCAGTTTTTCCCCACTGAGGATGATATCAGTTGTGGGTCTTTCATATATGGCCTTTATGATGTTAAGGTATGCTCCCTCTAGACCTACTTTGTTGAGGGTTTTTATCAAGAATTGATGCTGTACTTTGTCAAATGTTTTTTCTGCATCTATTGAAATGATAATATGGTTCTTATATTAATGTGGTATATCACATGGATTTGCGCATATTGAACCATGCTTGCAGCCCAGGAATGAATCCCATTTGATCATGGTGAATGATTCTTTTAATATACTGTTGAATTCGATTTGCTAGTATTTTGTTGAGAATTTTTACATCCATGTTCAAGGGATATTGGCTTGTAGTTGTCTTTTTGTTTGTTTTATTTTGTTTTTTTAGTGGAGTCTTTGGTTTTGGAAGCAGGGTAATGCTGGCCTCCTAGAATGAGTTTGGAAGTTTACCTTCTTTTCCTACTGTCTGGAACAGTTTGAGAAGAATGGGTATTATCTCTTCTTTAAATGTTTGGTAGAATTCCCCTGGGAAGCCATCTGGCCCTGGACTTTTGTTTTTGGGGAGTTTTTTGATTACCGATTCAATTTCTTTGCTGGCTATTGGTCTGTTAAAGTTTTCTATTTCCTCCTGTTTCAATTTTGGTGGTTTATTTGCTTCTAGGAATTTATCCATTTCTTCCAGATTGCCCAATTGGCTGGCATATAATTTTTCATAATATTTCTTATAATTGTATTTTTGCAATGGTGGTTGTGATTTCTCCTCTCTCACTTGTGATTTTATTTGGGTCCTTTCTGTTTTCTTTTTGATAAGTCTGGCTGGGGGTTTATCAATTTTATTAATTTTTTCAAAGAGCTCCTGGTTCCATTCATCTCTTCTACTGTTTTTCCTTTGTTTGTTTCTATATCTTTATTTCTGCTCTAATCTTTATTATTTGCCTTCTTCTGCTGGCTTTAGGCTTCATTTGTTGTTCTTTTTCTAGCTCCTTTAGATGTAAGGTTAGGCTGGTATTTGAGATTTTTCTTGCTTCCTGGGGTAGGCCTGTAGTGCTCTATACTTCCCTCCTATGACCACTTTTGATGCCTCCCAAAGGATTTGGATAGTTGTGTTTTCCTTTCCATTTGTTTCCATGTATTTTTTTTAAATTTCTTCTTTAATTTCCCAGTTGACGCATTCACTCTTCAGTAAGATGTCCTTTAACCTCCATGTATTTGTGGTCTTTCCAATTTTTTTCTTGTGATTGACTTCAAGTTTCATAGCAATTGTGGTCAG
The DNA here is from genome assembly GCF_054177405.1 of Leptonychotes weddellii. NCBI lineage: Eukaryota > Metazoa > Chordata > Mammalia > Carnivora > Phocidae > Leptonychotes > Leptonychotes weddellii. The sequence continues at coordinate 42,000,596 of NC_138385.1, forward strand.
AAAATATGCATGACATGATCTCAATCTTTTTGTGGTTATTGAGGTTTGATTTGTGACCTAGTATGTGATTTCGTCTGGAGAATGTCCCATGTGCACTTGAAAAGAATGTGTATTCTGCTGCTTTAGGATGAAATGTTCTGAATATATGTTATGCCCATCTGGTCCAGTGCATCATTGAAAGCCATTGTTTCTTTGTTGATTTTCTGCTTAGATGGTCTGTCCATTGATATAAATGGGGTGTTAAAGTCCCTTGTTATTGTATTGTTATCAATGAGCTCCTTTATGTTTGCTAGTAATTGTTTTATATTTTTGGGTGCTCCCAAGTTGGAGGCATAAATTGTTAGATGTTCTTGTTGGATAGATGCCTTTATAATGATGTAGTGCCCTTCTTCATCTCTTGTTACAGTCTTTGGTTTAAAGTCTAGTTTGTCCCATATAAGTACTGTTACTCCACCTTTCTTTTGACATCCATTTGTGTGATAAATATTTCTCCATCCCCTCACTTTCAATCTACAGGTGTCTTTAGGTTTAAAATGAATCTCTTGTAGGCAGCATATAGATGGGTCTTGCTATATATATATATGTATATATATATATATATATTCATTCTGACACCCTGTGTCTTTTGATTGGGCACTTAGTCCATTTACATTCAGAGTAATTGATAGAAATGAATTTAGTGCCATTTTATTACTTGTTTTGTTGTTGTTTCTGGAGATTTTCTCTGTTCCTTTCTAGTCTCTGTCACTTTTGGTCTTTCCTTCCCACTCAAAGTGTCCCCTTTAATGTTTCTTGCAAGCCTGGTTTAGTGGTCACAAACTCCTTTAGTTTTTGTTTGTCTGGGAAATTGTTTATCTCTCCTTCTATTCTAAATGATGGTCTTGCTGGGTAGAGTATTCTTTTCTGCAGATTTTTTCCCATTCAGCACATCGAATATATCATACCACTTTCTTCTGGCTTGCCAAGTTTCTGTGGAGAGACCTATCGCTAACCTTAGTAGTCTTCCCTTGTAAGTTAGGAACTTCTTTTGTCTTGCTGTTTTTAGGATTTCTCTTTAACTCTGTATTTTGCAAATTTCACTATAATACGTTGGCCTGCTTTTGTTGCTTCTGATGGGAGTTCCTTCTGCCTCCTGGATTTGGATGACTGTTTCTTTCCCCAGATTAGGGAACTTTTCACCTATAAATTCCTCAAATAAACCTTCTGCCCCCCTTTTCCCTCTCTTTTTCTTCTGGGACTCCTATGACAAGAATGTTATTAGGCTTTATGGAGTCACAGAGTTCCCCAAGTCTACTTTTGTGACCTAGGGAAAAAAATATTTCTCTTTCCCTAATGTTCAGCTTCATTATTTTCCATAATTTTATCTTCTACATCACTTCTTCTTTCATCCTTGTGTTCATTACCTCCAGTTG
>NC_138385.1:42002507-42030738 GCF_054177405.1 Leptonychotes weddellii
TTTCCCTCTCTTTTTCTTCTGGGACTCCTATGACAAGAATGTTATTAGGCTTTATGGAGTCACAGAGTTCCCCAAGTCTACTTTTGTGACCTAGGGAAAAAAATATTTCTCTTTCCCTAATGTTCAGCTTCATTATTTTCCATAATTTTATCTTCTACATCACTTCTTCTTTCATCCTTGTGTTCATTACCTCCAGTTGGTTTCAAATCTCAATTATTGCAGTTTTCCTTTTGTCTTGACTAGTTTTTAGGTCTCTTATGTCTGCAGTAGAGGGCTCCCTTATATTTCCATGCTTTTCTCAAGCCCAGGTAGTATCCTTATGATTATTTCTTTATATTCTGGATCAGGCATATCACGTATATCTATTTCAGTTAGATCCTTGGCTGTGACCTTTTCTTGGTCTTTTTTGGGGGGGTGAATTCCTCTATCTTGGCATGTTGTCTAGTTCTCTGACTTCTGCTGTGTGTTAGGAAAGCCTATAATGTTTCCTGTTTTTGAGAGTAAAGTCTTTATGTAGAAGAGGTCATACAATAGCCAGGGTCTGGTCCTTCTAGCAGTGTCCCTGCTGTGTCCTGCATGCACACTGCTGCTGTGTTTTGGCTGTTCATTCCCTCAGGTAAGTCTTCTGCAGAGGTTGTCCTTTCCTACAGTGGCCAGTGTTTGAACTTTGGCCAGAGTTTAGCAATTTTAACTAGGTGAGCTGTGGTCTGCTTGTTAAAAGAGACCTGATGTTATTTCCACTAGAGCTGAAGCTTGCAAAACTCTATGTCAGTAGACATGGTTCATGTGCAGGTTTGTGTTGGTCTTCTGGGGGAGAGGCCTGCTGTGCTGGTTCTCAGGCACACTTGCCCAAGAAAAGCAGTACCAGCAGAGTACAGGGGCATGGGGCTTGGTGTAAGCAGTTTAGGCCATCACTATTGGTGTTGTACTGTTTACTAAAGTCAGTTTATGCTGGAGGGGGTGCGTAATGGCACTAGCCAGCTGCCTTATCCTGGAGAGTGGAGCTCATGCCCCCTGCTCTCTGGTAAGTCCTCCTCAAAAAGTGAACAGTCTCCTATCGGGAGTCCCAGGTGTCTTTCAGATTGCTGCCTTCACACTATCTGGGCCACCTGCATGCCGGGCAGAGCAGTGTACTTTTGGTCTTATCACAGGCAGTCTGGTTTTAAAACTCCAAACCTTAGGGACTTGGAATGGTGTGGACCTGCACCTGAATTCTGGGGGAGGGACTGGCCGAGCTGGGACTGTTGCAGGTTTGACCCAGATGGCAGTCACTCCAAAGCATAGGAGAGTGGATTTTGCAGTAAAGCACAGCAAAGAGCCAATATCTGGTTTAGCCACCCTCAGCAGGTGTCTGCACCTATGCTGAGGGGCGGGGGGAGGGAAATGATGCCACCTCACTCAGATGTGCTCCAAGAAGGGTGACCATCTGCCTCAATGTGTCCCAGGGGATCCTCAGATGACACCATCTGCCCCCAGGATACCTGCCCACCTCCTCTACAGGAGCACTGCATTGCCCTCAAGGCTCCACACCAGCCATGCCATGGACCTCTAAAACTCCAGTTTTTGAGCTGCACTAGTTGTAAAAACTCATGAAAATCAGCCCCTTTGAGTTGAATGATGGTTTTGGGGAGGCAAGCAAGGTGGCAGAAAAGTAGGAGACCCCATTCAACTAGTCCCCTGAATTTCACTGGATATCTATCAAACTATTTTGAACACCCACGAAACCAGCCTGAGATGTAAGAATATATATGCAGATCTCTACGAGTAGAAAAGCAACTGCTTTTTCCAAGGTAGGACTTGTGGAGTCATGACTCTGAGGGGAGATATAGGAAAATAAACAGAAGGGGGAGGCAGCCTCTATAAGCTGGCTCCTGGGAAAGTGATAAAACACTAGAGCACAAAATCAGAACTCTTAGAAATCTGCTCTAGTGAGAGACATCCCTCTCTGAAATGGGCTCTGGAAATGAAAAGGCAGAATTCAAGGTAGGGCAATGTGGTCTCAGGATCCGAGGAATCACAGAGCGAATGGGGGTGCCTGAACTGGTAGAGTGCCCGAGCCAGTGGAGCCAGGAAGCAGGTATGGTCAGTGAGCCCAGAAGGGGACTCTCAGCTCGGGTCACCATAAACTGAGAGCCAGGTGGGTCGGTAATTGTTCTTTTCCTTAAGAGCCTAAAAAAGGCTAGAACCTGCATCCATGACCAGGCAAAAGCTCTCAGAGCGGTAGCGGCCTGGAAAGGATATTACAATGGCAACCAGACATGTTCCAGGAGCTTTGGTGGGCGCACGAGCCTGTGGCCACTCACAATTTTACAATCACAAAGGGTAGTGGTACTCCCTGGCCCCTGGGACTACCTCCAAGAGAGTTGCAGTGGCATACACCATGAGAGGCTGCGGTTTTAGGGGCATACAGAAATGGAGACTTTTTGTCCCAGAGGGTCTATTAAAGAGGGAAAACTGCAATCTTTCTGCTCTGGGCAGGAGGTTTGGGCATGGACATTTTTGCTCTGATCCTCTGAAGAGGCTCGGACAGCCTTCCTGGAACAAAAGCCACACCGAGGACCAGTTTGCAATAAGCCCATTCCCCTGACAGGGGGTGGGACAACTCCACCCAGGCAGGGATACCTGAGAAACAGCACAGCAGGCCCCTCCCCCAGAAGACAGTATGGAAGAACACGTGGATGACAAGCCTATGGATCCCACAAGATTCTATAATTCCAATACCAGGGGAAAATATTATATTGAGCTCCAGGTTTTGCCTCATGACTCATCTATTTTTCAGATAAAATTCTCCTTTTCTTTTCTTTTTCTTATGATTTTTTGGTTTTTTTTTTTACCTTTTTCTCATTTCACCTAGATGCTTATTATACCAACTTATATTTCATAGTTACTTTTTAACTTGTATTTTTTCACATCTACATTTTTTATAGATATATGTTTCATTTAAGTCCTTTTTTCAAAATATTCAACTTTATCATTACATATATATATATATATAAGTTCTACTTTCCTTGAAATTTTGGGATGTAGTGTCTTCTAACAAACAGAGCAAAATTCACCCAGGAACAAGTAGAAAACCCTGCTTTGTCCACACTGCGAGATTATAGTCTCCCTTCCCCTCCCACTTTTTTTTTGTTTTTTTGTTTTGTTTTGTTTTGTTTTTAATTTTATTCTTGTATTTCATTTTGGCTTTGTTTTTCTGGGGTGACTTCTGACCACTCTGGATTTTACTAGGGTGCATCTTGCTTAAGTCGTGGTTGATATTTTGGACTCTGTTCATTCACTCACCCATCATTCTCTGGAAAGAATGACAAGAAGGAGGAACTAACACAAAAAAGAATAAGAGGCAGAATTCTCTGCCACAGAGCTAATCAATATGGATATAAAGATGTCAGAGAATTCAGGATAACAATAATAAAGTTATTAGCTAGAATTGAAGAAAGTGTAAGTGACAATATAGAATCTCTAAGGGCAGAAATGAGATCTAATGAGGCCAAACTTAAAAATGGTGTGAATGAGATGCTCTAAACTGGATATTTTAACAACTAAAGTCAATGAGGCAAAAGAGAGAATAAGTGATCTAGAACCTAAGCTGATAGAAAGGAAAGAAGTTGAGGAAAACAGAGATAGGCAGCTGGTACCCCATGAAAAATCCTTGGAGAGATTAATGATGCCATTAAAGGTTCCAATGGCAGAATTATTAGGATCCCCAAGGAGGTAGAGAAAGAGAGAGGGCTAGAAGGTATATTGGAAGAAATCATAGCTGAGAACTTCCTTAATCTGGGGAAGGAAACAAGCATTTGTGTCCAAGAGGCAGAGAGGACCCCTTCTAAAATCTATAAAAATAGATCAAGACCCCAACATATATTAGTGAAGCTTGCAAATCTTACAGCCAAAGAAATTATCCTGAGAGTAACTAGGGAGAGGAGGTTCCTTACCTATGGAGGGAAGAACATCAGAATAACATCAGACCTATCCATAGAAACCTGGCAAGCCCAAAAGGGCTGGCAAGACATATTGAGGGTACTAAATGAGAAGAACATGCAGCCAAGAATACTTGCTCTAGCAAGGCTGTCATTCAGAATGGATGGAGAGATAAAGAGTTTCCAGAACAGGCAGAAACTGAAAGAATATGTCACCACCAAGAAGCCCTTCAAGAAATATTAAGGAGGATTCTGTAATTGAAGAGAGACCCCAAGAGTCACATAGACCAGAAAGAAACAGAGAAAATCTACAGTACAGGGACATTGCAGGCAATACAATGGAAGGAAATACAAATCTTTCAATAGTTACTCTGAATGTAAATGGGCTGAATGCTCCCATCAAAAGACACAGTGCTTCAGATTGGATAAAAAAGCAAGAACCATCCATTTGCTGTCTACAAGAGACTCATTTCATTTTGAACCTAGGCAAAGTGAGGGGATGGAGAAATATTTACCATGTCAATGGACCTCAAAAGAAAGCTGGGGTAACAATCCTCGTATCTGACAAATTAGATTTTAAACCAAAGACAGCAGTAAGAGATGTAGAGCAACATTATATCATAAAAGGTCTATCCAACAAGAAGATCTAACAATTGCAAATATCTATGCCCCCAACATGGGAGCAGCCAATTACATAAACCAATTAATAACCAAAATAAAGAAACATATTGATAATAATATATTAATAGTAGGAGACCTCAACATTCCATTCACAGCAATGGACAGATCATCAAAGCAGAAGATCAACAAAGAAACAAGAACTTTGAAAGACACATGGACCAGATCGACATCATAGATATATACAGAACATTCCATACTAAAACAACAGAATACTCATTCTTCTCGAGTGCACAGGGAACTGTCTCCAGACTAGATCACACACTGGGTCACAAATCAGGTCTCAATCAATAACAAAAGATCGAGATTATTCCCTGCATATTTTTAGACCACAATGCTTTGAAACTGGAACTCAATCAAAAGAACAAATTTGGAAGGAACTCAAACACTGGAGGTTAAAAAGCATCCTGTTAAAAAAGGACTGGGTCAACCAGGAAATTAAAGAGGAACTTAAAGAATTCATGCAAACCAATGAGAATGAAAACACATTGGTCCAAAACCTATGGGATACTGCAAAGGCAGTCCTTAGAGGGAAGTACATAGCCATCCAAGCCTCTCTCAAAAAAGTAGAAAAATCCCAAATGCACAAGCTAACCTTACACCTAAAGGAGCTGGAGAAAAAACAGCAAATAAAACTTAAACCAAGCAGGAGAAGAGAAATAATAAAAATTAGAGCAGAGATCAATGAAATAGAAACCAGAAAAATAGTAGATCAGATCAATGAAACTAGAAGCTGGTTCTTTGAAAGAATTAATAAAATCAATAAACCTCTGGCCACATTTATCCAAAAGAAAAGAGAAAGAACCCAAATTAATAAAATCATGAATGAAAGGGGAGAGATCAAAACCAATACCAAGGAAATACAGACAATTGTAAGAACATATTATGAGCAACTATATGCCAACAAATTAGACAATCTGGAAGAAATGGATGCATTCCGGAAACTTATAAATTACCAAGACTGAAACAGGAAGAAATATACAATCTGAACAAAGCAGTAACCAGCAAGGAAATTTAAGAAGTAATCCAAAACTTCCCAAAAAACAAGAGTCCAGGGCCAGATGGCTTCCCAGGGGACTTTTACCAAACATTTAAAGAAGAAATCATACCTATTCTACTGAAGCTGCTTCCAAAAATAGAAATGGAAGGAAAACTTCCAAACTCGTTCAGTGAGGCCAGCATTACCCTGGTCCCAAAACCAGACAAAGACCTCCTCAAAAAGGAGAATTACAGACCAATATCCCTGATGAACATGGATGGCAAAATACTCAACAAGATCCTAGCCAATAGGATCCAACAGTACATTAAAAGTATTATTCACCACCACCAGGTGGGGTTTACTCCTGGGATACAAGGGTGTTTCAACATTCAGAAATCAATGAACGTGATAGATCACATAAACAAAAGAAGAGACAAGAACCATACGATCATCTCAATTGGTGCATAAAAAGCATTTGAAAAAATACAGCATCTTTTCTTTATTAAAACTCTTCAAAGTGTAGGGATAGAGGGAACATACCTTAATATCAAAAAAGCCATCTATGAAAAGCCCACAGTGAATATCATTCTCACTGGGAAAAAGCTGAGACCTTTTCCCTTAAGGTCAGGAACACGACAGGGATGCCCACTCTCATCACTTTTGTTCAACATAGTACTAGAAGTCCTCGCCTCAGCAATCAGACAACAAAAAGAAATAAAAGACATTCAGATTGGCAAAGAGGAAGTCAAACACTCTCTCTTTGCAGATGACATTATACTTTATGTGGAAAACCCAAAAGACTCCACCCCCAAATTGCTAGAACTCATACAGCAATTCAGCAACATGACAGTATATAAAATCAATGCACAGAAATCAGTTGCATTTCTATACATTAAAATGTGACTGAAGAAAGAGAAATTAAGGAATTGATTCCATTCAGAATTGCACCAAAAACCATTAGATACCAGGAATAAACCTAACCAAAGAGGTACAGGATCTCTACTCTAGAAACTACAGAACGCTTATGAAAGAAATTGGGGAAGACACAAAGAGATGGAAAAAGATTCCATGATCATGGATTGGAAGAATAAACATTATTAATATGTCTATCCTGCCCAGAGCAATCTACACATTTAATGCAATCTCTATCAAAATACCATCGACATTTTTCACAGAGCTGGAACAAACAATCCTAAAACTTGTATGGAACCAAAAAATACCCTGAATCATCAGGGTAATGTTGAAAAAGAAAACCAAAGCTGGGGGCATCATAATGCCTGACTTTAAGCTATATTACAAAGCTGTGATTATCAAGAGAGTATGGTACTGGCACAAAAACAGACACATCAATCAATGGAACAGAATAGAGAGCCCAGAAATGGACCCTCAACTCTATGGTCAACTAATTTTCAATAAGGCAGAAAAGAGCATCCAGTGGAAAAAAGTCTCTTGAATAAATGGCCCTGGGAAAATTGGACAGCCATATGCAGAAGAATGAAATTGGATCATTCTCTTACACCATACACAGAGATAAACTCAAAATGGATATAAGACCTAAATGTGACACAGTAATCCATCAAAATCCTAGAGTACAACATAAGCAGTAACCCCTCTTCGACATCAGCCACAGCAACTTCTTTCATGACACATCTCCAAAGGCAAGGGAAACAAAAGCAAAAATGAACTTTTGGGACTTCATCAAGATAAAAAGCTTCTGCACAACAATGGAAATAGTCCATAAAACAGAGGCAATGCACGGAATGGGAGATGATATTTGCAAATTACATTACAGATAAAGGGCTGGTATCCAAGATCAATAAAAATTTCTCAAACTCAACACCCAAAAAACAAATAATCCACTCAAGAAATGGGCAGAAGACATGAACAGACACTTCTCCAAAGAAGACATACAAATGGCTAACAGACACATGAAAAAATATTCCCAACATCGCTAGCCATCAGAGAAATACATCAAAACCAAAATGAGAGACCACCTTACATCAGTTAGAATGGCAAGGATTAATAGGACAGGAAACAACAAGTGTAGGCAAGGATGTCATGAAAGGGGAACCCTCTTACACTGTTGGTGGGAATACAAGCTGGTGCAGCCACTCTGGAAAACGGTATGGAAGTTCCTCAAGATGTTAAAAAAAGAAGTACCCTATGACCCAGCAATTGCACTACTAAGTATTTACCCTAAATACACATATGTAGTGAAAAAAAGGGGCACATGCACCCCCAATATTCATAGCAGCAATGTCCACAATAGCCAAACTGTGGAAGGAGCAGAGATGTCCATGGACAGATGAATGGATAAAGAAGATGTGGTCCATATATACAATGGAATATTACTCAGCCATCAGAAAGGATGAATACCTGCCATTTGCACTGACATGGATGGAACTGCACGGTATCATGCTAAGTGCAATAAGTCAAGCAGAGAAAGACAATTATCATGTGGTTTCACTCATATGTTTAATATAAGGAATAATGCAGAGGACCATAGGGGAAGGGGGGAAAACTGAATCAGAAGAAATCAGAGAGGAAGACAAACCATGAGAGACTCTGGACTCTGGGAAACAAACAGAGGGTTACAGAAGGGAGGGGGTGTGGTGGGAGGATGCAGTAACCAGTTGATGGGTATTAAGGAGGGTGTGTGTTGTGATGGGCACTGGGTGTTATACTAACTAATGAATCGTTGAACACTACACTAAAAACTAATGATATGTTGGCTAATTGAACATAACAACAACAAAAACTCAGCCCCTCTAATTTTCCCAGTCAATGGCTTTAGGGAAGTGCTTTCCCTGTGTGATCCCTTGTGTGATCCTCTCTCTCTCTCTCTTGCCTCTCTCTGTGTCCAGGGCTCCCTCACCTCTCTAGCACCTGTGACTCTCTTCTCCCCCAATTATGTCTCTGTACCTCCCACCTTCCATGATGTGGCCTCTTCTCTCCTTCTAGTTGTGCAGTTCATTCTATCAGTCATTAGACGGATTTCTTGGGTATTCAGAATGATTTGACATTTATCTAGCTGTGTTTGAGGGATGAAACAAGGCTAGGGTCCTTCTACTACTCTGTCATCTTAGCTCTCTAAGTCTGTCTCTTATATCTCACATATGTCAATGTATGCAGTGTACATCATATTATAGAGATGAAATAACTGTGGAACATGATATGGCGGGGACAGAGATTCCATCCAAGTCATGCCATTGACATAGGAGAACTTGCCCTCATTAGTAATGATATAAAAGGACAGCAGTGGCACATTTTTTTCCTTTGCAACTTGAGTTGTCAGAAAGCAGTATTTCTCAAATTCTGTGCATGTGACAAAAAAAAATATTCTACTTGAAACCTTTGAATTTCCTATTATTCTTTGAATTATAATGAATTCTAAGTATCAAAAATACTCATGGGTAATAACTGCCAAGTGGGAAATAGTACGGTCCTCTACTGAGAGCATCTTACTTCCCAACCCATTTTACATGTTTCAACAGCCCTTAATAGGAGTGATAGTAATAGGAAATTCACCCTACATTGTTCTCAACTGAGACCAACTAAGAGATCCTTTAGCTGTTTGCAGGATACAAGGGTTATCATATGGCTTTGGCTGTTTGAATCTCTTGGTGTTTTTAGCAACTTCAGGACTGATTTGAATTTGCATTTTAAAACACATAAATCTGGCTGGACAGAAAATTTAATATGAATGAGGTTATTTATTTCCTAATATCTCCCTAAATTCCTTTCCCTTCTTCTTACTACACACAAAGCTTACTAGCTAGCAACAACATTTCAAAGCTTCCCTAGCAGACAAATGTGGACGTATTATTAAGTTCTTGTCAATGGGATAAGAACATAGAGGATATGTGCAATTTCTGCCATGCTTATTTAAAAAGAAATTGCACAAGACTCCTTTTCTCTTCTTTCCATGAGATGAAACACAAATGTGCTAGCAACCCAGTTTTGACCATGTGGTCTAGGAAATGCCTTAGGAGACAGCAGAAAATCAATATGAAAGGAACCTGTGTCCCTGAATGGCCTTGTCAAACAGCTAAGTCCCACCATTGCAAACTAACCAAACCTTACTTAAGAAATTAAACTTCTGTCTTATTTAAGCTACTGTGTTTTGTGAGTTCTTTGTTGAAACAGCTTAACCATTATTACCTTTAGCATTTGCCTCTGGTGCCCCATGTTATATCCCCTTGGCCCAACTCTGATTTCAGCTGCAGCCTGCACTGGACAGTTGCACATGAGTTTAGACCCAGCTCATGCTGACTGCACTCCCTCAAATTCATGCTTCACATCTTTCTAATCCTCACATCGGGGCCTTCATCAATATCTCAGCAGCCCTCTCAGTCACATGCAAGCCTCAAATAATGGGAGACAAGAGACAGTGAGTAAATACCTACTTTCTTCCTTCAGGCAGACAATTCTGATAGGGTAAGTGGTTAAGAGCACTAAAAATATTTAATCCAGAGAAGACCCAATAAGAATTGTTAAATATTTGAAAGGCATGTATGTACGTAAATATTCAAAAAGCATGTACAGAAGAAGAATTCAGATAAATTTATTCTGTAAGATCCTACATAGGAGAATGAAGATTAAGATAGAAGATGTAATGAGAAAGATTTCAGTTCACTATAAATAAGAACTTTATAAAATCAAAGTTACTCGAAGGTAGGTTTCTAAACCATATTTCTGATATATAGTGACAGGTTATTTAAAATTCTTTAAAGACTCTTACCAGCTGCTCTTCTGACCAGGCAGACAAATCCTTCAGGATCTTCCTCTCTTGCCTTGGCTTTTCCTGCTGCCCACCTTACTGCACCTATGACAAGCCATGACAAATTACTTACAATTCTTCTTAACACACTGGGCTATTTAATCACTCTGCCTTTCCACTATGTTGTTCTTTCTTCCCTTTCCACCTTACCATCCATTTGTTCTCCTAGCAAACCTCACTCTTCATGAGAAAAATGGGGCAGTTTTTCCTCTGTAAAACCTTGTCTGAATCCTGTCCCACCCCTACCACATCCACACAAAAGAGTTAATTACTCTCTTCTATACTCCATTCCTTTCACATTCTTCCTTTTTCCATTATTGCCCACACTGTAATACAGTGATTTGCTTGCATGTCTGTCAACTCTACTAAACTGTGAAATCTTAAAATCTTAAAATCAATGACCATATCTTATTAATCTTTCTGCCTGCATCACTTAAGAAAGTATCTGATGTATAATAGGCACTCAATTATTTGAATAAATGAATTTAGGAAAGAAAGAAAGGAAGAAAGAAACAAAGAAAGAAAGAAAGAAAAAGAAAAGAAAGAAAAAGAAAGAAGGAGGGAGGGTAGGAGGGAAGAAGATTAAGAGCTTTTGATAGGATAATATAGAGATAACTGAATTATCAAGAGTGGTTATTCTGACTCACCCTTAAGGTTTCTTCCAGCTCTGTCTGTGATTCTAAAAAATTGTCAGCTGCTCAAGCCTAATTAGACTTATTTAAATTAAAATTAGTTTAAAATACCAGACATCTTATTGTAAGGAAACTTTATCTCAAAGTAAAAAGTAATTGTATGACCTATTAACATCTTAAATTGTTGGGTTATGCCAATCAAAAGTTAGTAAGTGAAGATTTCTTTTATACCATTTAGTACCAACTTGGAAATAAATCATACCTACCCTATAGTCACTGAGTGTTTTAGAATAGAAGTGATATGTGTATGCTCATGTGTGTACATATATGTGTGCTCATGTGCATACATATCTATGAGTAATATACCATTGTATCCCCTGAAGTGAAGCAAATAGAGAATCTTAACTTTATGAAATGAATAAAGTAAAAGTGATTGCTATGTCTTCAGTAAAATCCTCACAGTTACAGAATTGTGAAGCTCTCATTTATTAGCACCATTACATCACAATTCTCTATCTCAGAACGAGTCAGACACTAAAGTAGTTCCAATTTAATAGATAAATTCAGTTGTTGCTCCCTGCTTCTCATTGGCATTTTGGTCGAGGTATAGCAGAGCTCAGGAAGATCCTCATTAAGGGCAGCTTCCCTCACTTTTGCTTCAGTCACTGTCAGTATGATGGTCACATCTAAGCCAGGGGGCCACAGTAACAAGAAGATACCCTAAGTCTTGCCTACATGTCCCACTATTTTTTTTTTTTTTACCATCTTCACTATCTTCTATGGTGGAAGAGAATCCAGAGATGAGGTACACTTTTATTGTAGAAGCAGCTTTTCTGCTCTGTACCTATTCTGAATATTAAGGCATGTCTGTACTGATAGTAATTGTGCTTTGGCAAAATTGTGAAGATACAAAGTTGTACCTTTAGTTGTCCCCTTTTGAGTGCTTCTTTCTTCCTTTTAAGTTTCTCAGTTCTTAGTATCTCTATAATTCTTGGTTGTCCAGGATCCTCCACATGGACACTCTCCATTCTCTGGAGCATTCCATAATCCCTGTCTCACCCACTCCCCTTAAAACTTATCTGTACTGAGAACTAGTCTTTTACTGCCTTTCAAAATAACTAACTAGATAATTTGATCACTTAATTTATGATGATCATGTTAATGGATAATACCAACTAGGATTGAATCATGGCTCTACTACTTCCTTCCAGTGTGCCTCTGGGCAAGTTATTTAACTTCTTTTGCCTGAGTTTCCTCATCTCTAAAATGGAGATAATAAAAGCACCTGCCTTACAGGGCTGTTGTGAGAATTAAACAAATTAATACATATAAAGTGATTAGCATAATGCCTGGCACATAGTAAGTGCTCAATGAATGTTAGCTATCAACAATCATATTTTAGGAGGGAATTGAAGGGTCAGAACTTCAGAGCTTGTGGAAAACCTCTTGGACATGAATTTGCTAGCCTTTATTTTTGCATATATCATGGCTATTACATGGTGGGGACATTAGGGGTTACTCTCTACACTGTTGTACATTATAGAGAGACCAATGAGAGAATAAGAGTCCACACTATCAGAGGTAAAGCTCTTTAATTAACATAAAACTCGAGTCTTTTTAAGATAGGTAACTTTTTAAAAATGCTTTGCTTTTTATCCCAAGCTTCTCTCAAGCAATGACTATCCTCCTTCACTGGCTTTGCCTGTGCATTCTGACATACCTTAACAGACAAAACTGTGTTCTTGTGCTTGTCCTTTCACATCTTAATGACTGGTATCAAAAATTCCAGGAAAAATGTATTATGGCACAATGTAATGTGCTGAAGTTATTTTTCCTTTTCAGAGAGATCATTTCAGTTATAGAAAATGTACTTTTTAAATATATTAAAATAAATTCAGGCAAGTTTTTAAATTCTATTATCTCTGTTATGACTTAGTTTATAGACAAAATTGGCATGCTTTTAAAAGTTTGAATTTTTTTCTTCAGTCCTTTCCTTTTTCATAAGTGTGGCCCAGAAGATAAACCTACTGTATGAAGCCACAGACTGAAAACAAAAACAAAAAACAGGAAGGAATTTACATAGTTTTATATGATAAAGCCTGGATAAGAGAGAGATCAAATCACTCTCAACTCTGCAGCTGATGTTTGAACTTGCCAGTGTAGAAGGTAATAACGCACACTTCATTCTATCTTCTTAATAACTGCCTGTTTGAGACTTCAGTTTTCTGCAATGTGTTGGTCTAAATCTAGTCTTTTGTTTTAAAACATTCAGTTTTTGCTTCTCCTCTTTTTTAACAGCCAATTTTACATATTCATTATATTCTGTTTAAAAAATTTTTTATTATGTTGTGTTAATTACCATACATTACATCATTAGTTTTTGATGTAGTGTTCCATGATTCATTGCTTGTGTATAACACCCAGTGCTCCAGTCAGTACATGCCCTCTTTAATACCCATCACCAGGCTAACCCATCCCCCCACCCCCCTCCCCTCTAGAACCCTCAGTTTGTTTCTCAGAGTCCATAGTCTCTCCTGGTTTGTATTTAAAAATTTTTTGATTGAAATGTTATTTTAGCTTTATATTTCTTTTCCTCTTTTCCCAAACGCAGACACCAGCCACTTTGAAATTCCTTGAGTGACCACATATTGCCTGAGCTATTTCTGTCATGAGCTTAAAAGCATCATGCATAAGTCATTCCCTATTTTCTTCTCACTTCCTTTCAATTCAAAGTGTATACTCTCTTGGCAATAGAGAATGATACATTTCAACAGAACATACTTTATAAAATGTCTGTTAGACTATTTTTATTTTATAGGGAATCAGATGTTCATGTCTTAAATATTGGCCAATCCTAGGTACTTCTGAATGAAGGTTATATAAAGCATCGTCCAAATAATGTCATCATAGCATGTCATCGTCCAAATAATGTCATCATAGCATGTCATTGAGTTAACTTAATGGTATTGTTATCTTTACTTTTTTTTTCTTTTTAAACCTTTTGGTATTATTATCTTTAAATAAATGTTTCAATCCATCCTGTTCCTCAGACCATTTTCAGATATAAAGTATAAGGTAAAATTGAAATTGTCAAGTTCCATCAACAAGTGTTAATTAAGCATGGCTCAGCTCTTTAAATCCACTATAGACTGTAACACTGAGAACATGTATTTTCTTTCTTGATTTCTCTTCCTGTTATTGCCTTTACATGTATCTTTGTGATTTATAATCTCTGAGCTATTGAGTTTCTGAATATGGCTACTGAAACAACTACAATGTTTGACTAAATTGGGAGAAAATCAAACTTATTTCAGATTTTCCAAAATAAATGGCCAAGGGTAAAATTTGAAACGTAAGCAAAATCTCATGCATTTCAAAACAATTTACTCTTTGCAAGTACAGAATAACTACTTAATCATTTTAAAACTATGAAGTGTAAAAATTACTCACTGCATAATAATTGATCTTCATTATTTATAGATTCTATATTTGTGAATTTTCCTCCCTACTAAAATTTATTTGTAAGTCATAACACAGAATCAACACTCACTATGCATTTTCTGTCATTCTTGGTCATGTTCCATGGCGAAAAATTTGAGTCACCAATGTGCAGGTTCGCAGCTGAAGTCAAACAAGGCACCACTTGGCTTTCTTGCTTTAGCTCTTATACTGTAAACAAATGTCCTTTTTGCTATCTATTAGGCAGCTATACTTTCCACACTTCGTTGTGCTTTTTGTTGGTGATTTTTCTGTTTTAAATGGTCCCCAAGCATAGTACTAAAGTGGTATCAAGTGTTTCTAAGCTCTGAAAGGCTGTAGTGTAAAATACACATGTTAGATAAGCATCATTCAGGCATGAGTTATAGTTCTGTTGGCTATGAGTCCAATATTAAATAATCAACAAAATATGTTAAATAAGGTGTATTTAAACAGAAACACAGATAAAACAAGGATATATATTGATTGGTTTATGTAAATGTTGTGACCAGAGGCTCACAGGAACCTAACCTTGCATTTCCCCTAGGAGCAATGGTTCTATACATTACAAAACATAACTACCACAAATAACAAGAATCAATTGAATTTTTAACCCGAGTATAGTTAGAACTACCAAGAAGTCAGGTACATAACTAAATTAATAAAATGTCTTTCTATACCAAGATCTCTGGGTCATAAGCCCTTGGACTTTTCCATAAAGGGAGTATTGAAACTAGGTTGATTTACCAACTTCCTCAACTTAAACATGCTCAGAACACTTACATTAGCCTACCATTGGACAAAATCATCTAACACCAAGCCTATTTTACAATAAAGTGTTGAATATCTCATATAACTTATTGAATACTATACCGAATGTGAAAAATAGAATAGTTGAATGTGTATCAGTTGTTTTCCCTGGTGTTCACTTGGCTGACTGGGAACTGGAGCTCGCTGCCACTGCCCAGCATCATGAGAGAGTATAATACTGTGTATCACTAGCCTGGAAAAAGATCAACATTCAAAATTTTAAGTACAGTTTCTACTAAATAAGTATTGCTTTCACATCATCATAATATTAAAAAAATCATAAGTGAAATCATCATAAGTTGGGAACCATTTGTATTTTGATGAAGGTAATTCCTTGTTTTCAGATAATAAAAATGTCTGTGATCAGCACATATACCTCTAACAATGCTTAAAGAGAGCAATTAAATATTCTTAGTTACCTTTTTTTCTCATGGGTAGCTTTATTACATTGTCAGCTGATTCAAATATATCAATACATTGTCAGCTGGCTTTACCCTTGGAATCAGCTACCTTAATATTCCAATACTGCTTTACCCACCTCTTGGTGTCTCAGTTAAGAATGCCTGTCTCGGGATTTCCATCTGGAAATATACCACAGGTGCTTGCTATTGATGAGATCCCCTCAAGTACAGGTGACACTCTTGGTTTGTCAGTGAGACTGTCCTACTACATTTGACTTGGATTTCCAAATCTGGTATGTGGTAGTCTGTAGTCCATCTCAGGTATAAGTGGTCCCTGGCCCACTCCATCCAGCTGCTGACTGGTCCTCAGATCAGAGTGTCATCTCTAGTAGCTGCTCAACTCCCCTTAGTTACACTATAAAGAGTAACACAGCAACAACAAATATGTGTTGATTAGATTATCAAAATAATTGTTGCCAATGTATATTACCCCATAGAGGGGAACAAATTTTTAAAAGTCAGACATCAAAGAGATTTTTCTTTGTCTAGTTTCCTAAATGTGTATAAGATACTGTATGATATAAATAAGGTCAAATGAAAATATAGCTAGATGTGGTTTTTTGTGGTAGTGAGGCGTTTGGTTGTTATTGGTTATCCTTTGAAACCAATTCTGTTTCTTGGGGTAGGAAATGTCTTAGGTATAATGCATTGCTAAATAATAAAACTAATACAATTTACTCTGACTAGCATCTCAATTCTTACAGCACCAGATTTGTAATATATGGAAGTCTATGGTATGCTTGACAAGTGTCTTGGATCACAGGCAAACAAAGTAGTGTTCCATCATTTGCTGTTGAAGTGCAGCAATACACCCTAAGTAAGAAGGGCTGTGAAAAGAACAACACGACTATTTCTATCATTCTGTAGGCAAAGCACAGTAAGTGTTGATTAATGTGAGATTTATTGAAAAGTTATGAACGAAGGAGCCAAGAAGGTGGCCAGCTAGTCACTGCCTAATGTTTAAATTGCAGCACCCTAATGATTTTCACTTTCCTCCAGCATATTTCCTGTATTCCCATTTTAAGTCACAGTGGTAATAGATTTTTTACCACTAAACTTCACCTACTCTTTAGTCATCAGAAGAGCTGCTTATTGGGCACTTATTTAGGTATTTCCCCTAAATTTGTCTTGGTTTATTTCTTCCCATTATGTCTTTTAAATAATAAATGTGATTAGTTGTTTTGTAAGGTTTAATATTTAAAACACTTTTGTACTTGTTGAAAAGTCAGTTCTTACCACATCCATGAAAGTTAGGCCAGCTCTGTTTTATTGTCTACCTCAGGTGCCTTCCTGTCAAAAATAAAAACTTTATGAACTCCTTTAAATGAAGGACCATATTTTGTATATCCTCAACAGACCAGGGTGTAAGTCTTGAGGACTTAATCCATGTTTAACAATAACTGAGACATGTACAAAGTTACTGCTAAACATATGCTACTTTGAAAACTGGATTAGGTCTTATTTTATTAATCTTGTATATAATACATAACAAATTTCCATACACACCTGGGCAATCAAAAGAAAATTGATGACTATGAGTAAGGTAAGTAAAAAACACTCCCTCCCAGATTCAAAGTGATATCTAATTGAGGGAAATTACCTTATCCAGGATTTGCTTATAATAGAAAATATAGCTCCTGAAAGGTTTAATGATACTGAATTGGTACCCTTTTGAACTAAATTACTTCTTCAGAGAACAAAATGGTCTTCCTGAAAGAGGTAATTTAACTCAAACATATGAGCACTTTACCTCAAAGAAAGAGTACCAGTTTTCTCTAGGAACTCCATTCTTCAGTTGTACACCCCCCTGCACAAAGAATTGGGCTGCAAACTCTTTGTCTACTACTGCATATATACTGCAAAATATGGCCAGTGTTTTCCTCCTTAAAGTGGCCATATTAGAATGTTAACTCTCTAAGGACAGGGATCTGCTCTCAGTGGGAAATTTAGATTGTGGTAATTAAAATAGTATGCTTATAAAAGGTTTGACATTTCCTGGGGGAAAATTTCCTCATTGCTGTGACCCTAACACAAATGAGGTAAAAATGACTGACAACCCTTCATAGATAAGGCCTATTTTGGGGAATGGCTCACTCCTGCTCATGAAATTTATTCTCTGACCCCTTGAAAAATAGCAATAGTCCAGATCTAGCTAATCCCTTCACTTAGTCTTCTATAAACAGTTCTTATAAATGCTAATCAAGAGCCTCCCTTGATGTCACATATTTTGTATTATAGACCAACCCTCTGTTCCAAGCACTGTTTTAGATGTGATGCCTTTTGTACAAACATTCTCAAATACTCTTATCTTATGGATTTACTATTTGGACTTTATTTTTTCTTGCACTTTAATGTTGCTCTTCTGCATATTTTAATAAGACATCTCTAAATATTTTTTACTGATGTGGTTGTTTATGCTGTTGCTGTTGTTCAGAAATGCATCTGGCAGAGGCCAGATAAAGATATCACCTATATTTATTTCTTTACTACTCAATATCTACATGCATTATATTCCCATCCAGGGTATTCACTCTCAATCTGTCCAAGTTAGGCATTACTTTTTGTCTTTCTACCATGTTTGCAACCTGGCAAATCTTTGTTTTTTGTGATGTTTGTAATAATAATAATAATAATAAAACTTAATTCACTATCAGCCTTGAATGTAGTTAATGTACCTCACTTGTTAATAAGGATGTTAAACCAAAAGAGACCTTTTACTAGACTGTGTAGCACCTCACTGAAATTTTTCCCTCAATATTGTTAATATCTGAAACAACTCTGATTTTTTTTAATATTTTCAAGCTACCTGATATTGTTAAAATAAACTTTCTTCATTTTCTTGGTCACTAACAGATGATTCACTGGTAATCATTTCTTTTTCAGAACTTTAGAACCTATTTTACCACAATTCTGGTTTCTCTGGGCTGCTGATGCCAAGGCTTCTTTCCTTGTCCACTTCCTAACACACTCAACAGTGCCAGGTCTTCCTCACACACTCCCCTTCAACTGCACAATGGGCTTCAGTTCAAGAGTGCATTTAATTTATAGATCCGTGTGTTTCTATTTGTTTCAATGACCCCACACATTGTTAACTGTAATTTTTTCCATAGTTAAATGTATTTTTCACTTTAGGGCAACTACTTTGTAATTGTTTAACTACAGCCCACATTTACTCCTAAAAAACTGAGTTCACTTTTTTCTCCTTTTCAACCTTATAAATTTTCAAGAAAGCCTGCTAGATAACAGAACCTGATTTCAACCTGATTTCATTGTACGTCAGGCACATTGCCTTCTCCACTGGATTGTATCTTTGAAATGGTAGAGCAATGAAAAAATCTACCATGCACATGTTTAATTCATTGGCTGATCTTTAAAACATAGATTTTGTAATTACACTAAAAGTGATCCAAACCTTTGGATATACAGTACAACAATATTTAGACCTATAATAACTCTACACAGGGGTCCATGGTTTAAAAGCATGGTTTGGGTCTTAAATAAATTTATTTCTCTCTCTCTTTTGGCTTCCAAATTCCACTCTACTTGTTGTCCATTTCTCACTCCTGAGAGATGAGACAAATTAACTCCTTACAATTGAAGGGAGCAGGAGACTCTAGGAGAAAGGAACCATTTTTCCAAAATAAGTTTTATTGACTGTGGATCTAAGTCAGTAAACTGACTTTGCTGAGGCAGAAATTATCACAGCTTGTTCCTATAAACCCCTCCTTCTATCCATTGCACTGCCCAGCCCTGAGCACACACCCAGTCCCTGGACATTATATAACTTTCCTACCCTGTATTATACAGAAACTAATTGGAGAACTGTGACCTCTTTGAGAGTTGGAACCAAGTTGATTAATCTCTGCATCCCCAAGGCTTAACACAATGCCTGGGACATGTGTGGGCACACTGAATAAATGTCTGGACAAGGATCAGTTAAATAATTAATTGAACTTTAAATTTTTCTGATGCTCTTACATTTTTTCCTCCAATCTTAAAACTACAGTTAAGGGTGAATAGAGGGCAAAGCCTCACAATCACACTGGCCTGAATTCCCTCAATTTTTATTCTGTCAAATCAGAAAAAGATAATAATTCTCAGAATGTTAAGATGGACTGGTCCAGTTAGTCTTATCTCTATTATGGTGTTACTATCTAAATAGAATATGCCTGCATTAACATTTCCATTAAATTATTTGTAAAATTCCAGACTTCCACTCAATGTACTATGATCAATAGGTTACTGAAAAACATTCACAATTGTTTATTGATACCGGCAGAAAAAGAAAGATAAATAGACATACTAAAATTTATAATCATGCCTTCTTTTATGAGCTCTAAATTTATATGACAATATTAGTGAATATCCCTCTACAGATACAATAATATCCAGAAAAAGATTCATCAGAAAAAGATTTTTAAAACATCCTCATTGACAGGAAATGACAGACACATGTAAGTGAAAATTAATTTTATTAGAAAAATAATTGAACTGAATTCCTGTAATTGGATGGTTTTAAAAATCATCACAGTTTCAATTACTCAAAGATTGTGATGGAATTTCATCTTGTGAAAATGCAGGGAGTTAACCAAATTATTTATTTCTTTTAAATGGTGGATAACATGAATAAAAGTATTACTGTGTTATTTAAATCTAATTTAAAAACATAATTTACATGATGAAAATTGCTCTACTTCTTAATCAGAGTCACTCTGGTGGAACTGCTTTAATAAAAGTTTCTCTTTTAATATACAATTTAGCCATCCTATTAGAAAACGAATTCTTCTATCTCCAAATTACAAATTGGTTCACATTTTTAGCCTTTTCTCCAATCCTGAAGTTTGCCTGAGATAGAGTGAAGAGGATGCCACCTGATAACCTCATTGCTTTTAGTCTGCATTTCTGTCCTGCACAATTGTCAACCTTCTATTATGCCAGTTCCCAATCTAGCACCATTATTACACAGTGTGAAAGTGCCAAAAGAAAGAGGTGGAACTGAACATGTTCCAGGCTGCTACCCTTCCCATGGCTTCCCATTCATCAGAGGGCACCCAGCCTACCTCAGCTTCTCCCTGCAAATGAAATTCCTTTCTCATCACCAAGGAGAAGTCAAGGCAGCATGAACAAGATATGCAACCTCAGGGAAAAGAAAGGAGATATGCAAACTAAACAGTCTTTTTATAGGTGTCATTGAATCACATCAATTGTTGATACCTACCCCTGACAGAATGAAATTGCATGGATTAGCAGAATCAAAAATTACAATTCTACAAATCATTTTATATCATAGGATCAAATGGCTGAAGGGTACCTTAAAGATCATTTTGTCCTACACTTTTATTTTGTCACTAAGGAAACTGAGACTCAGGAAAGATAAGTGACTTGTCTAAAGTCACACACCCCATAAATGTCTCACCCAGAGCTAGAACCCAGGTCACTTAACTTCTAGCCCAGTACTTTTTCCACATCACTAATCTGGTTACAGTAAATAAAGCAGAGTGCTTCAGTGCAATCATTTCATCAGTGCATTCGTCCTTAGCCCTTTTTGCCCCTCAAAAATCTCATTTGCATATGTTATCTTTTCAATACATATTTACATTTGAATGTATTTTATAATATAAAAACTTCTTTTTCCTAAGTCTTTTATTATTTTTTTTCTATTAGCTACTACCAACCTAAAGTTTTGCCAGCCTCGCAGCTCCTCTGTTCCCATATGTAACAGTTGCCTTATCCATATCAGGTTAAATTGTTTGAATATCCCACAGGACTGACAGAGCTCAAAAATTCAATGCCTAGTGTCACAATTCATTGTGAACTTTCCATGGATATTGTTAAAAGAAATGAAAGATGACACAGCAATTCAGTTAATTAAAAATATCCTTGTAATGAGGTTGAAAGAAAAGTAAGCATTTTTAGACATGAGCATGATAAAATATAGCTGCTACAGGATGTATGTAAAACTATTTAATATTATAAATATATCATTTTAACTCCAGCTAATGGAGATGGACACTTTTAAAAATATAAGGGAATTGGACGTTAATTGGTAAATTCTGCCTCACCAAGGTAGGGCACTGCATAGAGGATTCTATGCACCATCTTGATTTTACATATTGTGTTAATGAACACATAAAAGGCATATTCAAATTTTCATTTAGATGTTTTATTTAGGATGGAAAATTAGATTATGTGTGTAATAAACTACCACTGAATTATAATTACACATAATTCATCAAAATATAAAGTTTTAAAAACTCATCAGATAATGTAAGCAGAATAGTAACAATAAAGAATACAATCAAAAATAGCAATTGCCCTGAATTATGTACTAAATATAGCAAAACTAAATGACTATATAACACTAAGATAATTAGATTTTCCCTTTTTCTGCTTCTTTCCTTCCCCTATCTCTATCTATATTTACTTTTTAGGGTGTCTGCCAATCCCATGATCCCATTTCCTACAATCTTCCAACAGAGGTGGGTGCCAGCTGTTATATCTAGGCTAATATTTCTTCTAGGCCTTCCCCTAATCCACAGCTGATCAATGAGAGTGAACATTTACTTCAAGATGTGCCAAACAGATTCTTCTCCTAGGAATTTGGACTTGTGATGAAGTGATGTGGGTCAGCCTCTGCTGTTTGGGTAAATGGAGAACATAGAAAATCAGAAGCTGCAAGGAGGCTGTTTTTGAATATGCTGTATTTGTTGATATTATAAAAATTGATCTGGATTGAGAAGGGTAAAAGAAAAAAAAGCTTCCTAGTTTCTTGGCAGCTTTCTAGTCATTGTTTCCAGTTGCCCATGAGGCCAAAACTGCCTTTCCTACTTGGGTTTCCCACTTTTCACTTAAGCTACTCTTAGTGTACCTCTGTTACTTATAACCAAATACATTATAACTAAGACCCTTTTCTCTTTTTCCTTTTCTTCCTCTCTTTTTCTTATAAACATGCAAACACACATGTACACACATACATTCACACACATGCATACCAATATAAATTATAATTTGAGAATTCTAGAATTCCATATGCTGGGTGACTTTGAGTCCCAATCCCTTGCCACGTTATACCTTTATTCTTTGCATCAGTTAGAATGTTTCTTAGGGATCTATAAAAACAACAGGAAGTGAATATTGGAGATCACCTGTCCCCAAAGAATTGTAATACATTATCTAATTTCCCCTCTCTTCACTAGTTTCTCACTTAATAAGGAATCATACCTCCTGATTTAGTCTTGCTCATATTTTTAATTATTCACAGAGCAATATGTATTTATTGAAATTAATAGCCTCCAGTTCCAATGGGTGAAGCTGTATCTTCTTAGGTATCTATGAGCAGCAATGTTGCTATCCATCTTTCTGTTAGCATGTAGACAAAACATCCTTATTCAGCTATATAGTTACAAAGACAGAAATTGTATGTTGTGTTACAATTTGCATGGCACATAGATTTGCTGGGTTGGTTGATTTGTTTTTATTCTCGCAATTGATTTGTAAATGATCAAATCACTATATGGTTCAATCATCAAAGGTAGCCGAAGTACAGGGCCAACTAGGTTGTCATCCATGAGCATTGTTGTTGTTGGTTTTTCCAGCAGTGTAGATTTAACTTTTGCTGTATTTCATCATATATAATTTGGAAGTATTGACATAATATTGTCTTATAAGACAATTACCTTAAAAATCCTAGAAAAATCAAAGGTTTTACCCCGCCCCCCAAAAAAGCTAAATAATATCAATTTTTACTTTAAAAATATAGAGGCTGTAAAGGAGAGGGGTCAGTCAATTCACAGGGGGCAAATGACTAAAAAAGACTCAGTCTATATTACTATCTCTACTTCCATATTTGATTTGACATCAAGTAGTTACTGAGCACTGGTGAATAATCTACACATGTACATTATAAGCTGACTATATGAGAAACTGTGCTTGGCTATGTGACAGATGCCAAATGTAAAAGATGTAGTTAGTACTTGTCCAAAAGAAGTTTAGAATTAGCTAAACTCTAGAAAGACATATTCAAATTAAAAAATGTGAGGAAAATTTGCTAAGAACCAAACTATTTGTAGAGATACTCAGTATAATATAAATCCTAAAAGAGAAAACACCATTATGGGCTCAAGCAAGCAGGAACAGCTTCTAGGTGAAGAATGACTTGGATCTATCCATTCATTCAATAAATCATTATTGTACCACGTATTGTGTTTAACTCTGGAGTTGCACCTGAAAAGACAAATAATAATTACTGGCAGAAAGGAATATGAATAACATTCCTAAGACTGAACAGTAGAAACAAAGATACAAACAAGGGGATATACAAAGCATATTTTAGGAACATTGATTAGATTCATTTGTTTCTTAAAGGAAATCATGAGATATATTTAGGAAAGTTGTTTAAGGCTAGATACAGAAGATCTTGGAAGCCAGGTTAAGGAGTTTAAACTTTACCTTTAAAGGAAGTGATAAGTCACTCATTTAGCAATGACAAGCAAAATTTGGAACAACAACAATAAAAACATATAGTAGTCCCCCCATGTCCACAGTTTCACCTTCTGCAGTTTCAGTTACTGGCAGTCCACTGCAGTCCAGAAGCAGATGATTCTCCTTCTGATGTATCATATTACCAGAAGGTCACTAGTAACCTAACACTAAATCACAATGCTCACATCATTCACCTCACTTCATCTCATCACGTAGGCATTTTATCATCTCACATCATCACAAAAAGAAGGGTGAGTACATTATAATAAGATATTTTGAGAGAGACCACATTCACATAACTTTTGTTACAGTATATTGTTACAATTGTTCTATTTGATTATTAGTTATCACTGTTAATTTTGACAAATTAAATAATAATAATGACATTTCCCAACCAAGAAAATGAGTCTTTCCTCACAAGCCTGGACCCTGAAGTTGTTGGAAAACTAAAAGAAAATGTGGCAATAAACTTAATGAATTCTAGGCACCAGGCTGAACCACTTAATAGCACTTTTTCTATCCTTTCTCTATCTGGTCTACATGACCTTGTTTCTGAGAAAACTCAAGGCATCACTACAGAAAAACACTTACCTCTCTTAGCTTGTGATGTGGGATAAGAGAAAAAACAATGAGTCACCTTTAAGGGTGAAATAAGTGACTGGAATAAAACTTCCTCTGCTTTTAGTAAACATTTTAGAACGTTTACTCTGCAAAGCACTACACTGTATTGGAAGGAAGGAGAATAGAGGCATGAAAACGTGACAAAGACACAGCCTCTGCTCTTAAAGGAGCTTGTGATAAGGTACAGGTGATCATCCATACATAAGACAAAGTACTTAGGATTAGTACTTAATAGGCAAATACAGATCTATATACAGATCTAAATACAGGCAAAAGCAGTTCTGAAAGTTGTGAATCAAAATCCCTGTAATATGGTGTAGAAGGGTCACTTGTAAACCCTGTTCTAGTGACAAGGTTCAGTCAGTATCAATTGGCAAGCCATGTAAAGTTGTGAAGGGCTTATCAGTTAAAGAAAATTATTTATAGACTGTACTCTCCATTTTAAACACAAGAATTTATTTCTAAATCAATTACAATTTGAAGAAAAATGTAAATGAAGAGCTTTTATTTTAGAACTTAATTTTGGATGATGTCATGATTCAAAGCATCAGAAATAGTCTTAAAAATGAAAAAAAATCTTAACTCATATTTTACAACTCTAATATTTCAAGAAAAGAGTTGGATGAAAGTAAAAAAGAAAGAGTATTCAGTAGCTTTTTGGCGGGAACATTTGGCACTCTTCCATGACTTGCCTGCTGCAAGAGCCAGAATTTGATTCAGGAGGAGCTGAAAGCTTCTCCATGCTGCTCTGGTGGCCCAAAGATTCTGGCTTTGGACAGCACCATCTGGACCAGTGTGAACAACAAAGTCAAACCTCCCGCATGCATTTGCCTGGCTGGGCAAATCAACTTCAGAGTAAGGGCACAGGCTGCCTCTTGGGTTCCAGCTTTCTTCCTTGGTGGTGTGGATAGCTCCAAGGTGCAACAGCCATCATGAAGAGAATAAGGCAGCTTTTCCTAGTTCCATATATTGCAAATAGTCCAGTTGTGAATTGCTATTCATCCTGGTTTTTGGCAGCTATAGTTACTCAGCTTCCTGTATCATCTTCTCTGTGAATCAATGAGCTTCCCTTGCATATAAATCCTAACAAGTGTCTTCTTTGTGAATCCCTCATTAGAGGAGGTTTTTCCTGATTGTTTTGTAATTGGGGGTGAATGTGGCTAGTGAGGTTGAGCTGAGTTTCACAGACTGTATTGTATCCCAAACCTCATTTATGATTTCAGTCTGTCATTTTTTTAGTCATGCCTGCTTTTCTGTTTCACAACCCTTGGCAAAATTTAAAGTTCTGAGATCACTGCAATAGATTTTGAAACCAAATGAAGAGGTTGTAAGCCTATACAGTAATCCATGTTTTCACGTCTCCAAGAACATCTAAATACCATTTCGGATGCCACTGTTGTTTTGTCTTGTTTTGTTTTATTTTGGTCCAAGTGTTTCCATCTAAAATCAAGCTGAGAGGAAGACATACTATTGATACTGTTGCCTGTCCAGTGCAATGGATAACTGCTGATGATGTTTTCTTGCATAATAAAAATAACATGTTCTGTTTTTTACCCTCCCAACTTAATAGGCAAATACAGATCTATATCCAGATAAAGCAAAGGTGGTGCTAATGATCAAAAGTGCTAATTTGAATCAATTTCCAACATACCTGTTCAATCTTCATATATTATGATATTTCAAAATATTATAGTTCAGGGCTAGTTCAGCTAGTTTGCAGATCTTCCTAAATGAGCTATACATAAGCATTTTGAGGTCCTCAAATTGTCAGCATTTAGGCCAGAGAAAGTTCTAAGAGGTTTTCTTCCTTCAGTGTATAAACCTGAATTTTCAAAAATAAAAAGGCTACAAGTTGGGTTTCTTAGATGAGCAGACTTTCTAAAAATTTGACCTTTTTATTTTTAAGCCTATTGAGCTCTTTGTCCTAGATTGGGCAAGAATTCTCTAGTCAGTATATATGTGGCTTTAGTAAATAACCATGAAAATTTGGGGATAATTCCAAATATAATCACTTTATAAGAATGAAGTTAATAGGAATCAGCACACAGACAAATGTAACCCACTCTGAGTACAGGTTTGTAGATAGGTTACATACATGGAAATTTTCAAGGCTAAACAAGGTCACTAGTCCAGGATGTGCCCTCAGGATTAGAATAGAACTGAAAACAGCTAAAATCTAATCAATTGCACTGTAATTTCTCTGAATAATGTGCCTACACTATATGGTAGTTGTCTGTGTGGAGTCAATCAAAAGTAGAATTGGATAGAAAGAAATTGCTTGTGTTAACTAACTCTGTCCCTGCAGTATATATAGCAATAATGATAATGATAATGATGGAATAATAAACATTATCATTTATTGATGTCTAAGTGACTTAATACATGTGAAGCATATAGAACGGGGGTCAGCACAAGTATGTTTTTAGTGTCAGCTATAATTATTATAACACTGTAATAGTACAATAAAGCACTCTACTAAGCAATTTACAAACCTTAAAACAAATCTAGAGCTAGTCCACAACCCCACCACTGTCCTACCAACCTTCTACCCTATCCCTGCCACAAACACAAATACCCCTAAAAACTGTTCTTCCACCATTCATTTAATTGCACAAGCCAGGGCTAGGCAGTGTTGGACACTACCTTCTCCTTCACTCTCCAAATCTCATCATTCAAGGTTTATTGATTTGATTTCACTTTGTTAATATATTTGGTACTTACTAACTTCTCTGTACCTCCAGTGTCACCATCCTCATCTAAGCCACCATTTTCTCTTCCAAGGACTACTACAGACATCCTCCTAACTGGTCTCTTTGTGTACCTCATTCCCCCTATTTAAGCAGATTCTTCATAGAACAGCCAGAGTGATTTCTTCAAAACCCAATCTGATCACTATTATTTTCTTTAGTGGTTTTCTATTTTTCTTAATATTAAGAGGGGTTCTATAAAAGGAGAAAGACCCCAAGAGTGATCTACAACAGAAATTTACAGGGACAATCTATAAAACAACGTCTTCACAGGCAACATGATGACAATTAATTCATATCTTTCAATAATCACTCTCAACATGAATGGCCTAAACGCTCCCATGATACGGCACAGGGTTGCAGCTTAGATAAAAAGACAGGACCCATCCATATGCTGTCTACAAGAGACTCATTTTGAACCTAAAGATACATCCAGACTGAAAGTGAAGGGATGGAGATCCATCTTCATGCCAACAGACCTCAAAAGAAAGCTGGGGTAGCAAATCTTATATCAGACATATTAGATTTTAAACTAAAGTCTGTAATTAGAGACACAGAAGGACACTCTATCATTCTTAAAGGGTCTATCCAACAAGAAGATCTAACAACTGTAAATATCTATGCCCCCAACATGGGAGCAGCCAT
>NC_138385.1:42031238-42055022 GCF_054177405.1 Leptonychotes weddellii
TGTTTTTCCCTGGCCTCCTCTTTTCCCTTTTTATGTATTATACTGTCTTCCAGATCGCTTATTCTCTCTTCTGTCTCAGTTACCCTAGCTGTTAGATTATCTAGATTGGATTGGATCTCATTGATACCATTTTTAAGTGCTGCCAATTCAGCTTTCATTTCTGCTCTTAGAGACTCTATGTTGCCATTAATTGATTTCTCCATTCTAGCCATTGTCTTCACAATTGCTAGCCTGAATTCCATCTCTGACATCTTGGTTATGTCTGCATCCATTTGTAAATCTGCACCATAAGTCATAATCTCTGAGTCTTTTCTGTTTTGGGGGCTCCTCCTCCTAGTCATTCTGTTGATGGGTGTTTGAGGGAATGTATAGAGTCAAAATTATTGACCAGAACCCAAGCAAGATGCACCTGTTTTCTTGGGACCTTAGGGTTGCTGGCCTCTTGTTTTCCTAGCCTGTCTTCTGCAGGAGGGGCCTGCCCCACTGTTACTCAGGCAACCCTGTTTGGGCGGAGTTGCCCTGCCCCCCTGAGGCGGGGGATGCGCTCAGTCGGCATCAGTCTTTGGGGCTTTTGTTCTCTGGCGCCTTTCCCTGGAGGCTTTCTGTGTCTCTTCCGTGAGTCAGAGCAGAAGAGACCGTTTCCAACCCTCTGCCTCAGAGCAGAGAGACCTCAGTCTGTTCTTCAGTGAGCTCTCCAGGCCACACGGTCTCCATTTCTGTCCTTGCTGCTATAAACTGCAGCGTCCTGGGTTGTGTGCCTCTCCACAGTGCTCCCAGTCCTGCCTCCAGGTTGGGGCACATCTCTGCCCTTTGTGCTTCTAAAACCGCCAGCTGCTCCCAATTCATGTGTGGGCAACTCCGCCGCTTGGGGTTTCCACCCCCGGGGGTTGCAGTTCACCAGCATGACCCCGGCGCACCGAGTTTCCATCTCGGAGGCTGCAGTTCACGTGCGCGCGACCGTTGCTCCAGTTTCTGTCCGGGGGGGCTGCAGTTCGCGTGCACGCGACCCCGCCAGTCTGGTTTTCCACCCCGGGGGCTGCCCTAAAGTTCTTTCCCGATGCTACCGGTCTGCGAGTCTGTGCCCCGTCTGCAGCACGCGAGGCTGTCACTCACCGGTGGTGTAGGATCCCCACGTCCAGGCACCCTCCCGCTGCCATTTATCCTCCAATATCTGCCCACAGGATCACGGCTCTCTGCTCATACCTCAAAACCAACCGCCTGTGATATTCTGTTTGTAGAGATCCAGATCTTCTTACATCTCAGGCTGGTTTCATGGGTGCTCAGAGTGGTCTGGTAGTTATCCAGCTCAATTCCGGGGACCAGTTGAAATAGGGTCCCCTACTACTCTGCCATCTTTCCCTTCTCTGGCTTTAGTTTTAGAAGCAGCTGGGTGATTGATTGCATTACAGAAATCAATATAACTATCAAGTGACCTGCATACTTGCAATGGCACGAGCCAGATTGCTTGGGTTTAAATCCCAGTGCTACCACTTATTACTTATCTGACCTTGGAAAAGTTACTTAAATTCTGCATACTTTGATTTCCTCATCTGTAAAATAAGGACAGTAATGTTAGTCCCTACTTGATAAGGTTACTGTGAGAATAAAAGTTAGTATGTATAAAGTGCTTAGCCTTGTACATAGTAAGCACTCAAGAGCTTAATAATTATTAGTTATTATTTTTTGATGATCAGCCCATTCTTATTCTATTTGCAGTCTATGAGGACTGTAAATTATAGTCAAAAGTTTGCTTTGTGGCTTAAAATAAGAACGTGGAGAGTTAGTTGGCTGATCAGACTCCCTGCTGTCCTGGATGTATCCATCTCTATTATACCTGCTGTTACTTATATTTGTGGGTCAGAGCCCTTAGGATACATTTTGCAGGAATGTTGCATGTAAATGTTTGTTTAATCATTGACTGATGTGATGAATTTGGATATGACTGATGTGATGAATTTGGATAGAGACAAGTCAACATATATCTGAGGGGAAATGGAAGGCAGAATGTCTACATAATTTCATCTGGTGACAGCCAAAGTCATGAAATTGAATCACCACAATTAAATCAGAGAATTAGAGAATCTTGTATTTGGAAAGGCCCTTTAAGGCCATCTGGTCTAATCTCCTACTAAGCATTGTAATCCTCCCTACAGCATCCATAGGAGAGAATATCAAGCCAGGTGGGAAAGAGATTATGGCAGATGATATAAAATAAAATGGTGTTTCAAACAAAATGTGGATACCTAGATTCTGGATAGTTTGGTTTTAAACCAGATCCACAGAATACACAGCACCAGGAAGAGTCCAGGTCAAGTTGTAAGTGTTTCTTTTCAGATACAGAAAACAAAGGCTGCAGACTCGCTTGTCATTCTGTTGCTAACTTTTGTTTGCTAACTGACAATGGCACTCTACTTTGAATTTCTTTGCTCATCTGTGAAAATAAAATACTATGTTTTTCAATCTCTCATGGATGTTTAAAAAAAATAAACTTAATAAAAAAACAGACATCCTAAGATGGAGGGTGCTATGTAAATGCAAGTTGACTGGAAGTTCTTACATCTGTAGCCAAAGTGGTTTTGGGTTAAGAACCTAAGCTGCCAACTTGGGTAACCTAATCTTTGCACTAGCTTTGAGCTTGGTTTAGGGTAGAAAGTGTTTGTGACATTTTAGTGGACTAGGTTAGGGCTGGTCCTACATTGAAGGGAGTGATACCAGATGTACTGGAAAAACTCAGAACCGTTATCTATCTCTCCTTCTCCATGATCTCTTTCATCTGCTGTCAGATGCTTGAAATCTACCAGTAGACATTAGTGACATGAATGGTACATTAGAGTCTTAGCTTTTGGTTTATGGAATTGATACCTGTTAAAATTTTTAATGACTCTGAGAAATCACTGTATCAGTCATTTACCCATTAGTGGAAATGGGGAATGTTGTAAAAGTTGGAATAGAAAGAAAGAGAAAGAGGACACTAAATGCTGGGGAAGAGGGAAGTTTGAGGACACTAAAAGAATATTGTTAATAGTTCACAATTCATCCTATGGCCAGCACTATAGGAGTAAAACAGAGCAAAATGGTTCCACCTAAATATTCATTCCCTTATCTCCAACTAATTCCCATTCCTACCCCCCAGCTTTTTCCAAATTAGGAGGTGAATGAGCTCTGGGTTTTTTCTTTTTTTGAGGTTTTTATTTTATTTTATGTTATTAAGTTTTTATTTAAATTCCAATTAGTTACCATACAGTGTAATAACAGTTTCAGGTGTACAATATAGTGATTCAACACTTTCATACAACACCCATTACTCATCACAAGTGCACTCCTTAATCCCCATCACCTGTATAACCCATTCCCCCGCCTATATCCCCTCTGGTAACCACCAGTTTGTTTTCTATAATTAAGAGTCTGTTCCTTGGTTTGCCTCTCTCTTTTTTCCCTTTGCTTATTTGTTTTGTTTCTTAAATTCCACATATTTTTTTGTTTCTTAAATTCCACCAATTATATGGCATTTGTCTTTCTCTGACTGAGTTATTTCACTTAGCATCATACTCTTCAGCTTCATCCATGTCGTTGTAAATGGCAAGATTTCATTTTTTTTATGGCAAAGTAGTATTCCATTATGTGTGTGTGTGTGTATATATATATGTGTGTGTGTGTATGTGTGTATATATATATGTATATATATGTGTGTGTGTATATATATATACACATACCACTTCTTTATCCATTCATCAGTTGATGGATACTTGGGCTGTTCCCATAATTTGGCAATTGTAGATAATGCTGCTATAAATATCAGGGTGCATGTATCCCTTTGAATTAGTATTTTTGTACTCTTCGTGTAAATACCTGGTAGTGCAACTGATCCTAGGGTAGTTCTGTTTTTAACTTTTTGAGGAACTACCATACTGTTTTGTAGAGTACCCGCACCAGTTTGCATTCCCACCAACAATGTGAGGGTGTTCTCCTTTCTCCACATCCTAGCCAATACCTGTTGTTTCCTGTGTTTTTGATTTTAGCCATTCTGACAGGTATGAGGTAACATCTCATTGTAGTTTTGATTTGCATTTCCCTCATGGTGAGAGATATTGAACATTTTTTCAGGTGGCTGTTGGCCCTCTGTATGTCTTCTTTGGAAAAATGTCTCTTCATATCTTCTGCCCATTTTTTACCTGTATTATTTGTTTTTTGGGTATTGAATTGAATCAATTCCTTAGATATTTTGGATACTAATTCTTTATCAGATATGCCATTTGCAAGTATCTTCTTCCATTCAATATGTTCCCTTTTAGTTTTGTTGATTGTTTCCTTGGCTGTGCAGAAGTTTTTTATTTTTTTTAGAAGTTTCCATTTAATGAAGTCCCAATAGTTTATTTTTGCTTTTATTTTTCTTGCTTCAGGAGACATATCTAGAAAAAAAGTTGCTATGGCTGATGTCAAAGAGGTTACTGTTTGTGTTCTTCTTTAGGATTTTAATGGCTTCCTTTCTCACATTTAGGTCTTTAATCCATTTTGAATTTATTTTTGTGTATGATACAAGAGTGGTCCACTTTCTTTCTTTTGTATATTGCTGTCCAGTTTTCCCAGCACCATTTGTTGAAGAGACTGTCATTTTCCCATTGTCGAAGATTAACAGACTATATAGTTGTAGGACCATTTCTGGGTTTTCTATTCTGTTCTATTGATCTATGTGTGTATTTTTGTGCCAATACCATACTGTTTTGATCACTATGGCTTTCTCATATAACTTGAAGTCTGGAATTATAATGCCTCCAGCTTTGTTTTTCTTTTTCAGGACTGCTTTGGGTATTTGCGGTCATTTGTAGTTCCATACAAATTTTAGGATTGTTCTAGTTCTGTGAAAAATGCTGGTGGTGTTTTGATAGGGATTGCATTAAATGTGTAGATTGTTTTGGGTAGTATAGACATTTTCACAATATTTGTTCTTCCAATCCATGAGTATGGAATGTTTATCCATTATTTTGTGTTCTCTTCAATTTCTTTATAAGCATTTTATAGTTTTCAGAGTACAGGTCTTTCACATCCTTGGTTAGGTTTATTTCTAGGTATTTTATTGTTTTTGGTGCAATTGTAAATGGGATTGATTCCTTGATCTCTCTTTCTGCTGCTTCATTTTTGGTGTATAGAAATGCAACATATTTCTGTACATTGATTTTGTATCCTGCCACTTTACTGAATTCGTGGATCAGTTCTAGCAATTTTTTGGTGGAGTCTTTTGGGTTTTCCACAAAGAATATCATATCATCTGCAAATAGTGTAAGTTTGACTTCTTCCTTACTGATTTAGATGCCTTTTATTTCTTTTTGTTGTCTGATTGCTGTGGCTAGGACTTCCAGTACTATGTTACAAGGTGAGAGGGGACATCCCTGTCTTGTTTCTGACTGTAGGAGAGAATCTCTCAGTTTTTCCCCATTGAGGATATTAGCTGTGGGTTTTTCGTATATGGCTTTTATGATGTTAAGGTATGTTCCCTATAATCCTACTTTTTTGACAGTTTTTTTAATGATTTTATTTATTTATTTGAGAGAGAGAGTACAAGTGGGGTGGGGGGGAAGGACAGAGGGACAAGCAGACTCCCTGCTGAGCGGGTTGTTGCCTGATATGGTGCTCAATCTTAGGACCCTGAGATCATGACCTGAGCTGAAGTCAGACACTTAACCACCTGAGCCACCCAGGCACTCATGTTGAGAGTTTTTATCATGAATGGATATTGTACTTTGTCAAATGCTTTTTCTGCATCTATTGAAAGGATCATATATATGGTTCTTATCCTTTTTTTTATTAATGTGGTGTATCACATTGATTGATTTGCATTTATTGAACCACCCTTGCAACCCAGGAATAAATCCTACTTGATCATGGTGAATGATTTTTTTTAATGTATTGTTGGATTCAGTTTGCTAGTATTTTATTGAGAATTTTTGCAACCATGTTTATCAGGGATATTGGCCTGTAATTCTCTTTTTTCGTGGAGTCTTTGTCTGGTTTTGGAAGCAGGGTAATGCTAGTCTCATGGAATGAATTTGGAAGTTTTCCTTCCTTTTCTATTTTTTGGAATAGTTTGAGAAGAATAGGTATTATCTCTTCTTTAAATGCTTGGTATAATTCCCCTGTGAAGCCATCTGGCCTTGAACTTCTATTTTTTGGGAATTTTTTGATTACTGATTCAATTTCTTTCCTGGTTTTCGCTTTGTTCAAGTTTTATATTTCTTCTTGTTTCAGTTTTGGTAGTTTATATGTTTCTAGGAATTTATCCATTTCTTCCAGGTTATCCAATTTAGTGGCATATAATTTTTCATAGTATTCTCTTATAATTGTTTGTATGTCTGTGGTGTTGGTTGGTATTTCTTTTCTCTCATTTATGATTTTATTTATTTGGGTCCTATCTTTTTTCTTTTTGATAAGTCTGGCTAGAGGCTTATCAATTTTATTAATTTTTTCCAAGAACCAGGTCCTGGTTTGATCAATCTATTCTATTTTTTTTTAAGTTTCTATGTCAATGTCAATTATTTCTTCTCTAATCTTTATTATTTCCTTCCTTCTGCTGGTTTTAGGCTTCATTTGTTGTTCTTTTAATAGTTCCTTAAAGGAGAGGCTAAAAGTAACAAAGACAAGGTAGGATCAGAGAAAATCTTCAGAAACAATAACAAAACAAGTAATAAAATGACACTAAATATATATCTATCAATAATTACTTTGAATTTAAATGGATAAACATTGTAATTAAAAGACATAGGGTGTCAGAGTGGATTAAAAAAAAAATAAAACCCATTTATATGCTGCCTACAAGAGACTCATTTTAGACCTAAAGATACATGCAGATTGAAAGTGAGTGGGTGGAGAAATATTTATCATGCAAATGGATGTCAAAAGAAAGCCAGATTACCAGTACTTATATTGGAAAAATTAGACTTTGATTATAAAAAGAGACAAAGAAGAGCATTATATTATCATAAAGGGGAAAATCCAACAAGAAGATATAACAGGTGTAAATATTTATGCATCCAACATGGCAGCACCCAAATATATAAAACAATTAATAACAAACATACAGGAACTAATCAATAATAATATAATAATAGTAAGGGACCTTAACACCCCACTTACATCAGTGGACAAATCACTTAAACAGAAAATCAATAAGGAAACAATTGCTTTGGATGACATACTGGAACAGATGGACTTAAAAGACGTATTCCAAAGATTCCATCCTAAAACAGCAGAATATACATTCTTTTCAAGTGCACATGGAACATTCTCCAGAATAAATCACATATTGGTCACAAAATAGGCTTCAACAAATACAAAAATATTGAAATCATACCATGCACCTTTTCTGAACATAATGCTATGAAACTAGAAGTCAACCACAAGAAAAAAATCTGGAAAGACCACGAATACAGGGAGGTTAAACAACATGCTACTAACGAATGAATGGGTCAACTAGGAAATCAAAGAAGAAAGAAAAAATTACATGGAGACAAATGAAGATGAAAACACAATGGTCTAAAACCCTTAGGATGCAGCAAAAGTGGTCCTAAGAGGGAATTATATAGCAATACAGGCCTACCTCAAGAAGCAAGAAAAATCTCAAATGACCTCTGCTTTTATATTTTTTCACCTTTAAAAGTATTTTAAATTGTTTTGCCTTTCCACATATACTTTTTCATTAAAGAGAAAATGTTTGATCCAGAACTGTGGTTGTGCTAGTGTTCAGTCTAAGGGAACTATTCAGTTTTATTAATCTTCAGCCACCCTGATTTATTTTAAGGGTGTAAAAGACCCAAAGGCATGGATTAGAATTCACTGAACAATGAGTAGTCCTAAAAGTTCACAGCAAGAGCAGGAAGACTCCTCAAGGATGGGAGACGTTATTAAGTTTATATTTTGATTTTTAACTTTGAAAGTTAGGTTTCTACCTGAATAAAAAGTTGATATGAGCTAAGCTAAAATCAACACCAACACAGTATGGAAAGGGCAATGTTGGTTCTTGTTGTTACTGAGGTCAGTCTAGCATTATCTTCCTGTGGGCCTTTCATATTCCCCATACTAATGACACTGAACAAGAAATAAAGGGAAAATAGGTCACAGAATGATTTAATTTAAACTATTCTGACAGTGAGAGTCACCTCTTTATGGTGCACTTGTTTAAATTTGCAACAGATTCTATTAATCCAGATCCAAAACATCTCAACACTGGGATAAATCTATTTTAATAATTTTAAGTTCATATTTTTAAAATTTATTATGACATAAGTTCAGACACACAGAGAAGTTGAAAAATTAGTACAAATAATTTTCATGTTCTCTTCACCCAGATGTCCAGATTCCTCATATTTACCTTTTATCATTTTTGTAGTCTCTGTCTATAAAAGTATATGTGTGTCTCACTAATGTGTCTTTTATAGCAAAGGGAAAACAAATTTGCATCTTAGAGTCTGATCTAGAATCACCCATTGAATTTACTTGTCATGTCTCTTTAGTCTTCTTTAATCTGGAACAGTTGTCAACCTTTTTTTGTTTTTCCTGACCTTGATGTTTTTAAAGAGGATGGGCCATTTATTTTGTAGAATGTTCTTCAATCTGTTTTTGGCTGCTGTTTCTTCTTGATTAGACTCAGATTATGAGTCTGTTTTCAAGAATACCAAAGAAGAGAGGATGTATTCTCCTCAGTAAACCATATTATTCCTTCTATGTTTATTAGTTTGAAATCTATTGCAAGGAAGAACTTTTTCTTTTCTTTTTTCTCTTCTCTTCTTTCTTTCTCTTCTCTTTCTTTCTTTCTTTCTTTCTTCAAACATTTACTTATATTAGTATTGACTTGTATATTCTCATTTTATTCTATGGGTGAATCTATTGCTATAATTTATTTTTTTCGTTGTTTAAATTGTCCCAGATTTGGTCAATGGGAGTCCCTCAGGTTGGCTCCTGTGTCCTCTTTGAGATTACTTCAGCATTCTTTGAGCACTCTCTTTCTTTCTGGCGCAGCAAGTTGTTTCAAGGATCATTATCTACTTTCTCTGTCCCAGCTCTGGAATCAACTCCAAGAGCCTCTGGTTCCTTTTAATATAAATTTATATTTAGAAATTAAGATTGGATACTAGTTTTGCTCATTATTATGGGGTGTTATTGTTTCTGATCCCATTCAGCAGACAAAGCTAGGAAATATATATATGTAGATGCATATGCATGTATGTATGTGTGTATCATCTATTATGTATCTATCATCTATCTATCTCTATCATCTTTTCATCTGTCATTTATCATTTATCATTCTATCATCTATCATCATCATCATCATCATCTATTTATCTAATCTATGCAACCTATCCATTGAAAAACATGAACATATACTAATCTGTACTACCAATCCAATACCATTTAGTTCATTCTGCTCTTCCCCCTTTCCTTATCTGTACCTCCTTTCTACAGTGAGAAAGGTCTTATTATCCACAATATATTTATTTCTTTGCTCAGTCCTAGAGTATTCATAAAGTGTTTTCAGATTTGCTAATTATAGCACTGTGAAGAAACAAACCCACTTATGTAGGGTTACTATTTATTTATAGTTCTTTCACCCTTAACTGGAATGTATATAGTTAAAATAATGTATTCAAATGTTACTTGGGTTTGTTAGTTTTCTTTTTTTTTTCCATTCAGAGTGATTATCTTATTCATTTTAAATGACATTAGGTTCACTTATTTTTGTTCATATTCCATTTTGGATTCTGCCTTATTTTTGCTGATTTCATTTATTGATTTTTTGATTATGTGAAACA
Source organism: Leptonychotes weddellii (assembly GCF_054177405.1). NCBI lineage: Eukaryota > Metazoa > Chordata > Mammalia > Carnivora > Phocidae > Leptonychotes > Leptonychotes weddellii. Next base: position 42,041,039 of record NC_138385.1, read on the forward strand.
CTATCACGGTTCCAAGCCAGAAATCTACAAAAAAGCATATTCAGAGTAGTGAGACCCAACCCATCTCTTCTACTCTGTTTCTTTCTTCCCATCCTTTTTACCCATTGCCATACATCTCTTGTAGGTAATCAGTCACATTATTTTATGTTTTATCCTTTCTGTGTTTCTTTTTGCACAAATTAGTGTACTTGTGTATATTTTTTTATGGGCATAGGACAGAGGGTAAAAATTTATTTCTCATTCTTCAATTTAAAAACCTTGGATACTCTCCTAAGTGAACTCTCTGCCTGATTTTCAGTAGTCGCTGTCTTCCTGGTTACCTTCAGGGCTTGAACACATGGGCATGTTCTAATCTGTTTATTACAAAGAGCTTAGGCAGTCATGCAGCTTTCCATCTTGGCCTCACTTAAGGCTAATGTTTTTAGTACAGATGTACCCAAGCCAGCAATGACTTGTTTGAGGCAGAAAAATTGTCCAAATTACAAGAGTTAAGCAGAATAAAAAATAAAAATCCATCTTTAATTTCATTCATAAAGAGATAAAATTATATAAACAAAATAAATCATAAGAAATGAAACTCCTTTAGACACATGTCAATTTCCTTCTATTGAAATATATTATTTATTTTAGCAGTGGCAGCTCTTATTTCAATATTAGAAAAATAATGTTATTTGTTTTCAGTATAAAATAACCCTCAGGTGGAATAGAGACATTGATTTTTTTAAATGGATTTCAAATAAATCCTATGTCTTCAAAATGAAAACTTACAACATTCACCAGAATGTAGTAGTTGTCTTCCCAAGGTAAAAGAAAATTGCATTCCCTGGTTTTTGTTGAATACAATTTGTCCATTCTGTTTGACTGGCCAATTTGATTGTAGCATTTTAAAAGTCAGCTAGGTACAATATAGATTCACAGGTCTGACTTAGGAAAACCTAGCCCATATAGCACGATAATTGAATCCACACATTAATTAGATCCAGTGATAAAACTCAGCTATTGTCACTGGGCTCTGGGCTGAAGGAACCAAGAAATAGGCTTGATGTTCTGATTGACTGTGTACACTATTTTGTACCAGTGAGTAAGTTATAAGAAAGCAGAGCAGCTGTACAACAGCTACAATCAAATGCAAATATCTAGGAGTCTCCACAACAAAATAACAGAGTAGAATGATGTCCATTTTGATCAATAATATCCAGTCTCCCACACCGGAAAATTTTCACACACAATAATCACTATTAAAGCTGTTTTCTTTTTCCCAAACTGAAACATTCAGTGTATAGGTATGACATGCAGGCTCTTGATAAAGTATTAATCATGCAGCAAAATGACTTGAGTTCCCCACTAAATCACATAAAATAACACCATCTCTTTAAAATAAATTCACTGAGGGGCACCTGGGTATCTCAGTAGGTTAAGCGTCCTTGGGTCCTGAGATCGAGCCCAACATCAGGCTTCCTGCAAGCTTCTTCCTCTTCTCCTTGCTCTCTCTCTTTCTCTCAAATAAATAAAATCTTTAAAATAAAATAAAATAATAAGATAAAATAAATTCATTGAAAGAACCTTTAAAAAGAGATGGAAGTGGGTGTCTGGGTGCCTCAGTTGGTTAAGAGTCCTACTCTTGATATCAGCTGAGGTCTTGATCTCAGGGTCATGAGTTCAAGTCCTGCATTGGGCTCCGTGTTGGGCATGGAGTCTACTTAAAAATAAGAGAGAGATGTGGGGACCAAAGTAGTTTATGCTGCTGCAGTGTGACCCTATTATAATTAAGGTCACACTACAGCTATGTAAAATATACACAATGCTGTTGGTGGTAGAAGTGTTCACAGATGGGTATCTGAGCATGCATCCAAACCCTTAGCTAATAGTTTCATCTGTCTCTTTGTTTAGTGCCCTTAGTTCAATCTGTTTTTTCAGTAAATATCTACTGAATACCTACTATGTGCCAGGTGGCTGTGCTATGTACCCTTTTGACTAACATCTTACTTCCTTGGATGCATTCTAGATGTGGTTACTAGATCAATATTGTCAAAAGAACACATTTTGATTGTTTCAAAATCAGCCTCAAAAACATTTGTTGACATCCCATTGCCTACCAATATAATCTTAACATATTCTAACATTTAGATCTGAGATATGTTTCTTTCCAGTTTTAGCTTCCACTGTTTCCCCACTAGACTATAAGTTCCTTGGTTGAGGTTTTGTTCATTTCAGTGAACATTTATTGAGTATTTACCATGACTGGTGACTGTGTTAGACAAGAGGATAACATGGTGAATGAGACAGGAAAAATTCTTGTGATAGTGGAGGAACCTGACACAAGAAACAAACACTTTGAATATAATGTAGTTAAGTGTGATAACAAGACTGAGCAGAGGGTACTAAGGAAGCATAAAGGAAGTACACCTAAGTCAGCATGGGAGTTGAAGGAGTGTTTCTTAAAGGAGTACAGACCCCACACCTTATTCAACTTTACATTCCCAGTGCCTAGCATAATTCTTAGCACATAGTAACTTGAATAAACAGATATAATCCTTATACTATAGTCAATTTGGTAGACTCATCTTTCCCAAACAGTTGTTTTTCTCTCTCCTCTTTGCCTAGAAGACCCACTTTTTTTTTTATCACCATCTTTGCCTTTCAGAGGTCCAGATCAAATGCCACCTTCACTATGATAGCTTTCTTGATTACTGAAACCAGTAAATAAGCATGAAATAAGATTATTCCCTATGAAAGAAAATAATTACAATTAGTTCAAAGTGGACAATATTCACTACCTATAGAAGTAATTGAAGAGATTGTCATTAGTGTGCTTGAGTCAAGTAAAGCTCACTAGCCTATCCCTCCACTCTGAGCCCTAGATCTGCATATTCAACGGCCAACTTGGTATTTCCATTTGGATGTCACACAAGCAACTGAAATGAAATCTGTCACAAACAGAATGCATTATCTTTTCCATCCTACTAGTCTGTTTTTGTTCTAGTGTTTAACATACCAGTGAATAGCATCACCCACCCAGTTGCTCAAACCAGATATGCAAAGTCATCTTAGACTCACTCCACACTCCCTATTCAACCAGTTGCCACATTTTATTGATTTGACACCTAAATATTTTTCTCCATATTTACTGCCACTACCTACAGTCACTCTTGCCTGGAATACTGCAAGAGCTTCTTGTCTGGTCTTCCTGCCTTTAGTCTTGTTTCCTTCCAAACACCACTCCAACCTATAGCCAGAGTGATCCAAAAATGAAAAATTGATCAGGTCAGGCCCATCCTTAAAACACTTCAGTAAGCTGTAGTTGCCTTCAAGGTAAAGTCCAAAATCTTACAATGGCTTATAAAGCTTCTCAGATCCAGCTTCATCTCTCCCCACTCTCCCCATCACTCTCTCCTTCCCAGTCATCTTTGAGTTCACCCTGAGCAATTTATCACATCATGGTCTTCAATCATGCTTCTTCTTCTGTCTGAAACACTCTTTTCCTTGATCTTTGTGGCTGGTTCTTATTTATCCTTTAGATCTCACTGCTTCAGGAAGGCTTTCCAAAAATTCAAAGATAGTAGCTGTAGTCTGTTTGAGCTGTAGTCTGTTGTAGTCTGTTTAAGCCACCCAGAAACTGGGTGGCTTATAAGCAACAGAAATTTATTTCTCACAGTTTTGAAGCCTGGAAGTCTAAGATCAGGGAGCCAGCATGGTTGGGCTCTGGTGAAGGTCTTCTTCCAGGTTTCAGACTACTTGTTCTGTCCTCCATGCTGCAAGGCAGGAATTAACTCTCTGGGGTCTCTTTTATAAGGGTGCTAATCCCATTAGTGAGGGCTCTGGCCTCATGATCTCAATTCCCTCAAAGACCCCACCTCCTAATATTATCACCTTGGCCATTAGGCTTTCAATATATGAATTTGGGGAGGATAGAAACATTCAGACTGTAGCCAATAAATGACCCAATTAATTCTCCTGATGCTGGTTCCATACTCACCTAGCAACCTCCTGGTAATGATAACAAGCTTACCTCACTATATTTTTCTCCATCAGATAGACTAAGATATTGTTTAAAGTTTTCAGAATATTTCTTCTAAAAAAAACATAAAAATTTTTGGGCGCCTGGGTGGCTCAGTCGTTAAGCGTCTGCCTTCGGCTCAGGTCATGATCCCAGGGTCCTGGGATCGAGTCCCACATCGGGCTCCCTGCTCAGCAGGAAGCCTGCTTCTCCCTCTCCCACTCCCCCTGCTTGTGTTCCTGCTCTCGCTATCTCTCTCTCTGTCAAATAAATAAATAAAAATCTTTAAAAAAAAAGAAACATAAAAATTTCAAACCTTGAAATTCTGGTTTATGCATCAGTCTGTATACACTAAGCTAGATAATATCTCTACCTCACCTCTCCCTAACTTTACAAATCACCACAACTAGAAGTGATGCTGCCTTCCTTGCCACTTTGACAACACTTAGCTTGTAGCACCACTCTTGCCTTTCTCTCATACCTTAGACATATTGTCTCATCTCCTCTATTCATCATGTCTTGTTCATTTTTGTAAAAATAGAATGCATATGTCCTCAATAAGTATTCATTGACTGTACTAAAACACAAGAAATAATTAGAAATGACATACTTAAACTTATTGATTCTACTTCCAAACTATTCAGTACATTCTCTTCTTTCTAACACCACTGGCACTATTTTCAGGTCTTATCCATTCTCCCCCTGGGTTGCTGTAATAGTTTCTTTACTGGTATATACATCTATAATTTTTTCCCTCTAACACTGCATTCTCCTCCCTGATGTCAGGGTGTTTAAATCACTTCAACAACTTCTTATTTTCTTTGAAAAAATAAACAAACTCTTTAAAATAGCTTTTAAGGACCTTCATGATCTGGCCCCTACTTATCTCTCAAGTCTTATTTCCTACACCCCATTTTCTTATTCTTCAGTCATACTGATCTACTTGCTATTTCTTTATGTGTTCTGGTATTTCATAACCCACACCTTTGCACATTTTGCTGGATTTGTCTGCAATAACCTTCTCCTCTCTTTGGACATCATTTCTGTATACACTGTAAGACATAGGTCTAGAGACAATTACTCTGGAAAGTCTTCCCTGACTCACTGTCACATCATGCAAGCTGTCCTATGCTCTTACATTTTTAACATTTGCTGCAAATTTCTATAATAGCACTTACCATATCCATCTCTTTCTCTCTATTCACATCACCCCTTCTCCTAAGAAACAAAACCAAACTGAACTCTTCAAGGTTAGGGACCATGTCCATTCTGCTTACAAATGTAACTCTAGGACATACTATACCATCCAGTAGATACCAGGTACTCAAGAAACATTTGATGAATGAATGTTCTAGAGTGCTGGTGCTCTAGGCAAGGAATGAGCAATTTCCAAGAAATTGGAATAGAACATAATTAAATGTATGGTGTTGCAACAGCAAATCAGCAACAGTTGATTCTAATATACATACTCTAAAAAGTCAGAAACTTTCATCACCTGCCATCCCAACACATTGGGAGAGGGAACTGGAAAAAGAGATGTATTTTATGTTTCTAATGACTAAGAAAATAAGAACAGTAATAATAGTAATAGCAGTCATAGCAGCAATACCAAAAATTTATTAATTGCCTACTTTGGGTTCTGTCTCTATAATACATACTATATGTGGATTATATAACTTAAAATTAACAGTAATTTTATGAGGTAGGTACTATGATTATTAATAGTTCACACATAAGAAAACTAAATCTCAGGGGGTTTAAATGTTTTCCATAAGCTACACAGCTAAAACATGGTAAAGCTTTGTTTAAATCAAGTTCCTATCTGAACTAAAATCCCAAATTCTTCAGAAGGGAGTGGCATGATATATTTAAAATGCTGAATGGGAAAAAAAAACTGCAGCCAAGAATACTCTATCCAGCAAAGTTATTATTCAGAATAGGAGCGATAAAGAGTTTCCCAGACACACAAAGACTAAAGGAGTTCATGACTACTAAACCAGCCATGCAAGAAATATTAAAGGGGACTCTTTGAGTGGAAAGGAGAAGCCAAAAATGACAGTATAAAGGTAGGAAACACAAAATCAGTAAAAATGAATATTTCTGCAAAAAATCAAACAACTTACAAGAAAAGGATATAAAACATAATAAGATAGACCTAAAACGTGGAGGAGGAGAGGAGGAAAAAAAAGTTTCAAAGTTAACCATCAACTTAATACAGACTGCTATATGCAGAAGAGACTAGATACAAACCTAATAGTAACCATATATCAAAAACCACCAATAAACATGTAAAGAATAAAGAGAAAAAAATCCAAATATATCACTAAAGAAGATTAGCAAAACATGAAAGAGAAAGACAAGATAGATCAGAAGAAATATTCAGAAACAACCACAAAACAAATAATAAAATGGCAATAAATATATATCTATCAAAATTACTTTGAATGTAGGGGTACCTGGGTGGCTCAGTCATTAAGCGTCTGCCTTTGGCTCAGGTCATGATCCCAGGGTCCTGGGATTGAACCCCGCATCAGGCTCCCTGCTCAGTGGGAAGCCCGCTCCTCCCTCTCACACTCTCCCTGCTTGTGTTCCCTCTCTTGTCATCTCTCTCTCTCTTTGTGAAATAAATAAATAAAATCTTTAAAAAAATTAATTTGAATGTAAATAGACTAAATGCTCCAATCAAAAGATAAGGTGACAGAATGGATAGAAAAAAAAAAAAGACCAGTTTATATGTTGCCTAGAAAAGACTCATTTTAGACCTAAGAGACACCTGCAAATTGAAAGTAAAGGGATGGAGAAATATCTATCATGGAAATGGATGTCAAAAGAAAGCTGGAGTGGCAATACTTATTTTGGACAAAACAGACTTTAAAAAAAGACATTAACAAGAGACAAAGAAGGAAACTATAAAATAATAAAGGGGACAATCCAAAAGATGATATATTAGTTGTAAATATCTATATATCCAATATAGAAGCACCCAAATACATAAAACAGTTAATAACAAGCATAAAGTAATTAATCAATAATAATACAATAATAGTAGGTGACTTTAACACCCCACTTACATCAATGGACAGATCATCTAAATAGAAAATCAACTAGAAAACAATGGCTTTGAATGACACACAGGAACAGAGAGATTTAACATATATATTCGGAACATTCCATCCTAAAACAGCAGAATACACATTCTTTTTTAAGGGCACAGGGACCATTTTCCAGAATAGGTCACATATTAGTCCAGAAAACCAGCCTCAACAAATTCAAGATCAAAGTCATACCATACACCTTTTCTGACCATAAAACTATGAAACTAGAAGTCAACCACAAGAAAAAATCTGGAAAGACCACAAATACATGGAGGTTAAACAACATGCTGCTGAACAGTGAATGGGTCAACTAGGAAACCAAAGAAGAAATAAAACAATACATGGAAACAAATTAAAATGAAAACACAACCATCTAAAACCTTTGGGATGCAGCAAAAGAGGTTCCTGAGAGGGAAGTATATAGCAATACAGGCCTACCTCAAGAAGCATAAAAAATCTCAAATAAACAACCTAGTCTTACACCAAAAGGAGCTAGAAGAAAAACAACAAACAAACCCTAAAACCAGTGGAAGGAAGGAAATAATAAAGATTAAAGCAGAAATAAATGGTACAGAAACTAAAAAATAAATAAATAAATAAATGAAAACAGGAACTGGTTCTTTGAAAAAAATAAATAAAATTGATAAACCTCTAGTCAGGCTTATTAAGAAGAGAAAGAACTAAAATAAATAAAATTACAAATGAGAGAGAAAAGATAACAAACACCACAGAAATACAAACAATTATATGAAATTATATGAAAAATTATAAGCCAAAAAATTGGAAAACAAAATAAAAATGGATAAATCCCTGGAAACATATAAAGTACCAAAAACTGAAACAAGAAGTAATAGAAAATTTGAACAGACTGTAAACAGGCAAAGAAATTGAATTAGTAAAAAAAACAAAAAAAACAAAAAAACCCAAACTCCCAACAAACAGAAGTCCAGGACCAGATGCCTTCACAAGTGAGTTCTACTAGTTAAAGAAGAGTTAATACCTATTTTTCTGAAACTATTCCAAAAAATAGAAAAGGAAGGAAAACCTCTAAATTTATTACATGAGGCCAGCATTAGCCTGATACCAAAACCAGAAAAAGAAACCACACACACAAAAAGAGAACTACTGGCCAATATCTTTGATAAACATAGATGCAAAAATACTGAACAAAAAATTAGCAAACCAAATCCAACAACAGATTAAAGAATTATTCAGCATCACAAAGTGGAATTTATCCCTAGTTTGCAAGGGTGGTTTAATATTCACAAGTCAATCCATGTGATCCATCACATCAATAAAAAGTAAAAATCATACTATCACCTAATAGATGCAGAAAAACATTTGACAAAGTAGAACATACATTCATAATAAAAACCTTCAACAAAGTAGGAATAGTGAGAACACACCTCAACATAATAAAGGCCATATATGAAAACCCACAGCTAATATCATACTCAATGGGGAAAAACTGAGAGCCTTTCCCCTAAGGTCAGGAACAAGACAAGGATGTCTACTCTCACCACATCTATTCAACATAGTACTGGAAGTCCTAACCACAGTAGGCAGACAACAAAAAGAAATAAAAGGCATCCAAATCAGCAAGGAAAAAGTCAAAGTTTCACTATTTGCAGATGATATGATATCTATATAGAAAACCTGAAAGACCACCAAAAAACTGTTAGAACTGATAAATGAATTGAGGAAAGTCACAGGATACAAAATGAATGTACAGAAATCTGTTGCATTTCTAGACACCATTAATGAAGCAGCAGAAAGAGAAATTAAGAAAACAATCTTATTTACAATTCTACCAAAAATAATAAGATATCTAGGAATAAACCTAACCAAAGAAGTGGAAGACCTATACTCTGTAAATTATATAACACTGATAAAGAAATTAAAGAGGACACAAAGTAATGGAAAGACATTCCACACTCATGGATTGGAAGAATAACTATTTTTAAAATGTCTATACTACCCAAAGCAACTGACACATTTAATGCAATCTCTATCAAAATACCAACAGCACTTTTAACAGAGCTAGAACAAACAATCTTAAAAATTGTAAAGAACCACAAAAGACCCCCCAAATAGGCAAAGCAATCTTGAAAAAGAAAAGCAAATCTGGAACCATCACAATTCCAGACTTCAAGTTATATTACAAAGCTATAATAATCAAAACAGTATGGTACTGACACAAAAATAGACACATAGATAAGTAGAACAGAATAGAAAACCCAGAAATCAACCTACCACCATATGGTCAATTAATCTTTGACAAAGCAAGAAAGACTGTCCAATGGAAAAAGTACAGTCTCTTCAACAAATGGTGTTGGGAAAACTGGACAGCAGCATGCAAAAGAAAGAGGACCACTCTTACACCATAAAGAAAAATAAATTCAAAATGGATAAAAGACCTAAATGTGATAAAGGAAACCATAAAAATTCTAGAAAAGAACACAGGCAGCATCCTCTTTGACATCAGCCATAACATTTTTTTTTTCTAGATATGTCTCCTGAGGCAAGGGAAAGAAAAGCAAAAATAAACCCTTGAGACTACATCAAAATAAAAAGCTTCTGCATAGTGAAGGAAACAATCAACAAAACTAAAAGGAACATACAGAATGGGAGAAATACTTGTAAATGGCATATCTGATAAAGGGTTAGTATCCAAAATATCTAAATAACTGATAAAATTCAATACCCAAAAAACAAATAATCCAATTAAAAATGGGCAGAAGAGAGAACAAATGAACAGACATTTCTCCAAAGAAGACACAAAAAGATGTTAGTCATCATTTATCATGAGGGAAATGCAAATCAAAACTACAATGAGATATCGCCTTACATCTGTCAGAATGGCTAAAATCGACAACACAAGAAACAATAGGTGTTGGTGAGAATGTGGAGAAAGGGCAACTGTCTTACACTGTTGGTGGTAATGCAAACTGGTGCAACCATTCTGGAAAATAGTATGGAGGCTCCTCAAGAAGTTAAAAATAGAACTACCCTATGATCCAGCAATCACATTACTGGGTATTTACCCAAAGAATACAAAAACACTAATTCAAAGGGATACATGCAGCCCTACTTTTATAGCAGCATTATTTACAATAGCCAAGATATGGAAGCAACCCAAGTGTTCATTAATTGATGAATGGATAAGGAAGATGTGTGTGTGTGTGTGTGTGTGTGTACACACACACATATATGGCAATATTTCATTCTTTTATATGGAATATTAATAGAATATTATTCAGCCATAAAAATAATGAAATCTTGCCATTTGCAACAACATGGATGTATCTAGAGAGTATAATAAGCCAGTCAGAGAAAGACAAATACCATATGATTTCACTCAAACATGGAATTTAAGAAACAAAACAAATGAGCAAAGGGAAAAAGGGAGAGAGCAAGAGTGAGAAAGTGAGCAAGCGAGCAAGAGAAAACAAAAACAGAGTTTTAATTATAGAGAACAAACTGACAGTTATCAGGAGGGAAGTTGGTGGGGGTATGGGTTAAATAGGTGATGGCGATTAAGGAGTGCACTTGTGATGAGCACTGGGTGATGTATGGAATTATTGGATCACTATATTGTACACCTGAAACTAACATAACACTGTAAAAAAATAAAAATAGAGGTATGTTTACACACACACAAAAACCCCACAACACACACACACACACACACACACACACACACACCCAGGTTCTTAATTGTTACTCTGTATTTTCCAGAGAAGCGTTAAAATTCAAAATACAAAAGCAGACACATAGACACACAGACGTATATACACAGCCCTGCTGAGAATGCTGTAAGGAAAATCCAGAGCTTAACTTCCTCTGCTAGTCTCCTTCCTGCTCCTTCCTTTAACTTGGAATGAAAGCAATTTCTAAGGAGAGAAACTAGAATGATCAAGGTGTAGTTTCTTTTCTAACATTTGAGACACTGAAAATTTGCTGAGCTATTTCCATTTAGGTGTTTTTATATAATTTGCTAACATCAACTGCAGGTTCTTGTGGCAAAGCATGAAGGGGGAGCACTGGCTAAAGAGATGAAGGAGCTTGTCTAGATCCCCAAGGGGTTGATCCCCAGACATGAATGAGAGAAGCAGGGATGGGGAGGAATTTCAGAGTTTTAAGCTGTTTCTTCAAAGTGAGTGTTCTTCTGCCTGCTCTTAGAAAAGTATTGGCTTAGAAACCTGGCAGGGAAACTGCAGTCAAATGCAGTCTCTCTCTGTCTTTCTTTCTCTGTCTCTGTCTCTTTCATTCTCTGTCTCTTGGATATATCCAGTAGGTGCCATCTAGTCAAGGTAGATGGGGTGCTGTTTTGTGTGAGGGTGGGCATAAATTTCATTCCTTCTTACCCATTGAAATTATGCTTCCTCCTTCATATTCAATTCCCGTCTTCCTTGACTGTTTTAATTTTCCACTTTCCTTTATGATTTCTCACTTTCGTATGTCAGTAATATACCAGAGATTAGTTATTTATGCCATGGGTTGAGCTACAAGATTTATTGTAGTGGAATGCATTTGGATGTAAGGAGGATTGCAAGACGATTGTAGTCACCCAGGAGGGAGGTGACCAGAATTCAAAATAAAGATTTGATTCCAGAAAAGGAGAGGGATAAAAAGCTGCAAAGGGCATTTTCTGGAAATCTTGCTTCCATATTCTATACTATTTGTTTTTTATATGCTGTCACAGTTTAAAACTAAAATGACCTTAACTGAGAAAGAATTGCTATTCAGACCATTGACAAGAAAATCTGGGTGCACATGGAATCCTGCTGTAACCGATGATGCAAAGCATCCTGTTGTGTTAGACACCACAGTAAGTGAATACAGCTTGTTAGGGTCTCTCAGCTGCAGATTGGCCATCTTTGTGTTTGGCTCTCTATAGAAATAATATTTTAATAGTATTAATTGTAATAAGAATTGCCATGAACCAGTCAAAATGTATCTGGCATTCCTGGGTTTGTTCTTTATAGTCTATGCCTTCATTATGATCATTCATTTATTAATATGCTAAGGAGGGAAATGTTTGCCATTCACAGAAGAAAATAGCCAAAAAGTGTTGTGACACTGGGTGATCATGCCTTCAATGGAGATGTGAAAACATCAAATAAACTCCTTTCATATGTCAGAGATGAATTCATTTTCAAATACATGCTGCTTGCCTCTACTCACAGGTACTGAAATATGGTATTTCTTACAGGTCATTTTAAGCCCTAATTGCATTTAAACACTGAGGATGAAATCAATCTGAACCATTATTTGTAGACAATGTACAAACACATTTCCTCCCAAGAAAAAAATGTAACAAGAAAAATATGTCTAATGATTTTTTTAATGTATTGGTCACTAGTGACTGAAAGCAAGAATCATAATCAGAAAGATAAATCTAAAGAAATGGAAAGAAGATATAATTAAATATTAATTATTTAATTAATAATACTGAATTATTGAGCTCAGAAGTCCCTATTTCAGAAAGATCCACTCAAATACCAAATGCTAATAATTATATATCTGCCTGCTCATGGTTCGGTAGCTACATGTGACCAGCCATCTTTCCTACAGAGATATAAATTAGATTCTAGCTTTGCCCTCTTGGCAGTCTTTAGCAAATTACTGGCAAAGTATGAATGCTGAAACTGCAAATGACTGGAAGAAAAGATGACTGAAGAATGATAGCAAGTCAGGCAAGGGTAGGATAATCATTAAGAGAAGAAACATGGCAGTATTTCTTCTTTTAAAAATGTCTTCATTAGGGTTTATCCTTAGGTTCAAATTAAGAGAAAAAACGTATGTTTGTAAAAGACTTCAAAATGTACATGCTCTTTGATCTGGAAGTTCCATTTTAGGAATTTTTCTCAAATAAATTAATAAGGGTGTGGGCAAAACAGAATTGTGATTAAGTTTATCACAGGATGATTTGTTATAGCAAAACATTGAAAACAGCTTAAAAGTGTAAAAAAGGAGAATTGATGAAATAAATTATGGCATAGGCATAAAATGGAATATTAGGCAGTTACTAAAATTATTATGCTAGTGTTTTTAAATTGAAGTATAATTGATATATAACATTATATAGTTACAGGTGTACAATGTAATGATTTGATACTTGTACACAGTGTGAAATAATTACCACAATAAGTCTAGTTTCCCCTGTCACCATATAAACTTATGTAATATGCAATACAATATTATTGATTATAATCACCATGTTGTACATTACATACCCATAAAATATTTATTTTATGACAAGCCCTCTTGACCCCTTCTCCCGTTTTGCCCATGTCCCAAACCCCTGCCCCTCTGACGACCATTAATCTGTTCTCTGTCTCTATGAATTTTGTTTTGTTTTGTTTTGTTTTCCTTTTCTTTTTCAATTTTATTTTATTATGTTATGTTAATCACCATACATTACATCATTAGTTTTTTGTTTTTTTTTTAAAGATTTTATTTATTTGAGACAGAGAGAATGAGAGACAGAGAGCATGAGAGGGAGGAGGGTCAGAGGGAGAAGCAGACTCCCCGCCGAGCAGGGAGCCCGATGTGGGACTCGATCCCGGGACTCCAGGATCATGACCTGAGCCAAAGGCAGTCGCTTAACCAACTGAGCCACCCAGGCACCCCACATCATTAGTTTTTGATGTAGTGTTCCATGATTCATTGTTTGTGTATAACACCCAGTGCTCCATTCAATACGTGCCCTCTTTAATACCCATCACCAGGCTAACCCATCCTCCCAGCCCCCTCCCCTCTAGAACACTCAGTTTTTTTCTCAGAGTCCACAGTCTCATGGTTCGTCTCCCTTCTGATTTCCTGCCCTTCATTTTTCCCTTCCTACTATCTTCTTCTTCTTTTTTTTTTAACATATAATGTATTATTT
>NC_138385.1:42055522-42089313 GCF_054177405.1 Leptonychotes weddellii
AGATGTAGTGAAAAGAAGGGCCATATGCACCCCAATGTTCATAGCAGCGATGTCCGCAATAGCCAAACTGTGGAAAGAGCCAAGATGCCCTTCAACAGATGAATGGATAAAGAAGATGTGGTCCATATATACAATGGAATATTACTCAGCCATCAGAAAAGATGAATACCCAACTTTTACATCAACATGGATGGGGCTGAAGGAGATTATGCTAAGTGAAATAAGTCAAGCAGAGAAAGTCAATTATCATATGGTTTCACTTATTTGTGGAACATAAGGAATAACATGGAGGACAGTAGGAGAATGAAGGGAAAATTGGGGGGGGAATTGGAGGGAGAGATGAACCATGAGAGACTATGGACCTGAGAAACAAACAGCGTTCTAGAGGGGAGGGCAGAGGGGGGATTGGTTAGCCCGGTGATGGGTATTAAGGAGGGCACGTATTGCATGGAGCACTGGGTGTTATACGAAAACAATGGATCGTGGATCACTACATCAAAAACTGATGATGTATTGTATGGTGACTAACATAATATAATAAAATTAAAAACTACAAAAAAAAATAAAACTAAAGCCAAAAAACAATGTGTCTTTTAATAATTTACATAGTAAAGCATCTTTAACGGGGTCTGAGAGGTTATTACATCTCTCTGGTCAACTAATTATCTGCTTTTCCAGAACTTCTCCACTCTCCTTCAACCTCCAACACACTCTCCACTCCCCTCACTCACAGAGGATGGTATCATCTCTTGGTTTTCAGTGAAAGAAAAGGCTCTCATAAACCAACTCCCATGTGTTCCCAACATCAAGTACACCACCCTGCCTCTGTGTATATCCTATCATCTTTCAGAGGTAACCCGCCTCCTGAATTTTGTATCCTATCTCTCTCCATCTTCACAGGAATCTTAAACCATCAACTACACATTTTCTATTCTATACATTTAACCTCATCCTTTCAATCGAATCCCTCCTACTAACTTTCATATATCCACAGCCTGTTCTATTAAAACAACTAAAACTTTTACTTGACCTCATAGCCCCCTCCAGCTATTATCCTATCTCTTTTCTTCTTCTTCACTACAGATTCTTAAGAGTTATCTATGTTCCTTGTTTCTATTTCCTTTACCCCACCATTTACTGAACTACACCAGTTTGATGCATGTCCATCTCACTGTACCAAATCATCTTTTATTACCACCAATTACCTCCATGTAGCCAAACCTAGCACAGTTTTTATTCCTCTTATTTGATTTTTAAGAACACTTTTGATCACTCCTTCCTTCTTGAAACATTCTCCTCCCCTAGCTTCCCTTAGACTATACTCTCTGATTTCCTCCTATATTTATAGCTGCTTTTTCTGTCTCCTCTGCCAGCTCCTGCTCTTCTTATATGTTCCTCAAGGCTGATATATACCTAGGTAAATACAGAAGACTGTACTTTTCTCTTAATTTGTTTAAAATACATGTGACTACTGAAAGCAAAAATCATAGCATTGTCTTATGGGGCTTATAATATATATAAATGTAATATTTATGACAACTGTAACACAAGGATGGTAGAGGGGAGGCTAATGGGCCTATGTGGTTTCAAGGTTCTACATTTTTCATGGAGAAGTACAATATTAATTCTAAGCAGATTGAGAAGTTAAGGATGTATATTATATTCTTGAGGATAGCTATTAACAAAATATAAAGAGATATAGCTGAAAAACAAATAGTTAAAATGGAATTTTAAAATATTCAAATAACATTTAGATAATTCAAATTATCCAAAAGAAGGCAGGAAAGAGGGAATAGAGGCATCAATAGCAGAAAAGACCAAAGAAAATAATAAAATAGAAGACTGAAATGTAGTCATATCATAATTATATGAAATATTTATTTAATAAAATCCAATTTATCAATCCTTGCCTTTATGGTTTAGTGTATATTTTGTGCTTCTTCAAGTGATATAGCTGAGACTCATATTCAGTACTAACTCCAAAGCCCATTTTTACAGCTAATCCATTGTGCTGCTTCCCAGTATTTGTGTTCCAGAAGATCCATGCTCTCAATCTTGGGCAGAAAAAACTGCACAGGAAATCTGGAAGAGAAAAAAATCCCAGACTTCTGCATAAGAAATGAAATCTCAAAAGTCCTGAAAGACCTAAAAAAATCTAATAATGCAAAGGGCTGCTCCTGTCCTTGGAGATGACTTACTATTGCATAGCCCAAGGAGTGATACAAAATTCTGTAACCAGAACACGGGCATTAATGACATGGATTTTCTACATAAGAATCTGGAGAACAAGAACTAGAGAGAGCCATCATTGACCCTATGACAACACCAATCTCACTCTAATCGTTGCTTCTGAAGATATCCAGGTAGTTTAGCTCAAGTTAAATTAGAAGAGCAAGATTCTTTCAGAGCATTGAGTATCCACTGAATCTAATTTAATCAATGTACCAGATTCCCTGAAACTTCTTGGCCTTCTTCTTCATACTCATACTACATCTTGCTATATCTTTATGCCATCTACTCCTAAATCCAATCTACTTAACTAATTAACAATCATCCTAGGACTTCTGATTTCTCTTTTCACCCCAGATCTCCCAGTGTTTCTGTTTCCATGGTAACAACTAGCATTTGCTTCTGTGGCTTTCATTTGATTCCTTTAGCTGTAACATACCCAGTAACACACGGAAATACAACTTTTACCTCTCTCCTAAACCTACATACCCCTTCACAGTGGACCTTTCCAAGGTTGTAAAAGATCTCCATGTTATTAAACAAAGTGGAAGAATTTGGTCTCTATGTCGCAGCAATATTTGACACTGTTGACCATTTCCTTCTTCTTGAGAAATTCTTTTCTCTCAGCTTCCCTTACTCTCTTCCTCCCACTCCCAAACTTCTTTACAGGTTCTTTTTCCTCTACATGTCAGTTAGATGTTGGTGGTTATTGGGGCTCTGTCTTAGATTTTCTGCTTTTGTCAGTGTACATAATTTTCCAACATGGCTATAATTGCCCCATTAGCTGCAAATGCCAGCTATATGTTGGTATCTCTCACATCTCTGTCTCCATCCTTGATTTCTTCTCTAAACATGGGGTAAGTTTATCGAAATGATTATTGGACATGTCCACTTGAATACCCCTCCTTCAAAAAGCTTGAAGAGCTC
Organism: Leptonychotes weddellii; assembly: GCF_054177405.1. NCBI lineage: Eukaryota > Metazoa > Chordata > Mammalia > Carnivora > Phocidae > Leptonychotes > Leptonychotes weddellii. The sequence continues at coordinate 42,058,679 of NC_138385.1, forward strand.
ATACTCATCATGCCAAAAATTGTCATCTTCTCACATGTCACCTCAAACCGACTTCTCCTCCTCCTGTTCTTTATCTCAGTGAGTTGTACCACCAAAAGCCCAACTGTAATTATGCAATGGTCAGAAACCTGAAAGTCTCCCTTGATTCCTTTGTCTCCCTCATTGACACCTCCATTCAATCAATCACCAAGTCCTATCAATTAAAACTCTCCAAACCATAGATCACTGGAATCTGGCTATTTCTTTCCATTTGCACTACCACCACCATAGTCCAAGCCACCATCACCAGTTGCATGGACTATCACAATACCTTTTTGTCTCCTTACCTCTAGTCTTGCTCCCACTTAGATCCATTCTTCACATTGTTGCCAGAATCATCTTGGTAAAATTAAAGCATTAAACCTGTTAGTGGTTTCCCATTACATTAGGGAAAACTCAAAACTCATTAATGTTGAATCTAGGCACTTAGAATCAGGAGAGTCTGAGATTGCCTGAGTTTAAACTGTGGATCTGCCCATCACTAGCTAGGGGATCTTGGGCTTTGGGTAAACCTCATTGATCTTCTGTTGCCTTATCTGTAAAATGAGCAGAATAACAATAATATAATAAATCCCTCATTGTGTTGTGAGGATTTAATAAAATTGCACATGAATAAAGCACTTTAGAATGCTTTCTGTTTCATAATTAAATATATGACTGATATCTTTGTTGTTGTTATTGTTATTATTCAACAAGTATGTTTTGAATTTTTACTATGTGACAGGAACTGTGGTAGATTATGGCAATTCTATTTTGAACAAAATAGACAAGGTTACTGCTCTCAGGGAAGTGTAGCTACAATCTAGCCACATTTGTCACCTCTCAAAAACTTACATGCTAAACAGTACTATTGTAGTCCCATTATATACTGTTTTTTGTTTTTGTTTTTGTTTTTGTTTTTTTGTTTTTGTTTTTGTTTTTGTTTTGTCTTCTGGGCATTTTCTGTTACCAAAGACCCAGTTAAAATGGAGAGAAACAACATTTCTGGGCATTTTCTTACACTCTTCCTGTTTCAGAAAACATTCTTTCCAAATCCTCCCTCACCTGTTTAACTCTTCATCCTTCAGATCTCAGTTTAAATATCACTTCCAAGATTAGGCCCCCTTTATTTCCTATCTCTCCCCTTAGCCTATTTGTATTTTATGTATTTACATATGTATACCACAATACACTCTAAACACCAAAAGTTGAAGAAGTCTGTAGGTTTACCACTGTTTCCCCTATGCCAAACATAGTGTCTGATATATGTATACATTAAGTAAATATTTGTGGAAGGAACTAAAGGAATTATAGAAGCCACAAGGATCCTTCTGCCATAGTAGCATATATTTTTGGAGAGTTGAGGTGTACTTACAGGTAAACTGATGGTCACCTTTGTATGACCTTACATTATATATGCTAATATGTCTCAAGTCATCATCTGGAACATTTGTACACTTAAAAGGCAGACAGTGGGTAATATGTGCAGAAGACATCCTACCAGCTATTTCTTGAACTCATAATTGTGTACACTTACTATCATTCTGTTTTGTAATAATGGAAAGACTGTTTCAAATAAAGACTCACAAGAGTAATTAATACTAGTTGAATTGTTGAAAAACAGCTATCATGTAACCTGAGAGTTGGCATCATACCCTAAAGTAGACCCCTAGCTGTATTCCAACTTGTTAAAGAAGTGCTTACATGGCTCTCTCCTAAGAACAATTAGTTTCACAGTTCTATGCACCATTGTAAGAGAGAGTAATAGGCTATAATGCTCAGAATTTCAGAAATTATTAGAAACATTAGGGGGCTGTCTGACTAGAGTTGGTTAGCCATAGATAGAAGCATACTAAGGCCAGCAGTGACAAGGCTGCCAAAAGGTGACAAGCATTCTCAGCCAAGTTCCAGCCCTTATCAAGTTTCCTAGCTGCAAAATACTTCAATGTTTTAAAAGATGTACTTACATATGGCATGCACTTCTGACTAAAATGTAATTCTAGACAGATTACAACTAAATCATGTTATGGTTCCCAAGCTTCTTTCTTACAGAAAAACTTTTCCTGAAAAATCAATAAATAAAATAGCAAAAAGTAGAGCTGCTCTCCCTGGTTCCCTTCTTATCCCCTCAAACTCATGACTTCTAAGGGTAGGAAAGAAAGATCACAAACTAGCGGTCAGAAACAGACTCATAGAATTCCAGGGTAGAAATGGAACATACAATAATTCAATCCACTGTCCACCTATACTTTAATTCCTTTCTATAACAAGAGCCATCCAGGCTCTTTCCTCCACAGCCTTTCTGTTCTTGAAAAAGTCATTTGCTCTCTGTAGATTTTAGTTCCTCCAAGGTCTATTCACAACCTAAAAACAGGATTCAACAGTACTAGGAACATACAAGAATCCTGACCTAGAAAGCGGGTCATGAAACTTGTTAAGTTTTGTATTCCATACAACCAGTAGTCCAAAGAATATGATCTCAGGCATTCTATCAGACTATTTAGGTAGTTTCAGGGGGTCTGAAACCCCTCTGAATTTTCATGCAAAACTGGAGTATTCTTCTGGTAATGGAGCCCATAAATTTTGTTTGTTTCTTTTGTTTTGTTGTTTTCCTCTGTATTAATTTATTGAAATATTTTGCATTTAAATGGGAGAGCCCAGGGTTGGTTGGTTTGTTTGTTTATAAAATTGTTTTTTTGGAGGGGTAACATTCTTGTCCCAACTTTGGGTATTCTAGAGCACTCTGGACCTCCTTTGAGTATTTGAATTTGGAATAGATTTTCTTTGTCTTTTTTCATTTTCCGAATCTTAATCTTCTCTAGCTCTTCCTAAGCTATGGATGTTTAGTACATAAACATTCAAATGGTGCTTAAGAAGTACAATACTTCCCAAAGTTTCTTTGTAATATAAGGATGGGTTTTAATTCTTATTTTATTGTAGTAAGAACACTTAGAATAATACTTCACATGTAAGAAGAATAGATTTTTAAGCATAAAATGCAACTTTTATTAATTAAAGGACTGGCAGGAAATGCCACTAAGAGTCACGTTGGAGATTACTTTCTCAATGGACCTGCCACATTAACAAAGCAGAAATGACAGGCTTAATATTGTCCTAACCTAAGTGATGATTTAAACCCTGCTCTTTTCTTCCAACCATTTTCAGAGTTCTCATGAGAATACCCATATCTGAAATATGGAATCAAAATTTGACTGGAACTCTTCTTGATGTGTTTATTTATGTAATAAAAACTTTGAAATTATTTATATGCACTGCAGGGTTGAGCAAGTAAGTAAATGATATTGTAGGGAATCAGAGTTCTCACCATGGAAGAAGGAAAATACAAATAACAGGGACAGACAAGATTAAGATTGGAGGTATCAATATGACACCTTAGCAATAATACCACATCAGCAATGAGCACATTTAGTGTCTAGATCTTGGTTTCTTAGTACCATTACACATTAAAAGGAACTATAACTCTTTGGAGAAGTGGCTGATGCCAAGGCTATGGGAGGGAAGGTACAAGATAAGCCTGGAGTATCTTGTTTTACTAGAAAGTAAGAAAGTGCTAAAAAAAAAATGATGTAGTGGATTTTGAAGTAACCAGCTTGAAAGGAACTTACCCCTCTCCTGAGAAAATCTGGCACAAGTTGAACATCAAAATAAATAAGGAAGGTAACAAATAATAACCCATTGAATAAAATAGGAACCCATTAGTCCATAGTGATAATAAATAGAGAAACACACAGAGAAAGACAGAGAGGGAAGCAAACAAATATAATGCCAAATAGTAAGAATGGAGGAAGTGGTGGATTTAGAAAAGCACCCATTTTGTAACCATCACAGTAAAGACTGGCTCGGGCAAGAATCATCAGTTGATGCTATCCATATGTGAGGTAGGGGAATGGATGAGAAACAGGATATTTGCACGGTCTTAGAATGTCTCCCCACAGTTTCTTTATTAGTTGCAAGGGGGAGATAGTAACTTTATAGTGGAGAAAAAAGATGATTTGTTGACAAGTTGATCAAAATTAACCTCATTAATAAAGGACAAAAAGACAACATGTGCCTCTAGACGTGCTTCCCTGAAACAGACACAACATCACTTTTGTAGTATGTAGGGAGGTCTCAAATCTAATTATGAGGAATAGAAAAACCTAAATTTAAAGACATTGCATAAAAAACTGAACTGCATTCTTTAAAAAAATGTCAATATCATAAAAAAGTAAGGCTCAGGAACTGTTCTACGTTAAAGACTAAAGAGAAATGACAACTAAATGTAATACATGAGATCAGACTGAATTCTGTACAGAAAGAGGAAAATGCTGAAAATGGATACAAATGAGTCAACTGACAAAAGCAGAATATGGATCATAGGTTAGATAAAAGTATTTTATCAATGTTAAATTTCCTGAACTGGTAACTGCACTGTGCTTATATAAAATAATTTCCTGTTCTTAGAGAAAACACACAGAATAATTAAAGACTTATGAGGCATATTCTCAAATACTTCAGAAAAAAATGTTTACCTAAATTACATATATATATATGTATATATATAGAGAGAGAGAGAGAGAATAATAAAACAAATATGGCAAATTATTAAATACTAGTGAAGGCTGAAGTTGGGTAAAGGGCAATCAGAAGTTTTCTGTATTGTCCTTGCAACTTTCCTGTAAATTTGACTTTACTACAAAATTTTAAAAATAAATAAAAATTGGCTGGTGATGATATTCATCCTAATTTCAAATGATAAATAGAATTTCTTTTAAAACTGTTTTGCCCAGGAAAATAGTTTACTTGGAAATGATTTTTACTCAAATGTGTTAGTTTGCTTTGCAGTGAAAAGAATGATGAAGTGAAATATGTGAAACACTGAACACGTAGCAACACACTTAGAAGCAACCCTTTCAAAACTGAGAGAAAAAGGTTCCTTCTCAGTAGAAAGATGTGAACCACAGCATTTTGCTACTACACACACAGAAAAAAATTTATTTGTATATCATGTTGTTAATTTTTTTCCCTGAGTTAAATTTACCACATGGCCAAGCTTTATTAACACTTTCCCTGGAAGACAGCAAGTAGAATAACGGACTGGGAGCCAAGAAAACCTGAAGTAAAGTCCCAGCTCTGATACCTACTAGTCCCATAGGGTAACTCTCTAACTTCGGATTCCTCATCTATACAATGGGGATAAAGATAGATCCAGGAGCAGGTATACCTGCAATGGGCCGCATCATGAGAGGTTGTGTGATGCTGGTAGTAAGTTTTAAATTTGCTCATGTACCTGTCTTTCTGTTTAATCTGACCATCCTCTAGGGTAGAGTTTGTCTACATGAGCTATATATTCCTAAAAGGAATATGAAAAGCTGCTTTTAAGAGTAGTAAATTCTGGGCAATCAGTTGCAGTGGATTCACTAGCTTGTGCATGCTGTGGCCATTTTGTTTCTTGTGTCTGAAATCTTACAAGTAATCATTGATTTTATTGGTCCAGAAAGTGAAAACACAGGGAAAATATCTAATTTATCCCCCAGATTTTTCTTGTGTGCCACTGAGACCCATCTCTTTCATTTACTGACAAATGCATCTTTTTCTTTCTGTTAGCTCTACTGAACCAGTCTTCCTGTGAGAGAGTAGGAACTGAATTGTACTCTACCTTTAGCAGCAACGATTTTGTCAGTTAGGCTGTGACTGCTGAATCTTTATTCCTAGGATGTGGCAAGATAGGGTGACAGCTTCCAGATTGCTGAGTAGCTATTTTGGGACTTGCAAATTTGTGGCACAACTAACTTATAAATCAGTGCTTGTATAAATGCATCTGATACTCAGACATAAAAATCTATCATTTTACTTATTGAGTCTTGTTCACATTAAAATCATAATTTTCTCTAATTCTTCTTCATCTTCTCTTCCCATTTTATGCCATTTATGAGACAAGTATGATTAACTACAAAAGAGAAAATGAAATGTAGTTGGTAAACATAGGATATACATAGCAATTTGCACACTTGCAGTCTCTCCACATTTTTTTTTTGTCATCTTCACTGTCTTAGATAATTTTCTTCGCCAAAATCTTTGTCTATGATAGTTTTCTTTAGTTGTACCTTTGGAGTTTTATGACAGGGAAGAGCATGGCTCAGAATATTAAGTAGCAAACTGGGGAAATAAGTGCTGTGTTTCTAATTCCTAACATCACTGCTTCAGTTTAGTTATCCGCAAAAAGGAACTAAGGATACACATGATATATAAGTAAAAATTCACAAATGTATGCAATGTGATAGATATAAATTCAAAATGATAACAAACATGCCCTCTAAGTTTCTTGACTAAGAGAATAACTGCTGGATTCAGAAAGCCCAAGGTCCAGGCTGGGCTGATTAGTAGATACTAAAGTAGCATTCCTCAAAATACACCAAAGCTGTTATATCTTAAATCCCTGGTGTGAGACTTGGAAGGTGTATTAGTTTTCTACTGCTGTAACAAATTACCATCTACTTAATGGCTTAAACTATATAGATGCATTGTCATATGTTTGTATAGATCAGATGTGTCTCACTGGACTAAAATCAAGGTGTCAGCAGGACTGCATTCCTTTCTGGAGATTATCCTGGATTTGTCCAGGTGGGCCCAATATAATCACAAAGATCCTTAATCATGGGAGCAGATATCAGAGAAGGGGAGTGAAGGAGATGTGAAGATGGAAGCAGAGGATGAAGTGATGCACTTTAAGGAAGGAAGAAGGAGGCCATGAGCCAAAGAATGCAGGTGGCCTCTAGAAGCTTGAAAAGTCAAGGAAACAGATTCTCTCTTAAAGCCTCCAGGAGGAATGTAGCTCTGCTAACATCTTGATTTTAGCCTGTAAGACCCATTTTGGAATTCTGATTTCCAGAATTGTAAGATAATAAATTTGTGTTGCTTTAAGTCATTGAGTGTGTGCTAATTTTTAAAAGCAGAACAGGAAACTAATATAGGGTGAATCCATTTCCTTGTCATTTCTAGCTTCTAAAGACTACCTGTATTCCTTTGATACTGGCTCTGTCCTCTATCTTCAAAGGCAGCAAAGTCAAATCTTTTTCTGACCTTTTTCCATTATATCTTTTTCTGACCTCAATTGAGTAAGATTCTCTAATATTAAGAACTCCTGTGATTAGATTGGGCTCACCTAGATAACCAGCATAACTTCCCCACATTAAGATCCTTAATCATTTTTAGGGGCACCTGGGTGGCTCAGTCAATTGAGCATCCGACTCTTGGTTTTGGCTCAGGTCGTGATCTCAAGTTCATGAGATCGATCCATGCTAGGCTCCATGCCTAGCTTGGTGCCTGCTTGGGATTCTTCCTCTTCTTCTACCCACTCCCCACTCTCTCTCTCCAATAAATAAATAAGTCTTAAAAAATAAATATCCTTAATCATTTTCACATCTGCAAAGTCTGTTTTGACATGGAAGCTAATTTATTCACAGGTTTCAAAGACTCAGACATGGACATCTTTGGGGGACCATTATTCTCCTTACCACAGAAGTATTTCAGTTCTATACCTAGTTTATCAACTCTCTAGAGATGTTACTTTGGGAAAACATTTTCAACTCTCCAGACCATAGATCTCTTTATCTGTGTAATGACTATACCTTGCTGGTAGTGAATGCATGTGAAAGCAGTTTGTAAACTGCAAAGTTTACATAAATATAAGGAATTATTATTTCAGGAAGGGTGGAAGGGTAACAGTAATAGTAAGTTAAATAACAGATAATGAAGGAGGTATGGATATCTTACCTGTTCTCCACATCAAACCTTATCAAGATATTTATGGATATACTTAGGAGCATCTCCTGTGAACTTAGAATGTCCTCTCAATTCTCTTTTCTGGACACCTTCATTTATCTCATTAATGGGAGCTATCATACAGCTACTTGAAGGTGACATCTTGTCATGACCTAGCTGCTTCTTTCCATGGACATGCTTCCATGTCCATGCCATGTTCTTCTGCTGCTTCTGAAGCTGTATACCCCAGAGGTGCAAAGAGATGCTCTAATTCCTTCAGTCCTCATTGAGCTGAAGCCACACTGTGTCCCCACAGGATGCACTTTCCTCCATTTTGTGTCATGGTTGGTCACCTGACAACAATGGTTGAGCCATTAAAGACTCAAGACAATGATGACTTAGACTGCATTCAGTTTACTTTCATTCTGTGGAATTACCAAACCAACAAACAAGATGGGAAGAAATATATACCAGATATGATTATAAATGATACAGCTCTCTGCTGCTGCCCACGTTTCTTGTGGAAATGCAAGAAAATCAGTGGTACATATGTCCTATCCAAAGGGTGGGATCTATAGGGTTAGGGGAGTCAAATACCTTGAACATGCTGCTTTTTATATGATTTTTGCCTGGGAGAGCTTCTACATCAGCACTCAAGGGTCTACCTATTACTATTAATGAGATTCTCACTATGGCATGGTTACATAGTTCTGTGTCCTTTTGCTTACTGAATCATTAAGGCTACTTGAAGCCTGACCATGGCATACCATATCATGTGTCTTACAAGTCCTTGGTAAATTCAGATCTTTCTGCTTTTGTCGGCAATGCCTCTATTCAAAAAGTTCAGACAGAAATTTTGGGAAATAGATCAGGGGAGAGATACTGGGTTATCTTTTCCATCCATTCTTCTCCATTTCATCTTTGCCAACCAGGTGCCCACTTATAAGATTCTTCTTCTTATTTCTTCACCTCTTTCTTCTCATCTCCCTCTTACAACTCCTCTTTGCCTTCTCCTAGGCCTCTTCTCCCCAAGTGACTAAGCCCATGTAAATGAACCCTGTGGATTATTCCTTTCAGCTAATCAAATGCACACAGGTATGTCTAAATGTCAGTTAAGATAAGTGAGATCACTGCTAAAATTATATTTGTTGTAATACACAACCAATAACATTTACAATTCATGATTCAAGTAAAAGACAAATGTCTTAAAGCCTAGAGGTTTGTGATCTAATAAACAACACACAGAAACTAGATATAGGTTATTTCTATGCACATAAAGACAAAATCATTCTAGAACTACATCAATTGTAAATTTGGGCAGAACTAATTAACTGAGTTCCTGTCCCACAGCAGCAGAGACATGGAAAAATCTGTTCTGTCACTGGGCAGAACAATAGCCAATCGGTTTGACTGAAAGTTGAGGTCAGAATGATTTAGAAAAAATACTGCAGCCTCACATGGAGAAAAAGCTCTATAAAAGAAATATCCACATCCTCAGTTGTAATTTTATAGTCTGTAGGAAGAATTTATGGGATGTGTACATATATTAACGCCTTATCCACCCACTATGAGATCAGGAGTATACTTAGAGTTTGTACACCCTTTTAATCTGGTAGATCAGAATGATAGATTCAGACCAGAGACTATCACTAAATAAGTACACAAGGAAAAGGAAAAAGCAAACATCTGAGTTCCTTTCCCTGACCATCCATGTGGCTGGGCTGACCATTCAGTTCTTATACTTCCTATTGAAGTGTTGTCTAAACTGTTCTTGCCAAGGGGCCTTAGGATCTGTATGAGCCATTGAATCAGCTCTAGCACTAGAGGTGAGAAAATTGTTCCATTCATGCCAGGGAGTGGCAAAGAATTGCTTGCCATTTTGATGTAGCACTCAGGGGTTGGTGGACTTCACATCTGAGTTACAACAAGAGATGTGCCATGGCAGAAGCTTGTCTGGTGTCCAAGGTTGTACTTTAGTGCTGAGGTCATTTCACTTGGGAAGAAGTAAAAAATCCCAAACATTTTGTTTCATGCATTTTTTTGCCCTGAAAGTGCCTGTTTCCACTGATTCCATTCAGACACATTGAAAACTTTGCCCACACTGCAGTGATTAATGAATACTGTATTCTGCTTATAGCAAAAAATGAAAAAAAAAATGGGAGCAAGGAATAGCATGGTAACTCTTCCAGTGTTAGAAAAAACATACAGAGGTGTTCATCCTGACACCTAGAAGAACCAGGTGTCATTGAACTTTAGTGATGGAAATAACTGGTAAATTCAACCCAACAATGGTCAGTGACTATCCAATTCCAAGTGGATAAAGCCTTGGTTCTTTGTAACAAGCTGTGTTATTATAGATGTTTGAAGGACAACTTTTACCCTAAAATATATTGCTAATTTTTCTAGTATATAATTCTTGATAGTCTACACTTTATTTTTCTAGTATATAATTCTTGATAGTCTACACTTTATAAGCTCTTCACAAAAAATATGTTAAGTTTTACCATAGAATTCTAGATGACATAAATAGAGGAGGCCACCTATTCCTTTACTCTGCTATTTCCTCCACTGTCATTTCTACTATTGTCTATAATGTGATATCAGCTGGAAAAGACTAGAATAATTCTGAAGGCACAGGTGACTCTCTGGCCCTTTCAAAACATGTAAAAGTTCTCAATAACTAAAACAAATATGTGAATCAAAATGTCAAAAATGTAACCTATAGCACATCTGTACATGTCCCAAATGTCACTATCCCTAACAAAATCAGTAAATTGCAATCTCTTAGTAACAATTTAAAAAAATATATATGGCAAATAAACCAACATGTTCCTCATTCAAAATTCTTATCTTAAAAAGTGAGGGGAGGCTGTGGCCAGAGTAGTAGATAGTGAAATATTATTTATGAGCTGCTTTCTATTGTAAGAAAAAAATGACAGCAAAGAAATGTCTAAGAAAACTGTTTAAAGCAAGAAAGCAACACCTGAGTGAAGTCAGAACAATTTTCCCCATGATGGTGTTGCTTTAGCAGCTAGTTAGAAAGATGAACTTTTTCTAGAATATGAGTAGCACTGAGTTTAGCTATATAGTCTTCTAATGTCATGTAATAAAAATAATCAAATATGTACTATGAAACAAGATATAAATGAGCAATGGAAGCTGCATCAAAGGTTAGTCAAGAAAAACCAGTGTTGAAAAGACAACTCAAGTTAAAGAGAGAAAATGCTTCAGGAGTAGTGACATCAATTTGAATGTCAAAAAAAAAAAAACCCACAAAAGTGTTATTAAAAAGTGGAATAAAGGTATCATTGATAATAAAACTTATTTTGACTTTTTCCAGGACTCAGAAAATGAACCATTAGTATGTAAAAGCTCCAAGAAAATATACACACATCTGACTGTCTACAACCTCTCCTTCAATTTTGTCATTAACACTGAATGTAGATTTATGAGGACAAAGATATTAGACTGAGCAAAGCTACAGTGAATGGATTTGTTGGGAAGCCCTGTGCTAAATAATTAAGGTAGAGTTGAGGGGCAATTCATGGTGTATTTCTTAAAGGAAAGTATAAGTTGGCCATGTGGAATTTTCTAGAAGTTGCCTTCATTTTGTGACAATAACTCTTCTCTGTTATGAATACATTTAATATTTTTGAATGAGGGGCAGCCTTAGAAACTGAACAGACTATTACCCCAAGGTTTTTTAAAGGAGAATGATAGTTCTCTGTCATACTCCAAAAACAAATACCTTTTAGTCAATCAATAAAAACCATACAGTGCTCATGAAATTGCACGGGAAAACAATGATTCTGCCAAGAACAAACAGAAAGGTAAAAAGTTAAGCCTCTCTGCAGTTCTTGTTTTTCCCCAAGTGCTAGAAGTGTTGGCAGACATGTGTATGCAGGGCCCTGATAATAAGCAAATGAACACATTTAACCTCTGGGCCAGATAAGCTGTATCGAAGAGTCATGTCTGATTGTGTAATGTCTAGGGGAAGCCACACAAGATGTCAGTACAAACTAGGCTGGTATCCATCAAATATTAGATTCACCAGCTTCTAGGAAATGCATTACCATCCAATTAAGTGACTATCTAAAAGGAAAAAGAATAAGATAATTCTGTTTCATTAAGCTATTGCTTTTGGAAAGTGTGTTTATAGAAAGCAAAATTATCAAGTTAGGAAGTATTTATAGAGATAATTTAGATGAAATTTCTCAATTTACAAATGGGTAAACTGAGATCCAGTAAAGGGAAGTAATTTCCTCCAGGAAAGTGTATAGAAAAGCAAAGACCTACCTGACTACTGCTGGATCTAAATATGCTTGGGTAGCTGTTTGCAAAATATTGCAACCAGCCTTTCTGAATACCATTCTAGATTTTTCTCCACTGGAGACTTACTAATTCTTATTCACAATATAAAATATTCCCTGACATTTGCACTCAGGACATTCCATGAGGAAAGCAAAGTAGCTATTGCAGGTAACAAAGATATATACAAAAGAGGCAAAGGTCAAATCAGAAATGATTCAAATTTACTTATTAATCTAAACCCAACTTAAACCCATGTGAATCAAAGTATGTTCTTACAATTTGAGCATAGGGCTATAATCATCCTCATTCTGTCTTACATAAAACATATTTTGCTCAGTAGCAATATTCCTATCTAATAGCCCAAAATAGCAAAGAACGCCCCTTTTAGCCTTATTTTAAGCTATGTATACCATTCTGGTCTCACACTCAATGTTACACCCTTTCTTGCCATAGAAAGAGTATCTCATTCTGCCATTCACTAGCCATACAACTTTGGGCAAGACATTTAATTTATCTTGAGTTTCAACTTCCTCATCTGTAAAGGACTGTTTCCAGAAAGAGTTAAATAAAGTCAGTATGCAAAAATGCTTGATATGTAGTAAGGGTTGCATATACACAATAGTTGAATATGAATGTTTGGGAAAACATTATTTTCTGATACCAACCTGGAATTGGTTCATGGAAAATAAAATAGAATAAAAACAGAAAACGCTCTTTTTTTAGGCTCATAAGGAACCTTAAAACAATGGAGTATCATAGTAGTAAAAACATGAATAAAATAACGTAACCTTGCCCTGTTTCATAGACCTGGGTTTATCACTAGCTAATTCCCTCTTCTTGTATAAGATTATATGTGAATTAAATATCTTAAGCTGGGACAACCCTGGATGCTTTATAAACAGCATAAGTATCAGTGGATATTAAAGTCATACATATATATTCATACACATAAGTGCACATACACATATACACACATGCATTAGGGATTACCATGAGAAAACCTAGCCTAATGCTACATTTGGTTTAAACTGTGAGTTTTCTCAGTTAGTGACTATTGTTTACAAGGAATAGGAACTGATTCAAGCTGGCTTAAATAGAAAAAAAATCAATAAAAGTTTGCAACAAACAATTTCATGGAAATCCAAGGGCAACCAACAAAGCACAGTCAGGACCCTAGGAACTGAAAATTTACCTGTTAAATCAGAAACCATGGTTGTTTACTCTGTCTCCAAAAAAGGCTCTCTCATCTCTGTCTCTCTGCCTCCTCTCTCAACTCACTTCCTTTGCTTTCATATGGCCCAATTTGGCTGAAGCAGCCATTCACATCAATCATTCACCAATTTTCTAACTAGATATGTATCTTATTTCAAATTCTTGAGATAGCAGCGGGTTAGCCCATGGACTGGCATCTTGGGGTATGTCTAATCAGGTGTGTCTAGGGGTAGGAGAGTGGAATGAAAAGTCACTTAAGTATTCCATTCTTCTGAACAGTGCCGGCTATGTTAAAAGAAGTTGGACTTAGGCAAACAACTCAATTAACATGACATTTTTGCTGCTCCCAAACCATGACCTTGAAGACGAAACAAACCTTGAAGTCATGAGTTTCTTTTTCCAAATGAAATAAGCCTGAAAAGCATGGCATTACAGAGTTATTGGTTTATGCTAATCTTGACATGTAAATCATTCTCAGCATGCCAATCACATTATATCATCATCAATATCATTTTTATGCTAAAAACCTTATAATCCAATAAGTAGGATTCAGTAGTTCATGATTAGTCAAAGTGATTGAAACAACCATTAAAATATGTTGTGTATCTTAAATATTTTAACAAATATTTTTTGATAACAGATTGATTAGTGGATAGCCTCTCTCTTCTAGAGCTTAATATATGGATTCCAGGGTATTTTTTTCTATCCTCCAGCTTTTTCCTTACGTATGGGTTGACTTTTGGAGTTTTGCATTATCTTGCTTGCACAAGCCACAACCATAATAATCTCTAGGTTGGGTTCCTTTAAAGTGAAATAAAAACTTAAAAGACCTATAAAAGGAAGTGACAAAATATTAAGTTTATTTCAAAATAATTATGATGGAGGAGTGAGTGGGGTATAGCTGAAACAAGATTGGACAGGTATGGGTAATTGTTGAAGCTGGGTGATGAGAATATCATTTTAATTATATTAGACTCTAATTTTAGATATGTTTGAAATTTTCCATAAAAGAAAAAACATGAAGCAATCTGAATGTAGACTCTCTTAATTATTATAATTTCCCCCATCTTTTACTTTTCTCTCACCTACACCTAATCTGACAGATTTTTTTTAGCACCCTGCCTTTTCTAAGTCTTACAAGGGCATTCAACCTAGATTTCAATGAAGCAACAACTCACTTTGCATTCATATTTCATCAGTTTACATAATATTTAATTAAATCACATAATCACATCATCATGTACAACTGACATAAATAGATTTGGAACAAACTCAACTAATTTGCAGTACGCATACAACACAATTGGTTGAATTATCTGGGCAAACTAGACACTTCTAACCATACTACTAAGCACAGGCAGTTAGTGTACTATGGCCATTGGTCACTGGGTCTTACTGAGTGTCAATTAACCCAGCAAGCTGCTTAAGTGGAAGTTCACTAAGAGAGAATCTCTTGTGTTGTTACTATTGTTATTATTATGATTTCCTACATTTTTCAAACTAAAATTCTAACTTAATTAATCCTCTTTCACGATCTCAAACTTGGGAGAGTTGAAGACATACTTGCCTCAAATGACCTTCTGGAGTGTAACAGAGGCAATGGGTGCAGCTCTTTCAACTGCTTATATTTGGCAAGCACAGGGGTTGGGGAATGTTTCAATTCTGTATTCCTATTGTGTTTTTCTGCTTTCTCACAACTCTCTGGTTTAGCTTGCTCATTTAAAAAAATAGAAGTTGGGTTGTTTTACAGACATTGGCTTTGGCAAGAAGCCTGATTACATTTGCTAAGCCTCCTAGTAGCAATATCAAGGAATTAATTAAAATGCTGAGACCAGAGTTCCTACCCAGAGAGATAAAGAATGAATGTGCTGTAGTCCCCAGCTTTAAGTTTCTGCATTTGTTGAAATACCTTCAGGAAGTAATTCAGTTATTTCACTCTGCAGGGTGACAAAAGGTGATATGACACACCAATTTTTTTTCTTAATGATAAAACTGTAGGAACCAAAATGCTCTCTTTCTCCTCCTCCCTCCATGACACCTCATAAAACTGTTTCCAGAAAGAACTAGTCATACTTTTGAGTTTCTTTTATCAAACTCATACCTGCAGGTGTTGGAAAAGACTGTTTTCCCTTTGTTTAACCACTTTAGTATGACTAATTCATGAACACACAGGAGCAAGGCAATTTGCTCCTCAATTTTCCATCTCGGGTATGCAGCAGCAGCGTGCATTTTGAGTCATGCAGAGTCCACTCTTCAGAATGTGTGTTGTTAGCTCAGAGGGGCTAATAATCAAATTAGGCTGCTAACAAATGGCAATTTATAATGCTGAAACTAATGAGAGGTCAAAGAACTAAACTCTGCAAGGAGTTTTAATTATCTTGTTCTTTGTGACTCCACAAGAACACTTTTAAAGGAACACTGGCACAGTATTCAACTGGTACTTTTAGTTTCATTAAGATTTACATAACTTATTACATAAGTGGAAAATATGCACTCTCTTTCCAAGTAAAACAGGGATCTAAAACATTCTTTTCAGGGTTGGAAAGCAAGCACTGTTTTGGCTTGATGTTCAATTAGAATACCATTCATGGAATCCTTTGATTCCCATAGCACTGATGAATGGAGAAACACAGAACCTCTCTACAGGGGAAATCTCTAGATTGGAGAGAATATAGATACTGAAGAACTGTAGTAAACAAAACAACAATAATTTTTTCTTTCCTTGCTTCCTGTGCCATTTCACTTATTTTTTACTTCTTTTTTTACCAGTTTGTTTGTGTTTATTGATGCTATGATGCTTAGGTCTTGACCACAAAGTTCTGCAGGGGGTACAGCTGTTACTTCTGCTGCTGCTTCTTGGTCTTCAGCTTCTCCCATGCTTGCTAAGTGCATGCCATGTGTTTTCTTGGTCTGAAGATCCAGAAGTTGTACTTCTTGCCCTTGTAGAATTTTCTGAGGTTCATCCTTCTGAGTGTGGTTAATAATGGTGAGAATGCAGGCAATGGATTTTTAAACAACTCAGATCTTTGGAGAGCTTGGATGCCATAATGCTTGCCACTTTGGTGACATGAAGCTGGAACAACTCCAACTTCAGGGCATCCAGCTGTTTCAGCTGCTCCTTTTTCTTGCCAGAAAGATCTAACTTTGTCAATGGCTACACAAGCCACCACCACCTGTTCTGAGGAAAAGAGCTTTTTTTACTTATTTGTCCTTTGCTCTGTCACATGTACATCTACACACTCCACCACGACCACCACACCCACCATTTCTGCAGGTCAAAATTCTCTTCATCTTTCATGGCTTAACTTCTTTTTGGGCTGTGTTTGAGGTGGATTTGTTTATTTATTTTTTGTTTGGAGGGGAGTGGCAAAATTGATTAACCAAAGAAAGTTACAATATCAACTGAATGTGGAATCTCTCATGCAAAAATAAAAACAAAAAGCTGTTATCCTTAAGCTAGAGAAAAGATTAATTCAGAAGCATTGGAGATGTTAGCATCAATAGACTGTGATCACTGCTGGTCTGGAAAGGCTTTTGCTACCAAAATGGTTAATTGTTCAAAGGTAATGTTCACCCATGAAGCCTACTTAAAGCCAAAGAATGCATCTGGGCAGGGAGTTTTCTTTTATCAATAACTGTGTCAATAAAACGGCAAATGGAACACAGGAAAATCAAGCATGTCCATATCATCAGGGTAGTAAAACAACTAGCCCAGAGCATTGAAGGGTCTGGGTTTTTAACTAGATGCCCTTATTGTTGAAAAAAGAAATGTTAAAGTATGAAAGCAAATCCAACAAGGAAAATGGGACCAATGCAAACAACAAAAACTTTCTTCTTCAAAAGGAAGACAAAATCTGGAAATTCTTCTGCTAAATTTGTCATCATCACACTTTGCCATGTGACATTGCTTCATTGTTTGTTTAAATTGTTAACTTAATTGCTTTATGAGGCAGTGTAGCTTAAAGGTTAAGACCATGAGCCATAGAGTCAAACTAAATCCCAGTTCCATCACTTACTAGCCACATAGTCTTGGGTAGGTCACATATTTCTTTCTAAGCCTCAGCATCCTCATTTGTAAAACTGGGATAATAGCAAGGCAGCAAGAGTCCAAGCTTTGGAGCCAAAATGCTTGGTTTCAAATCCTCTGCTCTACCACTTACTAGCTGTGTGACCTTGAGCAAATTGCCTAACTTCTCCATAGCTCAGTTCCCCCCCTTTAATAAAGTAGGACTCATTGATTGTCAGGACCTCACAGGGTCATTGTGAAAATTACAGAATATGTATAAAACACTTGATAAGAGCTTAATAAATGTAAGTCATTAGTACCTACGTACTAATAAGTGAATGAGTAAATGAATGAAAAGCTTTTAAGCTCAGTACAGTAAGTGCTCAATAAGTGCCAGCTTTTGTTATGTGTTTTCCTTTTGACTCTCCAACTAGCTTTTAAATTCCTAGAAGACAGGTCTTCTATTTTTTTCTTGATACTATATTGTTTAGCACTGTGTTATATGCAAATAAGAGTGGCTCAACAATAGCCAAAGGAAAGAGTAAAGAAACAAGTCCTCATGCAAAAGTAGAAACTCAAATATCCGAACTGTAGACTCGCAAGCCATGAATAGATTGGGTTTATTAAAATTGATGGTACAGGTCAGATAACATTTTGGCAATTTATAAATATCATCAAGAAATAATTTGACATTCAATTTCTTAATTGTGTAGGGGAGGAAAAATCATTTTCTTTCTACACTTCTAGGTTCGTGGCTACACACTAATATTTGATGACCACGACTGTATTATAGCAATTTTTGAAGAAGGTGGAACCCACCTCTATAACAGTTGTGTAGATATAGAAAAGCAGAAAGAAAAAGTGAAAGAAGAATTTAGCTGAAGTAGCTAATCTGCCCCAGACCCAAAGAGTGAAGCTGCAGCCTGAGAGGTAAACACTGCAGTTAATTGGAGCATTTTTTAAAAAGATATTTATTTATTTATTTATTTATTTTTATTTATTTATAAGAGAGAAAAGAGAGAGAGAGTGCAAACAGGGGGAGTGGGTGAGGGAGAAGGAGAGGGAAAGAGAATTCCAAGCAGACTCCACGCTGAATGCAGAGCCTGACTCAGGGCTCAATCTCATGACCCTGAGATCATGACCCAAGCTGAAACCAAGAGCCAGCTACCCAACCAACTGAGCCATCCAAACACCCCATAACTGGAGCATTTTAATACCAGAATAAGGTAAAAAAGAAAAAGGAAAGAGGAAAGAAAGAAAGAAAGAAAAGAAAAGAAAGAAAAAAGAAAAGAAAAGAAAAGGCATCCAGTAATAGAAGAACAGAAAGATTCAAGGAAAGGGACTGATTTACAAGAAAAGGTGAAAGGGATTTAAAATGTGGCCTAAGTGATCACCAAGCAGGGGTGTGAGAACAGTTTATAAATGTTTGAATCATATACTATGATTCAAAAAGGAGAAGGAATTTGTTAAATAAGAACAAGGAGGGATAATTAGACATTAAGAGAATATAATTGACCAAATTCTCATTTCATATAAGTCAACCTAAGCATTTCTGCTCTGCATATCCTATGCACCTTTTGCCCTAAGGGATATTCTCTGATCTTCCCCTCCCCAAAAGAGGCCTGAGCATCACTCTAATGTTTATGTCTTTGTTCACACACACTCTTCTGAAGGGAAACAGAATATGCCACTTGAAAATGTGCCTCTTTAACATAAGGATTATTTTGAGCTGATTGTTTTTGAGGCTACAGACACAGGAGAATCTCTGAAGACAGAATAGAAGTTGCCCTTTTGTTAGGAAAATTTACATTTATAAGGGAAATCTCCATTTGTAAGTGTCTGCCTCTCTCTACCTGGAAGATAAGGATGACCATAAATCACCAGAGAATTTTACCAAAGGAAAAGGCACAATTTAAATCTGCATAACACACCTTACTTACCCTTGTTTACTGCACTTTTCCTGGTAACCTCACATAACTGCCTCTCCACCCACCCTGAGATTTTTTTCTTGTCTTTAGATAAAGATCATATTTAAAGTGGTAGCTTGGGCCACTTTGGGGGATTTGACTTGCTGTTCCTGGGTCTCTCCCTATGTATACAGGAGGTATACATTTTATCAAACATCTGTTGTTTTTCTCTTATTAATCTGTGTTTATTACAGATGGGTCTCAGCCAAGAACCTAGAAGGGTAGAGGAAAAATTATTTTTCCTCCCTTCCAGCTCTTGGGAGTTACACAGGCCAGTGTGCCTGTTGTGTGTCCTTTCCAAAATTAGAGCTAGATTCCCACTCCCCCAAGGGAAAGCCCATAGATCTAGTAGCCTTAATACCTTAGGAGCATTATAGAAGAATCTGCACTGGAGCTGAGAAGACCTCCATTTTGAGGAGCTGAGAAACTGATTGGCAACAGGGTCACACTCTGGCAAAACTGACAGTAGTAATAATGAAGAATAGTCAGAAGAAAGGCAGGTAGGGACAAGGGGCCCCATCCTAAGAGGAAACCACCCTTAAAAGGATTTTATACCACTGTGGAAGGAGCCCTCCGCCCTTGACCACATGAACAACTACCTGATAGGTAGATGAACGTGTGGATAAAAATCTGATTGGGTGACAGGTGCACGGAGGGTTAATCAGATTAAAACAGCCCACCAACAAGCCCATAAAACTCCTAGACTTAGAAATTCCAGTGGCAACCCCCTCGGGTCCCCTTCCTCTTCAGGAGCTTTGTACTATTGCTCAATAAACTTAGCTTTACTTTCGCTCAATAAACTTTGTTTTGCTGCCCACCACTCTTCGTCTGGTCTACCTCTTCATTCTTCACAGTGGTGTAACCAAGAACCATGGGCACTAAAGAAAAAAAAAAAAAGCTTCAACAGTAAAACTTTTCTTCAGCAATCTTTTTGTTCCACCCCCAGGTCCAGATTTTCAGAAATCTCAGAATATATAAGTAGGTCCTTCCGGTAAGAGGAGAAAGGGATCAAATAAGCAGCATCATATATGGAATATCTTAATATGTTAGATCTGAGAGCAAGGATGGTGATCACTTTAAAAAAGCATTGTACTGGGGCACCTGGGTGGCTCAGTCAGTTATGCGTCTGCCTTTGGCTTAGGTCATGATCCCAGGATCCTGGAATTGAGCCCCACCTCGGGCTCCCTGCTCAGTGGGGAATCTGCTTCTCTCTCTCCCACTCCCCCTGCTTGTGCACTCTCTCTCTCTCTCTCTCTGTCAAATAAATAAATAAATAATCTTTTAAAAAAAGAGCACTGTGCAGAAAGAAAAATGTTTGAATCAAATGCAAGAATTATAAAGTTAGAATTTTAGACACTGGGGAACCTGAGTGCTGAGCTCTTCAAGGGAAGAGGAACACCATCAGTAAACTTCAGCTTACCACATTAGTCACTCTGTAGAGGAGGAAAAATAATTTTCCCTCTCCCCTTTTAAGTTCTTGGCAGAGCATCCCCCTCATAATAAAAGACAAATTAACAAAAGAAAAACATATCTAATAACATGTATACCTCCTATAAAAATGGAAGAGACCCAGGAAAACTGACTAATTCACCCAGATGGCCCAGGCCACCACCTTAAATACCATCTCCAGCTAAAGACAAAAAAAAAACTGTGGGGATAAGGGGAGGCCAATTATGAGAGGTTACCAAGAAAAGCACAATAGACAAGGGTAAGGTTGTTATGCAGAATTAAGTCGGTGCCTTTTACACCAATAAAATTCTTTTGTGATTTATAGTCATCTTTCTCTTCCTGGTAGAATGAGGGAGACACTCTTACAGATGGAGATTTCCCTTATAAATGTAAATTTCCCTAACAAAAAGGCAACTTCTACTCTGTTTTCAGAGATTCTCCTGTGTCTGCACTCTCTCAAAAATAATCAGCCCAAAATAATACTCATGCCAAAGAGGCATTTTGAGGTAGCAAATTTTGCTCCCCTTCACCACATTAGTGATTCTAAACTGCTGCCTCCAAATCCCACACTGATCAATGACACCTGAGAATACCAGGATACTGGCACAGTAGTACCCTCTTCGGGCCCCCTGACAATTCAGAAACATTAACCTGTGAGTGATTTACAGAACCTACTAAAGATCTGTCATTGCAGGATAGCAGTTTGTAACTTTAGATGCTCAACATTTTATTCAGATTTAAATAAGGATCCACATATACCACTTGTACTTTCCCTCCTGGTCCTTTTATGGTTTCCTGATAACTCACTTTACTATGGATTTTCACGATTTTAGAATGCTGTTTAATCAGCCAAAAATTTCCTGACTGAAAGAATTATTAAGTTAAAAAATGTGTCATAAGTGGCATAACTTAAGACTCAAGCTAGACTGACTGAGAAGCAGAAACGCAGAGTAAGGGCTTAAAATAATACCACTTAATGGATGACCTGAATCATTGCTGGGTCTTTTCCATCTATATGTTTTATATAATAAAATAGCACTATACTTTCCAAGGAATTTCACAATCCCATAGAAGATTCCTTTTCATTGAGTTTTAATTTGGGTTTAATATAGAACATATTTGAATGTCCTCCTTGTCAGGCAAATAGTGTTTCTATAAGAAGTGGATAAAGGATTAATTTCTTAGAATATGAATTGCTATAGTGAATTGCTGTTGCTTTTGTCTGTCCAGCACTTTTTGCCTCCTTCACTTAGGAGTAGAATCCTTCTTTCCTATGGGGAGACAGTCCATGACTTTAATCTTGCCCTGGGCATAGGGGTGGTCTTGTGACATAGTTTTCTTATGTCCCAAGTCTGTCCAATCTCTGGTCCCAATGACTGGTCCAGGGATGAGCACATGATTCAAATCAGGCTAGCCAAGGTGCTTCAGTTGAAATCTGCATGCAAATATGGGGTGGCTGATGGTCATCCTGCCATGCCTATGGAGGGGAACTGTATGAGAATGAAAGCAAGCAGAAGTGATGCATAGAAAGAGAGTCAGAACTAGATCTAGTTGTGCCTGGAGCTAATTGAAATCCTTCTTTGACTTCACAGGTACATAACTAATACATTACCTCTCTTTCTCTCTCTCTTTTTGCTTAGGTTAGTTTGTATTTGGCTTCTGATACTTGTAACCAAAATATTTCCAAGTAACACATTTCCACATTTTACACAGAAAAATGAATTAAATATAGAGGAATACCTTATTTTATGTAATTCGTATCTTTTTCAGAAGTTGGGAGTAAATAAGTGTTGTGAATCAAATTATATGAAGGGTAGTAGAATATGCTAACCCAAAATATGCCTCTTTGGCATAAGGATTATTTTGTGCTGATTATTTTGAGAAACTGAAGACACAAGAGAAGCTCTGAAAACAGAGTCCCTTTTGTAAGGGATATTTACATTAGAAAAGGGAACTGTGGGAGAAAAACAGAGATTATTAGAAATCACTTTTCACCTGAGAGACTTATTTGCATAGCAGGGCAAACTTTGTTTACCATACGCATTCTTTTCTCACATTCCTATCAATTGCTTTCTCCCTTTGAAGCTCCAGACCCCTATCTCTTTCCTTTCCATAGGATGGTATATAAGCTTCAATTGCCTGGCTGCCTTTTGAGTTTTATAGCTTAGTGGATCTCCCATACATACTTATGTGCATACATAATTTATATTGGTTCTGTTTCTCCTTTTAATCTTTATATTACATGGGGGGAGGAAGTCTCAGCCAAGAACCTAGAAATGTAGAGGGAAAATTATTTTTCCTCCCCTACACATACTACAGACAATCCCCAACTTACAATGGTTTGAATTATAAATTTTCCACTTTACAATGGTGCAAAAGCCATACATATTCAATAGAAACTGTATTTTGAGTTTTGAATTTTGGATCTTTTCCCAGGCTAGTGGTATATAGTACAATACTCTCTTCTGATGCTGGACAGTGGCAGTGAGCCATAGTTCCCAATCAGCCACATGATCATAAGGGTATATAACCAATACACTTACAACCATTCTGTACCCATACAACCATTCTGTTTTTCACATTCAGTACAGTATTCAATAAATTATATGGGATAGTCAACATTTTATTTATAAAATAGGCTTTGTGTTAGATGATTTTGTCCAACTGTAGGCTATGTAAGTGTTCTGAGCATGTTTAAGGTAGGCTAGGCTAAACTATGATGTTCAGTAAGTTAGGTGTATTAAATGCATTTTCTACTTACAATATTTTCAATTTAAGATGGATTTATTAGGACATAACCACATCATAAGTTGAGGAAGATCTGTATATCAAAAAAAAATACATTGTGAAAAGTAGATTTGTTGGGAATCTTTCATAGTAAAGATTTTTTGTTGTTGTTGTTTTGTTGTTGTTTTTTAAGGACAGACATTATAAACCAATAAACCAAATGAAAAGGTATAAGTAACTCAGTGATCCTGGGAGAGCTACTCAGTTGGCTTTCATGATCCTGGAAAGATAGCAATGACTTTAGTAATTTTGTTACTTCCTGGGTTTAATTCTTACCCTTGTAGGTTTAGAAATTTAATTTAGTGAGTGCATTAAGATAGGATCTGTTCCTCAGGGAAGGATTGACATTAAGCAAGCTCACAAAGACTAAAATAGAAAACAAAAAAATGCCAATTGATTAATGAACAATGAGAAGGACACTCATCCGTTGGACCAGAATCCTTGCACCATCAGTCTTTGCATTTTGTTCTTTAGGGCAGAAATTTAAATCCTGAATCTTGATTCGGTCCACATATGCTTTTTATGGGCCTGTGGTATAGTATATATAAAGTTTGGAATTAGATATCAATGTGAACAAGTTATTGAACTTTACATAAAAATCTAGACAAACCAGAATACATACCAACACTGCTTCCTCCTAACATGGCATTAATTGCCTGAATCTTAGTAGGGCCTGAGCCCTTTGTATGGGACATGGACTCTTCAATATACTAAAATCTTTATCAGGCTCTTTTTTTTCATTTATATCCCTTTCCTGGCCTATACAGGCATTTGGGTTTGATACATTTAGAAAAAAAAGCTAAACATGAAGACAACAAGCTCATTCTTTCTCTCTAGCGACAGAGATTGGTTCAACAGTGGGAATGTAAGTGAAGCCAATATAATTAGAATGAATCTCAGGAGTTTTTCTGGGAATACTGGGGCAAAGATACTCACTGTTATTTTCTGCTGAATATGACAAAGGAAGCATGTATGTCTGGGTGCTGTTAACAGCCATTCTGGGACTATATGGAAAGCAAGTCTTATGATGGCAAACTATGCCAAAGGAGACAGCAGAGCTGCCAAAAGAAATAGGGTCCTTTGGGGTTTGATACCGCTGCAAGATCAAAACTTAACTGAAGCTACACTGGAATTTTCAGGTACATAGGCATCATTATTTAAACCAGTTTGATTTGAGTGTAAAGGGAACAAATATGCCATCCCAAAATATGCTTTTTGGGCATAAGTATTATTTTGGGTTGATTATTTTTGAGAGGTTGCAGACACAGGAGAACCTCTGGAAACAGCATAGAAGTTGCCCTTTGTTTGAGAAATCTACATTCACAAGGGTTACTCCACTTGTAAGGGTGTCTCCCTCTTTGTACTAGACTATTTAGGTGATTAAATCTCTAGAAACTTATGAATGGAGAAGTCAGCCACTTAAATCTACCTAACAACCATATGCTTGTCTACAGTGTTTTTTGTGATACCCTCCCATAAATGGATCCCCCAATCCTCAACATCTTTTGTCTTTATCTGGAGATGGTATTTAAGGTGGTGGCTTGGGCCATTTGGGGTGTTACTTAGTTTTCCTGGGTTTTTCCCATTTGTATAGGAAGTATACATGGTATTAATCTTCTGTTTGCTTTTCTCCTGTTAGTTTTTCTATTCTAGGGCTCTCAAGCAAGAACCTAGAGATAAAGGAAAAATTATTTCTCCTCCCTTATAGGTAATTTGCCACAAACAAGTATTCCAATATGTGAAAGATTCTTTTTTTTCCCCAATAGAATATCTAGCAAAACCATTGTTACTCATGAGAGTGTGGCAAATCCTTTAGAAATCCTAAGGAGGAAAAAGATTAAGAATTACTACTGTAAACAACAAGATATAGTAATATTAGGGTTCACTTACTGAATCCCATTTTTAGTCCCACCTTTATGAGATTGTACCTAGTTCACCTGGGTTAGACTTTTGGATCTTCCCAAACTCTTTAGCCTTCACAGTCAACTTCTTGCTTTGTCCACACATGACTAGTCGTATCTATAAAAAGATTTAACATTTGAGTTCAATTATATTAATCCAATCTCCAAAGTTTGGGTGAGATAATTTATAGGCTTATTCTTTCACTGTGAATAAGAGGAATATATATGGCTGCATTGGCATGTAATCTACTTACACAGGATATTTTTAAATCCAGGAATATATCTGTTATGTAAAGAATTATTTTTGGCAGCTCTAAGGATCTGAAATATAGATAAAAATCATGAAAACACAAAAAGATCTTCCTTTTTTTAAAGATTTTTTATTTATTTGTCAGAGAGAGAGAGCACAAGCAGGGGGAGTGGCAGGCAGAGGCCAAAGCAGGCTCCCTCCTGAGCAAGGAGCCCGATGCAGGACTCGATCCCAGGACCCTGGGCCACCAGGGGCATCCCAACTGAGCCACCCAGGCATCCCAAAAAGATCTATGAAGCCCAATTACATGTAATAAAGTTCTTGCAAAACTGTGCATTGCTTCTGCCAGAGGGCCCATCTTCAGTTCCTTAGAGCTGTTTACTTTTATTTTGTACAGTTTTGAAAAAAACTGATTTATTAGGCTATAAAATTTAGAAGTAATAAATCAGAAGTGTGTGTGGAGGTAGTATTGTTAGAACTAAGCCCTGGAAGAAAGGGAGGGAGAGAGGAAGGGAGAAAGAGAGACTGAGAAACAAAAGAGAGAGAGACTCAGAAACCACAGCATTATCATTGAGCCAAAGAAGCTCATATATAAGAACTGACTCTGAAAGTAATACAGTATCATGCATAGGGTAGTACAATCACTGGTATTCAATTTGATAAGCCTGATTAACCTGAAAGTTAAATTATGTTCAGTAACATTTATTTAAGAAGACATATAACTATGCTATATATTTTAGAAATATTTCTTCTCAAAGAATTAAGCCATGGTTTTCAAAGAAATATACTTCAGTTATAACAAATGACATAGTTTGAGCATATATTAAGAGCTAAATATATAAGATCCTTGTAAATCCACTTTGCTTTCTTGTGGATACCATGCCTACTAAATGCCAATTTGAGTGTGTGTGTTTGCGTGTGTGTGTGTGTGTGTGTCTGTTGGAAAAAAAAAATTTATGTAGAACATTATTTACCTGCAAAAAAGTTGTTAAGATGACCTTATTTTCAACTATAAATTAGGACATATAACCTGATAGAAGATTTTTTTCCAATTCACAAGTGTATTTATGTGAATAGTCTTGCAGATGCATAAAAACAAAATAATTACCCCTAATTTAAAATAATAAAATGAGGGCTGTCTGAAAGAAATATTGGAAGTGTTCTGTATGTAATATAATCCCTCACCAACCACATTCTACCATGCAAGAATTTACTTTGGCATAACTTCTAGAGCCACAAGGATTTGGTTTATGTTAGTCACTTCTATTGAAGATAATTTTAAAGGAAGGGAGTATGGAATTGGTAAGAGAAAAAAGGTGACAAATGGTTATTTGAGGAAGAGTAAGGGTTTTACAGTGCAGCCATAAGAGAAAGGACTTGAACCCTGACCTTGGAACTGCATTAGTTAGCCAGGAAAGAACTAAGATATATGAGAATTTTCTCTAGTATCATAATGGCATCTGGAAACAGGGAGGTAACTAGATTGATTTTTAAAGGAATCTTAAAATCAGAAAAGCACATAACATTTAGTTGGAGGGAAATGTCTACACACACACACACACACATCAAATTGTCAGTAGGAATATTATCTACAAAAAAGCAAAATGTCTAATAAAGGCCAGGGGTAGAACCAAATTTTACTGGCCTGAGGTTTGGAAGTCCCTGTTTTAGAAAAAGAACAAAAAATTATAAATACAAAATTGATACAAAATGCACAGCAGTCTGAATCAAAAGCAAATAAATAGCCTGCTTTTGCAAATCCTAAAAAAGCATAACCACCTGAACAAGCACATCGCTACTGTCCCTTCCAAGATTTGGAAGTTTTTCCTAAAAATGAGGAGCCCTGAAGCATAAGCTTCATTAGTTGCATGGTAAATATACTTCTCCAGAAAGTAATGATAGATATAAATTAACTATATAGAGTCATTTATTATTAAGTGTGTATACCACAGTTAGCCAAACTCTGAAAACTGAGGACACAGTCTTTCAGACTGCCTAATCTGCCCAAGACTTCTGATACCAACTGCAAGGGAGCCACAGTCTAACTACAAACTTAGATGGCACAGTCCCCAAGACTGCTTTTACTTTTAACAACTGCAAGTTGTTGGGAATTCCCAAAAACCCTCCTCAAGTTTTATAAGTCACTACAAAGACTCAGAGAACTCCCTGAAAGCTATTATACTCAGTTATGGTTTATTATGAAAAAAAAGGGGCACACAGATCCAGGAAGGGACTCATAGGGCAGGGTGTGGGAGGATTCCAAATGGAAAGCTTCCATTGTCTTCAAAATGCATTACCCTGTCATTATCCATGTGTAACAATAATATGGAGTATTGCCAGCCCAGGAAGCTCACATGAGCTTTGTGTCCAGAGATTTTATTGGAGTTTCATTGCATAGGCCTGATAGATTGATTGATTGATTGATTGCCTATGTGTTGAGCTCAATTTCCAGCAGCCTCCTCCTGTCCACAGAGATCAGGCTGCTATCACATGGTCTGAGGAGCTCACCATAAGTCATTTCATTAACATAAACTATCAGGTGTGCCCAAGGGATCAACCGTTAATACCAAAGACATTCCTATCACTCAGGAAATTCCAAGGGTTTAGAGGTTACCTCCTAGGATCCAGAGACTAAGGCCAAACCTCTCTTAGGACAAGGACGAATTCTTTACTACATGGTAAAAAATACCATTGATGTACTCTTTAATGTTATTCCAATTTTATTTTTATGAATTTTTAAATATTCATAAGGGTTTATATGACTCCCCAATTCTGTTTTTTTTTTTTTTCTTGAAGGCTTATAAATTCCTCATCTTCATCATAGTTGCCTGATAGTGGGAGGGAAAATTATTTTGTCAATGTGATTTAGGTCATCTCTGCAAAATGTGATAATTTACAACTGTGACAAATGTCAAAACTGGATGGATGAATTGATTTTATTTTTGTATTACATTTGGAAATGACAGAAATACATATAAAAATAAATGTAACGAAAGGAATTGATTGGCTCATGTGACTAGAATGTCTTGTAAGCAATACCTTACTTTAAGAATAGCTGGAATCAGAACTTGTGAAAATATTATCAAGACACAATTTCTTCCAGTTACTCAGATGTACTTTGACCATCAAAATTGACCATCATCAGCTTCAGAAGTTTACAGTCTCACAGTCTACCAGGAGAAAAAAAGAATGACATGTTCTCATTCTGGATATTTCATATAAATGGAATCACATAATAAGTGGCATCTTCTGTGGCTTCTTTCAATTAGCATAATGTTTTCAAGATTTATCCATATTGTAACCTGAGTTTTTCATTCACTTTTATGCCTGGAAAATATTTCATTGTATGAATATATCACATTTCCTTTATCCATTTATCAACTGATGGACATTAAGGATGGTTTCTGATTTTTTACTATTATGAGTAATGTTGAGTCATGTACAGTTTTTGTGGAAACATATGTTTTCAGTTCCCTTGAGTATATACCTAAGTGGAATTGCTGGGTCATATGGTAAATCTATGTGTACTTTTGTGAGAAACTGCCAACATATCTTCCAAAGCAGCTGCATCATTTTAAATTCCCACCACCAATGTTCAATGGTTCAAATTTTTCCCCATCCTTGCCACAATTCTTATTGCCTGTCTTTTTTATTGTAGTTATCCTGATGGGTGTGAAGTGGTATTAGCACACTGGAGTTTTAATTTGCATTTCCCTAATGACTAATGATATTGAGCATCTATTCATGGACTATATTGGCCATTTGTATATCTTTTTTGAAGAAAGGTCTGTTCAAGTCCCTTACCATTGTGTTAACTGTTTTTCTTTTTTTACCTTTTTGTCATTGGGTTGTAGGAATTCTTTCTATATGCTGGTTATTAGACTCTTTTTAGATATATAATTTGCAAATATATTCTCCCATTCTGTGGATTGTCTTCTCATTTCCTTGTTAGTTACCTCTACAACACAAAAGTATTTTAAAAGTAAAATTTATCTATGATTTTTCTCTTGTTGCTTGTGCTTTTGGTGTCATATCTAAGAAACCATTACCTAAACCAAAGTCACGAAGATTTATATGTATATTTTCTTCAGAGACTTTTATAATTTTAGCTCTTACATTTGGATTGTTGATCCATTTGAGTAAGCTTTTGTATATGATGAGACATATAGCTGTTTCTGTATATAAGTTCAGTTTTACTCTTAGATGTGGCTATCCAGTAGACCCAGCACCATTTCTTGAAATGACTATTAATCTTAATTAAATTATCATGGCATATTTGTGAAAATCATTTGACAAATATGTGAGAGTTTACCTCTGGAATCTCAATTCTATTCCATTGATCTATATGTCTGTCTTTATGCTAGTGCCACACAGTCTTGATTACTGTAGCTTTGCAATAAATTTTTAAATCAGGAAGTGTTACTCTGTCAAATTTGTTCTTTCTCTATATACTTTTGGGTCTTCTGAATTCCTTATGAATTTTAGTATCTGCTTGTCATTTTCTCCCAAAATCACAACTGGGATTTTTATTGGAATTGCAATGACTCAGGATAGATTTGGGGAGTAGCGCCATCTTTTTTTTTTTTTATTCTTATGTTAATACCCATACATTACATCATTAGTTTTAGATGTAGTATTCCATGATTCATTGTTTGTGCATAACACCCAGTGCTCCACGCAGAATGTGCCCTCCTCAATACCCATTACCAGGCTAACCCATCCTCCCACCCCCCTCCCCTCTAGAACCCTCAGATTGTTTTTCAGAGTCCATCGTCTCTCATGCTTCATCTATTCCTCCGATTTCCCCTGCTTCATTCTTCCCCTCCTGCTACCTTCTTCTTTTTTTTCTTAACATATATTGCATTATTTGTTTCAGAGGTACAGATCTGAGATTCAACAGTCTTGCACAATTCACAGCGCTTACCAGAGCACATACCCTCCCCAGTGTCTATCACCCAGTCACCCCATCC
>NC_138385.1:42089813-42116069 GCF_054177405.1 Leptonychotes weddellii
TCCCCGGTCTCCCGCCGCACTCCGTGCTCGCCCAGCCTGTGACCGCGCGTTTCTATCTCCGGCACGCGACCCTGTGTGGTCTCCAAACCCAGCAGATCCCTGCAGTGCACTCCTGCATGGCTCCTCCCAGGGGAGGAAGGTGAGTCTCCCCAGATCTGCCGCTTGTTGGGTCCCTGCTGGAGGAGCAGGGGCCCGACTGTGCCGCGGATCACGGTTTATGGCAACCCCGAGCTGAGAGCCCGCGCCTGGGCTCCGCCTCTGCAGCCGGCTTCCCCGCTCCGTTACCTGGGAGCTCTGCCACACTCAGGCACCCCCAGTCTTTCTGTGACCCTGAGGGTCCTGAGACCACACTGTCCCGGAGGGTTCCACCCCCCGCTTAGCCACCAGAGTGACGTCCCTCAGCGGAGCAGACTTTTAAAAGTTCTGATTTTGTGCTCCGCGGCTCTATCACTTGCCAGAAGTGGCCAACAGAGGCCCCTCCTCCGCCATCTATCCTCCCGAATATCGCCTCGGATTCTCTTCTCTGCACGTCCTATCTTCCAGAAAGTGGTCGCTTTTCTGATGAGAGAGTTGTTGCTATTCTTTTCTTCGATCTCCTGTTGAGTTTGTAGGTGTTCAGAATGGTTTGATCCCTATCCAGCTGAATTCCTGAGAGGAGAGGAAATCCAGGTCTCCTACTCCTCCGCCATCTTACTCCGCCCCCGGGGAGTAGTGCCATCTTAACAATATTCAATCTTCCAATCCATGAACATGTCTTTCTATTAATTTAGGTCTTCTTAAAGTGCTTATAATAATGTTTTGTAATTTTCAACATGCAAATCTTGCACCACTTTGATTCAATGTGCTCTTAAGTATTTTATTCTTTTTAATGTTATGAATTGAATTATTTTCTTAATTTCATTTTCAGATTATAATTCCTAATGGATGAAAATACAAATGATTTTTGTGTATTGATCTTGTTTACTACAATCTTACTAAACTCACTTATTAACTCCAGTTTTTTGCATGTATGTGATTCCTTCGCATTTCTCTATGCAAAATTGCATCTTCTTACAATAGAGGTAGTTTTAGTTCTTCTTTTCCAATTTGGTTATGTTTTATTTATTTTTCTTACTGAATTTCCCTGCCTAGAAACTCTAGTACAATGTGGAATAGAAGTGGTAAGAATGGACACCTTTGCCTTCTTCCTGATCTTAGGGGGTAAGCATCTAGTCTTTCACTATTAAGTATGATATTATCTGTAGGATTTGCATAGATACTCTTTATCAGGTAGTGAAAGTTCCTTCCATTCCTAGGTGTTCAGTTTTTTTTATTATGAAAGCATGCTGGATTTTGTCAAATGTTTTCCTACATTTATTGAGATGCTCATGTGGGTTTTTTTTTTTGTCCTTTATTCTATTAATATGGTGTATTACATGGATTGCTTTTTGCATATTTAACCACTTTTGCAACCTGGGATAAACCCCACTTGATCATGGTGTATAATCTTTTTTATACAATGCTGCATACTGTTTACTAGTATTTTATTGAGGATTTTTGTGTCTATAGTTATAAAGGCTATTGGTCTATAATTTTCTTATGATAGCTTGGTCTGGTTTTGATATTAGGGGAATAATGGCATCATAAAGAGAGTTAGGAAGTTTTGATCCTCTTTTAATTTTTAGATGAGTTTGTGAAGGATTTAATTCTTTTTTTAAAATATTTTATTTTCTTATTAGAGAGAGAGAGAGAAAACACAAGCCAGGGAGAAAGACAGAGGGAGAGGGAGAAGTAGATTCCCCACTGAGCAGGGAGCATAATGTGGGGCTTGATCCCAGGACCACGAGATCATGACCTGAGCCAAAGGCAGATGTTTAACCAGCTGAGCGACACAGGCACCGTCAACCAATTTGTATCTTGATATTTAATGTGTATTTCTTATAAAGCTCTTTCTTGTATCCAGTCTCAAATTTCTGCTTTTTAACAGAAATATTCAGTGTATTTACATTTAAAGTAATTATTGATTTGGTTGCACTTGAGTCTGCCATTTTAGTATTGGTTTTCAGTTAGTTATACTTTATTTTTCTTCCTCCTTTCCTGCATTCCTTTGTATTAATTTTTTTTTTTTTTAAAGATTTTATTTATTTATTTGACAGAGAGAGATAGCAACAGCAGGAACACAAGCAGGGGGAGTGGGAGAGGGAGAAGCAGGCTTCCCGCGGAGCAGGGAGCCCGATGCGGGGCTCGATCCCAGGACCCCGGGATCATGACCTGAGCCGAAGGCAGACGCTTAACAACTGAGCCACCCAGGCGCCCCTTAATATTTTTATCTTATTTTAATTCCTCTATTGTCTTGTAAGATATATGTTTTTCACTATTTCTTTTAGCAGTTGCTCTGGGGACTATATCATGCATCTTACTCTATCACAGTCTTCTCTGAATGAATATTAAATTACCTCAGGTAAAATATATTAATCTTCCAATGATATATTTCTATTTATCATTCCCTATTTTAATGTTATAGTTGTCATTTATTATTGTATCTATAAACATTATTACCCAACAACACATTTTTATAATTTTTGCTTCAAATAGTCCTATGTCTATGAAACATGTTAAGAGAAAAAATATATATATAGTCTTGGATTTCTTTTAAATTCTATAAATTGGAGCTGCCCTCTGTTGTCATTTCTCTTCAGCCTAAAGAACTACTGTTAACATTTCCTGTAGTGCAGGTCTGCTGTAAATAAATTCTGTAAATTTTTGTTTACCTAAAATTCTATTTATTTTTTCTTAATTTTTGAAAGTTATTTTTGCTGAATATAGAATTCTTGACTGATAGCATTTTTGCTTTTATTTTTTTAATTCTATGTTTTTGTTTGTATGCTTGTTGTTGTTTTCTTTTTTTTACATCAAGCACTTTGAATATGTTGTTTCAATGTCTTCTGGTCTCCATGATGTCTGTGGGAAAATTATCCATTAATTGTGGGGTTTTTTTTCCCTATGTGTAATGAATCAATTTTCTCTATTACCAATATTTTCACTTTATCTTTGACTTTAAGCAATTTGAGTATTGAATGTGCCTGGGTATAGTTTTGTGTGTGTGTGTGTGTGTGTGTGTGTGTGTACTTACTTTCATTGAACATCTTGGAAATGAAAGTTAATTTAATTTTTTTCACCAAGTTTGGGAAGGTTTTGGCAATTATTTCTTCTCATAGTTTCCTTCCCCTTCTTCTCTCCCCACCTTCTTCATTTTGTCCCATAATTCTCTAAGTCTCTGTTTATTTTTCTTTAATTTTTTCTCTCTCCTTTGGATTATATAATTTTAATTTATATATCTTCAAATTCACTATATTTGTTTTTTGCCATCTCCTACCTGTTATTGAGTACATCTAGTTAATTTTAAATTCCATTACTATACTTTTGAGTTTCTGAATTTCCATTTTTTATATAGTTTTATTTCCCTTTTGGAATTCTTACTTTGTTCATTCATTAATTCCATTTCTCTTTTAATTCCTTGAATACACTTTTAATAATACTTTTGAAGCCTTGTCAGTTATATCCACATGTAGACCCATTTTGAAGTATTTACTATTGATTGCATTTTTTCCTGAATGTGAGTTACAATATCCTGTTTCTTTGCATTTCTATAATTTTTTTTGGATATTGAAGATAATACATTATAATGATTCTGGATTATGTTGTGTTCTGAAGACAGTTTTTCATTGCTCTCAGGCAGTTAACTTGCAAGGATTCAAACTGTAAACTGTGTCTCCACCATGGTGTGTAGCCCTGATATATGTGTTCATTTCTTACAGTTTCTTGCCACTACTGTTTTTACCCTGACTTCCTGGGAATTTCACCTGCACTTGCATATCTTAATAGTCAGCCAAGGATTTGGGCATGGTTTATACTCAGATATTGGGGCTCACCTTCTGTGTACATCTCTTACT
Organism: Leptonychotes weddellii; assembly: GCF_054177405.1. Taxonomy (NCBI): domain Eukaryota; kingdom Metazoa; phylum Chordata; class Mammalia; order Carnivora; family Phocidae; genus Leptonychotes; species Leptonychotes weddellii. The sequence goes on from NC_138385.1 coordinate 42,093,746, forward strand.
TATGAAGTTCTACTGCTAAATATCTCTGCCAGCTTTGGGCTCTGTTTTCTGATACCTCAAGCCAGTAACACTTCAGTTTTCTGCCCACCTGAGCAGGTTGGGGAACTCACTCAGATTAAAAAAAGAAGAAGAAAGAAAAACAGCAAGTCCACAAATCTCCTAGTGTACCTAGTGCAGCTGTTTTTCAAATGTAGATTCTTCTAGGTACCCTCACTGTTTTCACACCAGATGCCCGTGTGTCTCACCCACACATACATAGTTTAACAGTCAACCAGCATTAGAGCAGATTTTATGCTCAGATTTCGTATATCACTCATTTTGCAATTCTCTTGCTTCCAAAATTCCCCTTACATTTACTGCTTACCAGTTTTCAACTATTTTCTGCTACTATAATACTGTGAATTTTTGCTGCTATAGCCATGGTGTTAAGGAGAATTCTCAGGAAAGAAAACCCCAAACTTGCAATTCTTCATCTTCCAATTGCAGTTTTTCAAAAAAAAAAAAAAAAGAATAAACTTTCCTCCTTCTGTCCTCTTGGACACTTTCCAGTAGTTTAAAATGTTAGGAATATATATATTTTAGATTTCATAACATTTAATTGTACAAGGTTTCACATAATTACTTCACTTTGCTGTCATTCACGAAAGCTCTTCAACAAAAGAGTATTTTGAAAAGACTATAAAAGGAATTTGTAGGTTCAACATAGTCATTAGGAATTTTGATAGCAAATTGACAATTGGGCTTTTCTTTAATTTTTACTTGTTGGCATCACATAGACAGAATGTCAAGTTTACATTGGAATTTGTTTTCTCACAGCCACAGAAATAGCCAACTGTTAAACCATTAGTTAGATCATCTCAGAGACAATCTCATATGGATATTAAAAAGGTAGTAATCTCTTATCTTATGAAAAAAGGTTTATCTTATGCAATCAATTAAAATATGTTTTAGTGAAGCATACTGTGTATACCAAGAAGCTATGATTCAGCAGTTTATTAGATCATTTAAAAATATTAACTTGACTGAATTTTTTGGTTAGGATTATAAAGAAAGTATAACAATTTTTTGGCCTATACATAGAAAATATTATATACCAATGTAATATTCTACTTTGTAGAACTGGGTTTCAAAGATGATTTTCTTAAAAGTTCAGAGTGGCATTTAATATTTTTTCTTTCTTATAAAAAATGTGGATTAATTTAGAAAGTTAATTGAGAAAAGATTTTAGTTTTGGAAAACAAATTTCCTTAACTGTTTCAGATGTATGTATGGAAGTGAGGTATTCTTAGGACAGACATTAATTTTAATGCTTATATTTTTCAAAACACACACATAGGGCATCTCTTTATTATTTTTATTTTTCTATTTGTTCATCATGATAAGTGTACTCTTTAATCCCCATCACCTGTTTCACCCATCCTGTCACCCACCTCCCTGCTGGTAACCATCAGTTTATTCTTTATAGTTAAGAGTCTGTTTCTTGAAGAGGAGTTAAGATGGAGGAGTAGTAGGAGGACCTTATGCTTGCCTCATACCTTGAACATAGTGAGATAATTATCAAATTGTTCTGAACACCCAGGAAATCTATTTGTAGACTGAGAGAACAAACCACACAGCTAAAGGGAGAGAAAAAGCAAGCCATATCATGGAAGGTAGGAAGTGTGGTGATGTGATTTGGGGGAGAAAAGAATCACAGGCACTATGGAGAGGAGGGTGTCCTGATCATGGTGAGAGGTGAGAAAGAGAAAGAAAGGGGGGAAGAGAGAGATAGAGCAGCACACAGGGAATTGCACAAGAAGAACTTCCCCAAAACCATTGACTGAGAAAACAAGAGGGGTTGATTATCACAAGTTTTTACAAGAAGCAGAACTGAAAGTCTGAAGTTTTAGAAGTCCACACCATCACCAAGGTTGAGCCTGGCTGGCACAGTGGTGTTCCTGTGGAGAAGGAGGGCAGAGGCCCAAGAATGGACAACATGCTCTAAGAATCCCCTGGGTCGCACTGGGAGAGACAGTCCCCCTTCTTGGAGTGCATTTGGAAGAGGCTGCACTGCTTCTCAGGGGACAAAAGGGCCGGCAGTCACCATAGAACTGCCTCATTCATTAGCATATGAGCAGAGACACCTGCCCTGGGCAGCTACCCTGGATTCCAGCTTTTTGCTATGCTTTTACTTAAAATGCAAGCCCTTGTGTGGTCATGCAACTGCTTTTCTGAGACAAACCAGTACCAGCCACATTGCCATGAGACCCTCTCCCATTGGATCAGCATGGGTCCACACCACACCAATTCCTTAAAATTTAGAATTTTAAAACCAAACTGTGCCTGAGATAAAATAGGGGAGCACTTTGCCACCATTGCTGGCTGGGCAGAGCATGTGGACACAGACAGAGTGAAGGCAGGAGTCTTGACAGTAGCCTGGGACACAAGAGGGGAGATTATTCATTCTTCTGTGAGGGCTTCATGAACAGTGACAGGTACCAACTCCCCTCTCTGGGGAAGAGAGCAGTCCAATGCCATTTTTTACTCCTATCATTAGTATGGACAGACTTCAGCAAGAGGAACAGCACACATAGTTGAGGTTTGAGGTGCTTACACCAAGCCCTGCTCCCTGCACTCTGCAGGTGACTTTTTTTTGGGGGGGGGTCCTTTTTTTAAATTTTAAGTTCAATTAATTAACAATATAGTGTATTATTAGTTTCAGAGGTAGAGTTCAGTGATTCATCAGTTTCATACAACACCCAGTGCTCATTCCATCACGTGCCTTCCGTCATGCCCACCACCCAGTTACCCCATCCCCCCCTCCCCCACCTCCAGCAAGCCTCAGTTTCTTTTCTATGCTTAAGAAGTCTCTTATGGTTTGTCTCCCTCTCTGGTTTCATCTTGTTTTCTTCTTCCTAGGTTTGTTTTGTTTTTTTTTTTTTTTACTAACCAGAATCATGCTGTACATATTGTTCTTTTATGTGTTTGTTGGAGATGTTCTCAGCCTAGCACACTCCTTTTATCCATTCTGTATTCCACAGAAATAGATGTTTGGGTTGCTTCATTCTGCTGTTATAATTATTCCCACTTTTGTGCACAAACTTGAGCACAGGGGCTGGAATTTGAGGGGAAGAGTGTCAATTTGAGCACTTGGCAATCTGAGGTGAAGGCGTGTTGACTTGGCATTTAGCGGGTGGCAGGCCGTGCATGCTGACTCGGGTAGGAGGGCTGCTGGACTGTGAATTTGGGACCCACAGGCCGATGGTATCATGTGTGACAGGGACGTGGCTGGTTTTGCTTTTAATTTTTGTTTTTCTGGGAAACTCTATCTTTCCTTCTATTCTAAATGAAAGCCTTGTTGGATAGAGTATCCTTGGCTATAGATTTTTTCCTTTTAGCAGTTGGAATTTATCATACCACTTTCTTCTGGCCTGCAGAGTTTCTGCTGAAAAACCCACTGATAGCCATATGGGGTTTCCCTTGTATGTACTTGCTTTCCTTTCCCTTGCTGCTTTTAAAATTCTCTTTACCACTACTTTTGGCCATCTTATTTACTTTGTATCTTGGTGCAGACCTCTTTGGGTTGGTTGTGTTGGGGTCTCTCTGTGCCTCCTGGATCTGGATTTCTCTTTCTTTCCCCAGATTCAGGAAGTTTTCAGCTATTATTTCTTCAGACAAATCTTCTGCCCCCTTTTCTCGCCCTTCTCCTTCTGGTATCCCTATTATGCGACTGTTATGACTGACAGTGTTGCTGAGTTCCCTGGGTCTATTTTCATTTTGCATATTTTTTCCCCCTCTCATCTGCTCGGCTTGATTGCTTTCCTTGACTCTGTCCTCCAGGTGGCTGATCCTTTCTTCTACTTCCTCTGGCTTGCTATTTATTCCAGATGGTCTATTTTTATTTCCATTTAGTGAGTCCAATAGCTCTAATTGGTTCTTTTTTATGTCTTCTATCTCTTGGTGGAGGGTCTCATGGAGGTTCTGCACTCCTTCCTCAATTCTAGTGAGTATCTTTATGAGCGTTATTTTAAATTCGCTATCAGACATATTACTTACCTCCGTTTCGCTTAGGTCTCTTGCTCTGATTTTGTCCTGTTCTTTGATTTGGGACATATTCCTCTGTCTCCTCATTCTGTCTCTTGCGTTGTTTTTCTGTGTTAGGAAAGTCAGCTATGTCTTGCAGTTGCCTTTTTTAATAAGGCAAGTGTGATTGAGAGCCAGAGAAACAGCATGCCCTTCCCCCAGAAGACCAACAGAAAACTCTCCATACACACCAGGTGTAATGATCATAGAATGCTGGAAAACATCAGATCTAGTGGAAATAGGACCAGGTATAGGCTGTCCTACCATGCAAAAGACAGAGACCTAGACAAAATACGAAGACAGAGGAATTCATCCCAAAAGAAAGGACGAGAAGAGGTCATGACCAAGGAGCTAATCAAAATAAATATAAATGATATGCATGAACCAAATTTTAAAACAATAATCATAAAGATATTAGCTGGGCTTGAGAAAAGCATAGAAAAAAAAAACAGAGAGAATATTACCACAGACATAAAATACCTAAAAACAACTTAGGTCAAAATAAAAAGTGCTATAACCGAGATGCAAGGCCAACTGGATATAATGACCACAAGGACTGAATAATCAGAGGAATGAGTAAGTGATATAGAAGATAAAATTATGGGGGCGCCTGGATGGCTCAGTCATTGAGCATCTGCCTTTGGCTCGGGTCATGATCCCAGGGTCCTGGGATCGAGCCCCACATTGGGCTCCCTGCTCCGCGGGAAGCCTGCTTTTCCCTCTCCCACTCCCCCTGCTTGTGTTCCCTCTCTCGCTGTTTCTCTCTCTGTCAAATAAATAAAAATTTTTAAAAAAAAGAAGAAGATAAAATTATGGAAGATAATGAAGATGAAAGAAGAGCGAAACTAAAACATTGGATCATAGATGTAGGCGTAGAGAAATCAGCAATTCCATAAAAAGACAATAACATTCATGTCATAGGAGTCTCAGAAGAAGGCAACAGGGAAAGGAGGGAAGAAGGTTTATTTGAACAACTTATAGCTGAAAACATCCCTAACCTGGGGAAACACCAAGTCAACACCAAGATATATCATAGTAAAATTGGCAAAATACAGAGATAAGGAAGTAATTCTGAGAGCAGAAAGGGAAAAGAAATCCCTAAGTTAAAAGGGAACACAAATTAAGTTAGCAGCAGAATCCTCCACAAAAACCTGGCAGGCCAGAAAAGAATAGCAAGATATATTCAACATGCTGAATAAGAAAAATATACAGCCAAGAATACTTTATCAAACAAGGCTGTCATTCAGAATACAAGGAGGGATAAAGTTTCCCAAACAAAAACTAAAAGAGTCTGTGGCCACTAAAACATCACTCCAAGAAATATTAAAGAGAACTCTTTGAGTGGGAAAGAAAGACCAAAAGCAACAAAGACTAGAAAGGAACAGAGAAAATCTCCAGAAACGACTTTACAGGTAATACAATGGCACTAAAATTGTATCTCTCAATAATCACTCAAAATGTAAATGGACTAAATTCTCCAATCAAAACACATAAGGTGTCAGAATGGATTAAAAAACAAAAAAAACAAGACCCATCTATATGCTGCCTACAAGAGACTCGTTTTAGACCTAAAGACATCTGCAGATTGAAAGTGAGGGGATGGAGAAACACTTATCATGCAAACGATGTCAAAAGATAGCTGGAGTAGCAATACTTATATCAGAAATACTAAATTTTAAACCAAAGACTGTAATAAGAGATGAAGAAGGGCATTGTATCATAATAAAGGGGACTATGCAACAATAGATCTAACAATTGCAAATATTTATGCCCCCAAGTTGGGAGGACCAAAATATATAAAACAATAACAAACAAAAAGGAACTCACTCAACATAACACAATAATAGTAGGGGATTTTAACACCCACTAACATCAATGGGCAGATCACCTAAGCAGAAAACCAACAAGGAAACAATAGTTTTGAATGACACACTGGACCAGGTGGACTTCACAGATATACTCAGGATATTTCAACCTAAACCAGCAAAATATACATTCTTTTCAAGTGCACATGGGACATTCTCCAGAAAAGATCATATACTGGATCATAAATCAGGGTCTCAGCAAGTACAAAAAGATGGAGATCATACCATGAATACATTCTGACCACAACACTATGAAACTTGAAGTCAACCACAAGAAAAACTTTGGAAATATTAAAAATACATGGAGGTTAAAGAACATCCTACTAAGAAATGAATGGGCTAACCAGGAAATTAAAGAATAATTAAAAAAAAATACATGGAAGCAAATGAAAATGAAAACACAACAGTCCAGGACTTTGGGGATGCAAAAAAGGCAGTCCTAAGAGGGATGCTTATAGCAATACAGGCTTACCTCAAGAAGCAAGAAAAGTCTTAAATATACAACCTAACCTTACAACTAAAGGCACTAGAACAAGAACAGCCAGTAAAGCCTAAAGCCAGCAGAAGAAATACTACAGATTAGAGCAGAAATAAATAAGAAACAAACAAACAACAACAAAAGTAGAACAGATCAACAAAACAAAGAGCTAATCTTTGAAAGAATTAATAAAATTGATAAACCACTAGCCAGACTAAGAAGGAAAAGAGAAAGGACCCAAATAAATAAAATCACAAGTGAGTGAGGAGAAATCATAACCAACACTACAGAAATAAAAACAATTAGAATATTGTGAAAAATTATATGTCAACAAATTGGGCTATCTGGAAGAAATGGATAAATTCCTAGAAACATGCAAATTACCAAAACTGAAACAAGAAGAAATAGAAAATTTGAACAGACATATAAACAATAAAGAAATTGAATCAGTAATCAAAAACCTCCCAACAAACAAAAGTCCAGGAATGTGGCTTCCCAGGGGAATTCTACCAGGCACTTAAAGAAAAATCAATACCTATTCTTCTCAAACTGTTCCAAAAAATAGAAATGGAAAGAAAATTTCCAAACTCATTCTATAAGGCCAGCATTATCTTCATTCTAAAACTAGAGAGGAACCTACTAAAAGTAGATTTACGGGCCAACATGCCTGATGAACATGGATGCAAAAATTCTCAGCAAGGTACTGGCAAATTGAATCCAACCGCACATTAAAAGAATTATTCACCACGATCAAGCTGGATTTATTCCTGGGCTGCAGGGGTGGTTCAATTATTCACAAATCCATCTATGTGACACACCAAATGAGTATAAGAAAGGATAGGAACCATATTATCCTCTCAATAGATGCAGAAAAAACATTTAACAATGCATGGCATCCATTCTTGATAAAAACCCTCAACAAAGTAGTGATAGAGGGAACATGACTCAACATCATAAAGGCCATATATGAAAGACCCACAGCTAATATCATCCTCAGTGGGGAAGAGCTGACAGCTTTTCCTCTACAGTCAGGAACAAGACAGGGATGTCCACTCTCACCACTGTTATTTGATACAGTACTGGAAGTCCTAACCTCAGCAATCAGACAACAATAAGAAATAAAAGGCATTTAAATTGGCAAGTGAGAAGTCAAACATTCCCTATTTGTGGATGACATGATACTCTATATGGAAAATCCAAAAGCCTCCACCAAAAAATTGCTAGAACTGATACACAAATTTAGCAAAGTTGAGGGATACAAAAATCAATTTACAGAAATCTGCATTCCTATACACCAATAATGAAGCAGCAAAAAGAGAAATCAAGGAATCAATCCCATTTATGATTGCACCAAAAACCCTAAGACACTTAGGAATAAACCTAAAGAAAGACAAAAGACCTGTACACTGAAAACTATAGGGGCACCTGGGTGGCTCAGTCATTGAGCGTCTGCCTTCGGCTCGGGTCATGATCCCAGGGTCCTGGGATTGAGTCCCACATCGGGCTCCCTGCTCTGCAGGGAGCCTGCTTCTCCCTCTCCCACTCCCCCTGCTTGTGGTCCCTCTCTCACTGTGTCTCTCTCTGTCAAATAAATAAATAAAATCTTAAAAAAAAAAAAAAGCGCCTGGATGGCTCAGTTGGTTAGGCGACTGCCTTCGGCTCAGGTCATGATCCTGGAGTCCCAGGATCGAGTCCTGCATTGGGCTCCCTGCTCAGCGGGGAGTCTGCTTCTCCCTCTGACCCTCCCCCCTCTCATGCTCTCTCTATCTCATTCTCTCTCACAAATAAATAAATAAAATCTTTAAAAAAAAAAACAACTATAGAACACTGAAGAGATAAATTGAAGATAACACAAAAAAATGGAAAACACTCCATGTTCATGGATTAGAAGAAAAAACATTGTTAAAATGTCTATACTACCCAAAGCAATCTATATATTTAATACAATCCTTATCAAAATACCACCAGCATTTTTCATAGAACTACACCAAACAATCCTAAAATTTGTATGGAACCAAAAAAGACAACAAATAGCCAAAGCAATCCTGAAAAAGCAAAAGCAAAGCAGGAGGCAGCACAATTCCAGACCTCAAGATATATTACAAAGCTGTATTCATCAAGGCAGTATGGTATTGGCACAAAAACAGACACATAGATCAATGGAACAGAATAGAAAACCCAGAAATGGACACACAACTATACAGTCAACTAGTCTTCAACAAAGCAGGAAAGAATATCCAATGGAAAAAAAGACAGTCTCTTCAACATTTGTTGCTGGGAAAACTAGATAGCAACATGCAGAAAGAAGGAAACTGGACCACCTTCTTACACCATACACAAAAATAAATGCAAAATGGATGAAAGACCTAAATGTGAGAGACAGGGAACCATTAAACTCCTAGAGAAGAACACAGGGAGCAACCTCTTGACCTTGCCTGCAGCAACTTCTTACTAGACATATTCCTAGAGGCAAGGGAAACAAAAGCAAAAATGAACTATTGGGACTTCATCAAGATAAAATCTTCTGCACAGTGAAGGAAACAGTCAACAAAACTAAAAGGCAGCCTACAGAATGAGAGAAGATATTTGTAAATGACATATCTGATAAAGGGTTTGTATCCAAAATCCTCAAAGAACTTATCAAACTCGACACCCAAAAAAACAAATAATCCAGTTAAGAAATGGACAGAGGACATGAATAGACATTTTTCCATAGAAGACATAGAAATAGGCCAACAGACACATGAAAAGATGCTCACCATCACTCATCATCAGAGAAATACAAATCAAAAGCATGATGAGATACCACTTCATACCTGTCAAAATGGCTAAAATTAACAACACAGGGAACAACCAATTTTGGCAAGGATGTGGAGAAAGGGGAACCCTCTTACATTGTTGGTGGGAAGGAGAAGTGAGCAGCCCCTGTGGAAAGCAGTATGAAGGCTCCCCAAAGAGTTAAAAATAGAACTACCCTATGATCCAGCTCTTGCACTACTAAGTATTTACCCAAAGAATACAAAAATACAGATTTGAAGGGGTACATTCACCCTGATGTTTATATGTTTATAGCAGCATTATCAACAAAACCAAATTATGGAAAGAGCCCAAACATCCATCAATGATCCATCATCCACTGATGAGTGGATAAAGAAGCTGTGATATTTATATAGATGTAGATGTATATATAGCTGTGTGTGTGTGTATGTGTGTGTGTGTGTATATATGTATATTTATATATATATAATAGAATATTAGTCCTCAAAAAGAATGAAATCTTGCCATTTGCAACAACATGGATGGAGCTAGAGTATATTATGCTAAGCGAAATAAGAGAAAGACAAATACCATATGATGCCACTCATATGTGGAATTTAAGAAACAAAACAAATGAACATAGGGGAAAGGGGAAAAAAAAGAAAGAGGGAAGCATTCCATATGAGAGTCTTAACTATAGAGAACAAACTGAGGGTTGATGGAGGGGTGGTATGTGGGGGGTGGGCTAAATGGGTGATGGGTATTATGGAGGGCACTTGTGTTGAGCACTGGGTATTATATGTAAATTACAAATCACTAAATTCTGCTCCTGAAGCCAATATTACACTATATGTTAACTAACTAGAATTGAAATAAAAATTTGAAAAAGAAAAAAATAAAAACAAGTAATAATACTAAGATAATTAAGAATATGAAAAAGTAGCTAAATATTGTTTTGGAAAATTAGGTAAATATTTTAATACATTAATAGCATAACATATTGTTTTACATTCTAGATTAGAAAAAATTTTGTGTGAGGTCCTAGGAATCAACAGTCCTTTCTGTAAGAAGACTGAAAGAAAAAAAAATTAAAGAAAATGCTTATAATTTTTAATTTCATATATTCTTTGAGTTGATTTTTTATAGTCCATAAATGTTTACCTTAAATTTTTCTTCCATATGTTAAGTTTATACTGGTTTTCCTTATTGTTTATATTGTTTGTTTCAGCCATTCATTCATGCATTCATTCAAACATTTGCAAGGAGTATTTTTATGGTTGCTCCTGTGTTAATTCTTATAGAATAGGGATAGTAAAAGAAAAAACACTTTTTCTCTGCTTACAGCACTCCTGATATTAACTACCTGGAGTTAGTGCAGACTGCACAGGTTGAAGCTTAGAGTTCCACAAGATTGTCCCCCACCTCAGATGCCACTTGGAAGTTCAGACCACTGGTACTTCTGACCAGCTATGAATCAGGGGTTCCCACATGCCCCCTTCTTGGGTTTGATAAATTGTTTGGATAGTTCACAGGACTCAGGAAAGTACTTTATTTACTATTAACCATTTATTAAAAATATATAACTTAGGAGCAACCAAGTGGAAGAGAGGTATAGAGCAAGTTATGGGAAGGGGCAAGGACCTTCTATGTCCTCTCCTGGCCTGCCACCTTCCAAACATCTCCATATGTTCATCTACCAAGAAGCTCTCCAAACCACTTAATTTAGGATTTTTATGGAGGTTGCATTACATAGGCACGATTGATTAAATGATTGGCCATTGGTGATTAAGTAAATCTCCAGCCCCTCTCCTCTCCCTGGAGATAAAGAGTTGGGGCTGAAAGTTCCAACCGTCTAATCACACGGTTGGTTCCTTTGACAACCAATCTCCCTTCTGTAAGAATCAGGTATCATTAAAAAGGGCTTGTCAAAATTAACACAAATGTCCCTTTCATCCTTATCACTCAGGAAATTCTAAGGGATTTAGGAGCTCTGTGCCATAGACAGGGGGCAGAGACCAAATATATATTTCCTATTATGTCACAGATTGTTAAAAAAATAAAGAAAGGCATGTCTTATATATTAAGGGAACATACACGTTAATAGCAGAGGATGGAATAGATGGAAAGGACATGACTAACATAACTAATTGTGATACCTCCACAGTTTTTTTTTTTTTTCCAAGATTGCTTTGGCTATTTGAGTTCTTCTGTGAGGGACGTCACTCAGGTGGCTAAGCAGGGGGTGGAACCCTCACTGGGACACTGTGGTCTCAGGACCCTTGGGGTCACATGACTAACATGAAACTATGAAAAACAATTTAGAATCTAGAAGGAACTTACTCTTTAAATTAATATGTACAAAAAATTTAATATGTACATACATTAAAATTTATGTGTCAAATTTAATTTTATTTACTTTAAAGGTATATTTAATACAGTCTTTTAAAAAATAAAAACAAAACAAAACAAGAGTCTGTTTCTTGGTTTGTCTCTTTTTTTCCTCTGCTCATTTATTTCTTAAATTCACCATATGAAATTATATGGATTTGTCTTTCTCTGACTGACTTATTTTGATTAGTATTATACTCCCTAGCTACAGCCATGTTGTTGCAAATGGCAAGATTTCATTCGTTTTTATGACTGAGTAATCCTCCATTGTATATATACCACATCTTTATCCATTCATCAGTCAATGGACACTTGAGATGCTTCCATAGTTTGACTATTGTAAACCATGCTGCTATAAACATAGGGGTTCATGTATACCTTTGAATTAGTGTTTTTGTATTTTGGGGGTAAATAACCTATAATGCAATTGTTGGATAATAGGGTAGTTCTATTTTTATCCTTTTGAGGAAACTCCATTCTGCTTTGCACTGTGGCTGCACCAGTTTCCATTCCCATCAACAGCGCATGGGGTTACTTTTTTCTCCATATCCTCACCAACACTTGTTATTTCTTGTGTTTTTTATTTTAGCCATTTCGACAGGTATGAGGTGATATCTCATTGTAGCTTTGATTTGCACTTCTGTGATGATTAGTGATTTGAGCATCTTTCAGGTGTCTGTTGGTCATCTGGATGTCTTCTTTGAAGAAATGTCTGTTCATGTCTTATGCCCATTTTATTGGATTATTTGTTTTTTGGGTGTTGAGTTGTATGAGTTCTTTAAGTATTTTAGATACTAACCCTTTATCACATGTCATTTGCAAATATTTTGTCAAATTCCGTAAGTTGTCTTTTAGTTTTGTTGATTGTTTCCATGACTGTGCAGAAGCTTTGTATTTTGATGTAGTCCTGATAGCTTATTTTTCCTTTGTTTCCTGTGCCTCAGGAGACATATCTAGTAAGAAGTTGCTAAAGCCAATGTCAAAGAGGTTACTGCCTGTGTTTTCTTCAAGGATTTTCATTTCATATCTCACATTTAGATCTTTAACCCAGTTTGAGTTTATATTTGTGCACAGTGAAAGTGGTCCAGTTTCACTCTTTTTTATGTTGCTGTCTAGTTTTCCCAATACCATTTATTGAAGAGACTGTTTCCCATTGTATATCCATTCCTCCTTTGTTGCAGATTAATTGACTATATAATTGTGAGTTTATTTCTGGGTTTTCTATTGCATTCTGTTGATGTATTTTTCTATTTTTATACCAGTACCATATTTTAATTACTACCACTTTGTAATATAACTTGAAGTCTGGAATTGTGATACCTCCACAGTTTTTTGTTTTTCTTTTTCAAGATTGCTTTGGCTATTTGAGTTCTTCTGTGAGGGACGTCACTCAGGTGGCTAAGCAGGGGGTGGAACCCTCACTGGGACAGTGTGGTCTCAGGACCCTTGGGGTCATAGGAAGACCAGGGGTGCCTGAGTGCCACAGAGCTCCCAGGTATCAGAGCAGGGAAGCTGGCTGCAAAGAGTGAGCCCAGGAGTGGGCTCTCAGCTCAGGTTTGCCATAAACTGTGATCCAAGGCACAGTTGGGCCCCTGTTCAAAGAACAAGAGGCAGAGCTGGTGAGAGCTCCCTTCCTCCCCTAGGAGGAGCGGCCTGGGAGAGCGCTGCAGGAGCCTTCTGGGTTTGGAGAGTCCAAACAGGATCATGTGTCTGAGATGGAAAAGCTTGTTCACAGGCTGGGTGAGCACAGAGTGTGGCCAGACACCAGAGAGACAGCGGTGATTGACTGCTTTTCTCTGAGGGCTCACTGAGGAGTGGGGCCCTGAGCTTTTGGCTCCAGGGCCAGAGATTGGGAGGACACCATTTTCATTCTCATCCTCTAAAGTTGCACAGAAAGCCTTCAGGGAAGAAAAGCCACACAGAGGAAACCAGAGCAGATTACTTAGCCTGGCCCCAGGCAAAGGTGGAAAAATTCTGCCTGGGGCAAAGGTATTTGAGAATCAATGCAACAGGCCCCTCCCTGGAAGATTCGTGAGTCTATGGAGTTTGGTATGCACAGAGGTGGAGACAGATTGACCTGGAGGCTTTGTTGAGGGGGGTGGACTGCAACATTGTGGCTCTGGGCTAGAGATTCCCGCATGGCCATATTTGCTCTGACCCTCTAAAGAGAAGCAGAAAGACCCCAGGGAACAAAAGCAACACAGCTAACCAGCTCACATTAAGCCCATCCCCCTGACAAGGGGTGGGGCAACTCCACCTGGGGAAAGACACTTGAGAAGCCAGGCAGCAGCCCCCTACCCCATAAGACAGACTGGAAAACAGTCTATGGACTGGAAAACAGTGAATAGCTTAAGCTTATTTTCCACAGGACTGTAAAACTCCAGCGCCAGGGGAAAATAATATAAAATAATATAGGGAGCTCCAGGTGTTCCCTCATGACTCGCTTATACTTCAGGCTAAAATTTTACATTTCTTTTTAAATTTCTTTTCTTATTCGTTCATTTTTTTAACCCTGATCCTGTTTTAAATAGATTCTTATTTCCCAACCTATGTTTTTAAGTTGCATCTCAACTTTTTTTCTCACATATATTTTATAGATTTATGCCCCATACTAGCCTGTTTTTCACTCTATTCAATTTTATATATATGTATGTATGTATATAAAGTTCTGATTTCTTTGCAATTTTGGGATATAGTGTTTTCTAACACAGAGACCAAAAATAAAACAGGAACAGGCAGATCACCCTGCTTTGTCCATGCTGAGAGATTATAATCTCTCTCCCTGCCCCCCCTCTTTTTTTTCTTTCTTGTCTTTTTTCTTTCTTTTTAATTGCTTTGTATCATCTTGGCTCTGGTGACATATCGTGGTAGCTTTCAACAACTTCAGATTTTTCCTAAGGTGCATTTTGCTTGGGTCATTGTTGATATTTTGGACTCAGTCCATTCCCTCAACCATCCCTCAAAAGAACAACTAGGAGGAGAATCTCCCAACAAAGAAAAGAACCAGAGACCATCTTCTCTGCCACAGATCTAATGGATATGGATAGAAGCAAGATGTCAGAGATAGACTTCAGGACAGCAATCATGAAGTCAATAGCTAGGCTTGAAAAAAGCATTAGTGACAATATAGAATCTCTAAGGGCAGAAATGGGATCTAATCAGGCCAAACAAAAAAGCTATGAATGAGATGCAGTCTAAACTGGATACTTTAATAGCCAGGGCAAATGAGGCAGAATGCATTAGTGATCTAGAAGATAAGCTGATAGAAAGGAAGGAAGCTAAAGAATATAGGGATAGGCAATGAGTAACCCATGAGAATAGACTTAGAGAAATCAATGAGGACATGAAACGTTCTAATGTCATAATTATTGGGATCCCCAAGGGGGTAAAGAGAGAAAGAGAGAGGACTAGAAGGTGTATTTGAGCAAATCATAGCTGAGAAGTTCCCTAATCTGGGGAAGGAAACAAACATTCATGTCCAAGAGGCAGAGAGGACCCCCCCAAAATCAATAAAAATAGACCAAGGCCCTGACATATAATAGTGAAGTTTGCAAATCCTAGAGCCAAGGAAGCTATCCTGAGAGCAACTAGGAGGAGGAGATATCTTAAGTACAGAGGAACATCAGAATAACATCAGACCTATCTACAGAGACCTAGCAAGCCAGAAAGGGCTGGCAAGACATATTCAGGGTACTAAATGAGAAGAACATGCAGCCAAGAATACTTTATCCAGCAAGGCTTCATTCAAAACCAACGGAGAGATAAAGAGCTTCCAAGACCAGCAGAAACTGAAAGCGTATGTGACCACCAAGCAAGCCCTGTAAGAAATATTAAGGGGGATTCTGTAGTTGAAGAGGGACCCTAAGAGTCACATAGACCAGAAAGAAACAGAGAAAATCTACAGTACAGGGACTTTGTAGGCAATACAATGGAACAAAATTCACATCTTTCAATAGTTACTCTGAATGTAAATGGACTGAATGTTCCCATAAAAAGACAGAGTGTTTCAGGTTGGATAAAAAAGCAGGACCCCTCCATTTGCTGTCTACAAGAGACTCATTTCATTTTGAACCTAAGGCACCTCCAGATTGAAAGTGAGGGGTTGAAGAAATATTTACCATGTCAATGGACCTCAAAAGAAAGCTGGGGTAACAATCCTCATATCTGACAAATTAGATTTTAAACCAAAGACAGCAGTAAGAGATGTAGAGCAACACTATATCATACTTAAAGGGTCTATCCAACAAGAAGATCTAACAATTGTAAATATCAATGTCCCCAACAGGGGAGCAGCCAATGATATAAACCACTTAATAACCAAAATAAAGAAACATATTGGTAATAATACATTAATAGTAGACCTCAACATTCCACTCACAGCAATGGACAGATCATCTAAGCAGAAGATCAAAAATGAAACAAGAGCTTTGAAGGATACATGGATCAGATGGACATGATAGATATATACAGAACATTCCATCCTAAAACAACAGAATACTCATTCTTCTCGAGTGCACAAGGAACTTTCTCCAGAATAGATCACATACTGGGTCACAATTAAGGTCTGATCCAATAACAAAATATTGAGATTATTCCCTGCATATTTTTAGACCGCAATGCTTTGAAACAAAAACTCAATCACAAGGAAAAATTTGGAAGTAATGCTAACTTCCAGCTAATAACACTTGGAGGTTAAAAAGCATCCTGTTAAAGAAAGATTGGGTCAACCAGGACATTAAAGAAGAACTTAAACAATTCATACAAACCAATGGAAATGACAACACATCAGTTCAGAACCTATGGGATACTGCAAAGGTGGTCCTTAGATGGAAGTACATAGCCAACCAACCGTCTCTCAAAAAATTAGAAAAATCTGAAATGCACAAGCTAATCTTACACCTAAAGGATCTAGAGAAAGAATAGCAAATAAGCCTAAACCAAGCAGGAGAAGAGAAATAATAATGATTAGAGCAGAAATCAATGAAATAAAAAACCAGAAGAATACTAGAACAGATCAACGAAACTAGAAGCTGGTTCTTTGAAAGAATTAATAAGATCGATAAACCTCTGGCCACACTTGTCCAAAAGAAAAGAGAAAGGACCCAAATTAATAAAGTCATGAATGAAAGGGGAGAAATCATGACCAATACCAAGGAAATAGAGATAATTACTGGAACTTATTACCAGCACCTGTATGCCAACAAATGGATGGTGTCCTGGATGAAATGGATGCATTCCTGGACACTTATGAACTACCAAGACTGAAACAGGAAGAGGTAGAAAATCTGAACAGACCAATAACCAGCAAGGAAACTAAAACAGTAATCAAAAACCTCCCCCCAAATACAAGAGTCCAGGGCCAGATGGCTTCCCAGGGGAATTCTACCAAACATTGAAAGAAGAAATAATACCTATTCTACTGAAGCTATTTCAAAAAATAGAAATGGAAGGAAAGCTTCCAAACTCATTCTATGAGGCCAGCATTACCTTGATTCCAAAACCAGACAAAGACCTCATCAAAAAGGAAAATTACAGACCAATATCCCTGATGAACAAGGATGGCAAAATACTCACCAAGATACTAGCCAAGAGGATCCAACAGTACATTAAAAGGATTATTCACCACGACCAGGTGGGGTTTATTCCTGGGATGCAAGAATTGTTCAACATTCAAAAATCAATCAACATGATAGATCACATTAACAAAAGAAGAAACAAGAACCATAGGATCCTCTCAAGCGATGCAGAATAAGCATTTGACAAAATACAGCATCCTTTCTTGATTAAAACTCTTCAAAGTGTAGGGATAGAGGGAACATACCTCAATATCATAAGAGCCATCTATAAAAAGCCCACAGTGAATATCATTCTCAATGGGGAAAAACTGAGAGCTTTTCCCTTAAGGTCAGGAACACGACAGGGATGCCCACTCTCACCAGTTTTGTTCAACATAGTACGAGAAGTCCTTGCCTCAGCAATCAGACAACAAAAAGAAATAAAAAGTATTCAAATTGGCAAAGAAGAAGTCAGACTCTCTCTTCACAGATGACATGATACTTTATATGGAAAACCCAAAAGACTCCACCCCCAAATTTCTAGAACTCATACAGCAATTCAGTAATGTGACAGGATACAAAATCAATGCACAGAAATCAGTTGTATTTCTATATACGAACAATGTAACTGAAGAAAGAGAAATTAATGAATCAATCCCATTTACAATTGCACCAAAAACTGTAAGATACCTAGGAATAAACCTAACCAAAGAGGTAAATGATCTGTACTCTAGAAACTACAGAACACTTATGAGAGAAATGGAGGAAGACACAAAGAGATGGAAAAACATTCCATGCTCATGGATTGGAAGAATAAACATTTTGAAAATGTTTATACTGCCCAGAGCAATCTACACATTCAATGCAATCCCTATCAATATACCATCAACATTTTTCACAGAGGTGGAGCAAACAATCCTAAAATTGGTATGGAACCAGAAAAGACGCCAAATGCCAAGGAATGTTGAAAAAGAAAACCAAAGCTGGGGGCATCACAATGCCTGGCTTCAAGCTATATTACAAAGTTGTGATAATAAAAACAGCATGGTATTGGCACACAGACACATCAATCAATGGAACAGAATAGAGACCCCATCAATGGACCCTCAACTCTACAGTCAACTAATCTTTGATAAAACAGGAAAAAATACCCAATGAAAAAAAGTCTCTTCAGTAAGTGGTGCTGGGAAAATTGGACAGCTACATTCAGAAGAATGAAACTGGACCATATTGTTAGATTTGCTTTGCCAGTATTTTCTTGAGGAAACACACACATACACACACACGCACACACATACAAAGGGCATCTCTTGAAGTCCAACAATTCTGTCTTTCAAAAAGTCATTGATTCCACTTGTTTTAAAGAGTACCACAAAATAAATAAGCAGGTGCCAACTCTCCAGGTGGGTAGCAGTTCAAAACATCATTCTTTAACATTTCAGAAACATAATACTGAGCACATTTTTACAAAGAATATATCCCTCATCACTACTGAAATTTAAGTGATATCTACAAATAGACCAATAGTGAAAAATCACGTAGTTGAGTGCCTTGACTACTAATAAGAAAGGCAGCTGAGCAGCAGCTCCTTCTGCCCACGGGTCCTGTCCCCACGCTTTAATAAAACCACCATTTTGCACCAAAGATGTCTCAAGAATTCTTTCTTGGCCATTGGCTGTGGACCCCACCAAACACTCCAACATCCAAAAACTACGTCATTTGGTGCCCAACGTGTGGCTTCAAAAGTCTTTTCATCTGGAATCTGAGCTGAATCTGAGGTTCGGTGCACACTTGGACACCACTGGAAACAGTGGTTATTTTACCAAGGCTTTGACTGGGATGTCATATTTGAGAGAGACCTGCATCGACTCAGATATGACCATACAGCTTTAAGGAACTAAGGTTGACTTTATGATTCATGGAGCCAGTAGAGCCCCTCGGAACTGTTGGCCTGATATCTTGCTTACAGAGTTCCCAGCAGCCTTACCAGTGTCTCCCTGCCTGGTGCCAAGACTCCTTCACTGCCGTAACTTCTAGCTGACAGGATGATCCTTTCTACTCAAGGAAGTTCATATATGTTGTCTACCTTGGACTGGCTGCCTTTGCCTTTGTAACTCCTATATATAAATTCCCCAACTGACCAACATTGACCCGTAGGTAGGGACATCTCTACACCCCTATTCAGCAGAAAGAAGTTACAGAAGATGAGACCTTCCACCCTCAGCAACCTTAAAGATTTAAGGGTCAAAACTGTTCAGGGAGGAATGATGTGAGAAACAAAGGCAGAAGAAAATGTAGATAAAATTAGATGTCCTTATAACCTGCAGCCCACTGACAAATACTTGAGGCAGGAAGAGTATAAGATCCCAACTATCTTCATGTTAATGCCTTGCTAGAGGGAAAAACAACCTTGGTTTGATAATAGCAAGGCCTCAGGTTTCCCCAGTCTTCTTTTAGCATATGAAAATCCTTTTGAAACTTCCCTTATCTTTACTTCCCCCCACCCCAAAGTATATCATCAGTTGCTTCTCACAATCCCAGGGCAGCAGCTCCTTCTGCCCATGGGTCCTGTCCCCGTGCTTTAATAAAACCACCATTTTGAACCAAAAAAAAAAAAGAAAGAAAGGCAGCTTTTATTGCAAAATCATCTTTATGTAAGGACCAGAATTGCCATTTGTGACCAGACTACGGACAGTCAAAAATAAAACATCATATGTTTCCCTTCATTCTAGTGTTTCCTCAGGACTTCTGCAAAAAGCACTTTCCCTTTCATGTTTTTTCTTTTCCTTTTTCAGATTTTTTTTCCACACAACCAAAGAATTTTGATAATGAATCCAAGTAAGGGAAAGTTAGAAGGAAAAAAAAAGAAATAGCTAATGTTTTTACATAGAAAAATAATCTATATTCTATTTTGTTTCATTTTTTAATAAGCCTCAGTAAATACCTCCCCAAGATACCCTGCAGTTTATATAGAAATAACAAAACTATGCCCACCTGGAATATTTTTTTTTTAAGTAAGCACAAATCAAAAGTCAAGATTCCATATTTTACAAAGTGAACCTACCTATGTGCCCACTACCCACATAAATAGATAAATATTACTTGCTTCATAAAAGCCCCCTTATATTCTTTCCCAATTCCTTCTTTCTTAAAGTTAACCACTGTCATGCATTCTACCACCATAGGTAACTTTTGTATGTTTTTGACTTTTATATAAATGTATTCTTTTCCTCATTATTCTGTTTTGTGATGCAGCCATGTTTGTTGCATGTATAAGTAATATGTTCATTGTCATTGCTGTATAGTGTTCCATTTTATCAATATGTCGAATTTACTAGTTTTTTACTAATAAATTTACTAGTAAATATACTAGTTTTCCTATTGATGGACATTTTAGATGTACTCAGTTTTGTCTTTCAAGAATGGTGTTGTTATGAATATTCTTATACATGTCTCTTGGTGAACATATGTACTAATCTGTCAGGTATATATTTGAGAATGAAATTGCTGAGTCATAGTATAATCTCATGCTTGTCATTGCCTTTGGGGGCAATTTTGAATGGTTCTTGATAGATTTGGGGGAAATTATTTGGCTCTGATACATGGCATAAATATCCTTCAGCAAGACAGACACAAGCATTTTCTGAGATTCAGGGAGCATGAATAAGGATGGTGAATGTGATTCACATTCATTTACTAATTAATTCAACAAGCTTATGATAAGCAATTTAACATGTCAAGCACTGTGTCAAGCATTAGCAGTACAACATTGAAGAAAGCAGTCTCTGATCTCATCAACTACAGTTCTGTTAAAATCACTTACATAGAGCAGAAAACATAGAAGAAAACCTTTATGATCTTGTGTTATGGGGTAAATTGCCCCTCCTTCAAAATTCACATTTTGAAGTCCTAACCCCAGCTCCTCAGAATATGAATGTATTTAGAGATAGGTCCTTTAAAGGAGTAATTAAGGTAAAATAAATTCACATGAACAGACCTTAATTTAATATGACTGGTGTCTTCATAGGAAGAGTAAGAAGAGGAGATTAAAATGCAGACATATGAATGCACAGAGGAAAAATCATGTAAGGACACAGTGAAAAGGTGTCACCTTCAAGCCAAGGAGAGAGGCCCCCCAGAAGAAAACAAACCAAGTAACACATTGATCTTGGACTTGTAGCCTCCAGAGCTGTGAGAAAATAAATTGCTGTTGTTTAAGCCACTCATTCTGTGATATTTTATTGCGGTAGCCCTAGGAAACTAATACCTACACCTTAAGGTAGGTAAACAGTTTTTGGATATGAAAGCAAGATCATGATGCAAACAGAAAAAAAAAAATCATGAACTGACTTAATCAAAATTTAAAATGCTTGCTTTATAAAAGGGAGTTAAAGGAATTGAAAGCAAACCACAGAATGGGAAAAATATATTTGAAAATTGTACTTCTGACAAAGGAATTATATTAAGAATAAATAAAAAATTCTCCAAACTTAACAAAAAGAAAACTAAAATCCCAATAAAGAAATAGGCAAAAAAATTGAACAGATACTTCACCAAAGAAAATATACAGATAGCATAAAAGCATAAAAAGATGCTTGACATAATTAGTCATTATGGGAATGCAAATTAAAACTACACCTATTAGAGAGGCATCGGGGGTGGAGCAAGATGGCGGAGGAGTAGGAGACCTGGATTTCGTCTCCTCTCAGGAATTCAGCTGGATAGGGATCAAACCATTCTGAACACCTACAAACTCAACAGGAGATCGAAGAAAACAATAGCAACAACTCTCTCATCAGAAAAGCGACCACTTTCTGGAAGGTAGGATGTGCGGAGAAGTGAATCCGAGGCGATATTCGGGAGGATAGACAGTGGGGGAGGGGCCTCAATCGGCCGCTTCTGGCAAGTGATAGAGCCGTGGAGGACAAAATTGAAACTTTTAAAAGTCTGCTCCGCTGAGGGACGTCACTCTGGTGGCTAAGCGGGGGGTGGAACCCTCCGGGACAGTGTGGTCTCAGGACCCTCGGGGTCACAGAGGGACCAGGGGTGCCTGAGTGTGGCAGAGCTCCCAGGTAACGGAGCGGGGAAGCCGGCTGCAGAGGCGGAGCCCAGGCGCGGGCTCTCAGCTCGGGGTTGCCATAAACCGTGATCCGCGGCACAGTCGGGCCACTGCTCCTCCAGCAGGGACCCCACAAGCGGCAGATCCGGGGAGACTCACC
>NC_138385.1:42116569-42138039 GCF_054177405.1 Leptonychotes weddellii
GGGTATTGAGGAGGGCACATTCTGCATGGAGCACTGGGTGTTATGCACAAACAATGAATCATGGAACACTACATCTAAAACTAAGGATGTAATGTATGGGGATTAACATAAGAATAATAAAAAAAAAAAACTAAACCTATTAGAATGGCTAACATTAAAAAGACTGACCATACCAAATGTTGGTAAGAATGTGAAGAAACCAAAGCTCTCATTGCAAAAATTGTGGAAAAACTGCATTGTGGAAATGCAAAACAGGGTAGCCATGTTGGAAAATTGTTTGACACTATTCTTATAAACATACACTGACCACACAACTGTGTAATCCCATTCCTGAGCTTCTGTACAAGTGAAATGAAAACCTGTGTTCACATAAAAGCCTGTAAGATAATGGTTACAACAACTTTATTCATAATTACTCACAATCAGAAACAGGTCAAATGTCCTTAACCAGAAGAATGGATAAACAGACTGTAGTACATCCCTACAATAGAACATTACTCAAAAATAAAAAAGAATGATACCTGCAACAACATAGACGAATCCTAAATTCATTATGCTAAGTAATACAAATATGCTGTGTGATTCCATTTCTATGTGATTCTAGAAAAGGCAAAATAAGAAGAATGTATAACAGATCAGCATTTGTCAGGGGATAAAAGTTTGACCACAAAGGTGACAAACAAGGGATTTTGGAGGGAGAAGGAAGGAGGCAGCTGTAGAATTATTCTATGTCTTGACTGTAGTGGTAGTGGTTACACAACTTGACATATTTCTCAAAATCCATAGAACACTAACCGAAAATAGTGAATTTTACTGTGTATAAATCAAATTAATAAATTATTAAAATTGATTGGCTCAGCTATCCACACATAGTTGAATAACATCCTTCCTCCTGAAAAAAATCATTTGCCTAGTTTTCTGGAAGTAGAGACAAGTTCAAGGAGTAAGTCACCATAGTGTATATGGAGAAATGGAAATAATGTATTATTGCTGAGGAGTGACACTGAAGAAGTAGACAGAAGTGAATTTATGGAGGACCTTGTATGCTCTGCAAAAGGATTTTGACCTTGTACTGTAGGGAATAGGAACTACTAGATGATTTTGAGAAAAAGAATGATATGGTCAGCTTTACATTTTAGATAAACCAATCTGGTTTTATAAAGAGAAAGGATTTGACATGTAGAAAGGCTGAAAGCAGGGAAATCAGTTAGAAGGTGTTTGCTGTAGTCCAAGTGAGATATGAAAAAATCCTGAGTTCAGGCAGCTGTAATAGGAATATAAAGTAGAAGTTTTCTGAGCCCTGTGCAGTATGGGTACATAAGCTCAAGAGACCTGGAAGCAAATTAATGATCTCAGAAAGGGATCTTGTGGCTTTGAAGGGCATCAAATTACCTTTTCACTATCTTGTTTCAGTCATAAGTGAGAGAATCACTACTCTTGGCCCTATTCTAATTTCCATGATATGAGCACACATGAATTCCAGACAGTGTTTCTCAATTTTTTTCAGGTTTTTTAATGAAATTCAGATGGCAGTCAAATAGCAGTGATTAAATGACCTATAGTTAAGATGACCATATATTCTGTTTTGCTAAGAGATAGTCCCTGTTACTCTTGATATCCTAGAATAGTTATTATAGTATATTAATAATAGTGCCTCCTTTCATTCTCAGAAACACCCTGGTTTAAATGGCAAATCTATGGTCATCCTAACATATAGTAGCTCCCCCTCCCCCGTTTGGCTATTCTTCAGGGGGGAAAAAAAGGAACATAAAAATATCAATAAATTCACATTTTGAATATAAATCAAGAGAGGTTTGTTCATCTACAAAAGTCTATAGAAAAGGAAAACAGAGGGGCGCCTGGGTGGCTCAGTCTTTAAGCATCTGCCTTCGGCTCAGGTCATAATCCCAGGGTCCTGGGACTGAGCCCCACATAGGGCTCCCTACTCAGCAGGAAGCCTGCTTCTCCCTCTCCCATTCCCCCTGCTTATGTTCCCTCTCTCTCTGTGTCTCTCTCTGTCAAATAAATAAATAAAATCTTAAAAAAAAAAAGACAGAAAAGTAAAACAGAATGGAAAGCTATGTAAATGAACATAAAGGTAATCATTTAAAAACATATAAATATATTCCCAATTAATGGGCTTGATCCTCAAATAATTATTGAGTTCTACCCAATTACTTTTTGTATATTTGTACTGAATTTTGCATAGAAGTTAAAGTCTTACTATCCCTTTGTACTTAAAAATTTGAACAGTGTCCCAAGGCCTTGAAGGGAATTAGGAGGTTGTAACTAGTTGCTAGGTCCCGACTGTTCTCCTTTCAAAGAGTCATCCTTCATTCTGTCTTCTATAATCCTATGAGAAGCCAAAGCAAGCTTGTTCAGTAGGGTTCCTTGTGAAATATCAAGAATTCTGTACTAAATCATCACCTTACTCATGCTAGGTCCACATAGGGCAGACAGAAGAGAAAGAAGCATAACAACTTTGTTTTGTGGCACACTATTCTGTCACATCAAGATTGGTTTTTGATATACCCCAAACTTGTTTTCACACTCTGACCATAACGTTAAAATATAATTCTGGCCTTGTAAGCCAATATAAAAGTGACAGAGTACTGAGGCAAAGAAGATTGGAAGAAAAATAAAATCATGTTTTATTATTTCTACTCATCCTACTTCCATAAAGGACTTCAGGCAATGGGGTGCCTGGGTAGCACAGTTGGTTAAGCATCCAACTCTTGGTTTTGGCTCAGGTCATGATCTCAGGGTCCTGAGCTAGAACCCCAGGTGGGGCTCTGAGCTCAGCACAAGTCTGCTTGTCGCTCTCTCTCCCCCTCTGTCCCTCCCCTGCTTGCTGTGTCTCAATCTCTCTCAAAAAAAATAAATCTTTAATAAAAAGAACTCCAGGCAATGAAATAAATAAACAGTTGTAATGAATTACAGTCATTGTTAGCAATAACAGTGCTGTTACTCCAAATGAGGATTAGTCACTAATTTTTTTTTTAGTTTTTGCTTGATCTTCAGTTTTAAAATAAATTAAGAATCCTATAAACTCTTCATGTGTTCAGCAACTTGAATAAGTACTAACTCAAAAGATTAATACTTGGCTCTTTTATCTCTTAAATAGTCTGATGACTTCAAGCTTTCTAAAATGAAATTGAATTTGAATAAAGATAGCACTCTTGAGGTTTGTAAATTGTCAGTTCTCAAAAGTTTCCTTCTCTATACTCCATATTCTCTTTCTAAAGCCTATATGACAGATAATTTAGACCCAATCCTAAGTATAAGATGTAACATGCATGTCAAAAATATTCTTTTTAAAGGAACTGATACGCTCTTCAATTCCATTAAATCTAAAAGATATGTTCAAAAACTTTATCCATAGAAGATGTTTTGACATGGTCAGAATAGGCTTTTGCAAAGAAGAAAAGGGATGCCTTTGGCTTCCCTTATCCTCAACAAGGCCCAGAATAGGTATTAAATCAGTTACCACCATCATCTGTTCTATTATTTATTATGTTACACTGTAATTTATCTATTTCTGTATCTATCTCCCCTCACTAGACTCCATGAACTGCTTGAGGCTAAGGATTATTCCCCATTCATCTTTATTTCCCTGGCACCTAGTGTAACTGAACCAATGTGAGTTCACTCCTCGGTGAGTCAAAAATTGAACTAGGTTGAGTTGTCACACAAAGAAAAGTTTATTTGCAGCAAATAAGGAGATCATGGGGAATAGCTTCCAAAGCTGTAACTCCCTGAGCATATGTGGATGGGTTCCCTTTATTTAGGGTTAGGATGAATATTTAGGTAGGGAAGCCTTGTCATCGTATGTAGAGGTGAGCATAAGCTCATACATGTATCTTAAGGAAACATGCTTATACATACATAGTATATTATGTAAATGAGGCTTGTTCTCTTAGGGCAGAGATTTTAGTATTATAATGAGGTAAAGGTAGTTATCAGTCATTCTAAAGTCACTCCATTGTCCTGCACAGGTGTGAGTCAGGGGTTAAGCTCAAACTGGTCTGGGTGGTCTGGGCCAGCTGAAGGTCTTGTCAGGGCAGTCACTATGCTATTGCTCAAGGGGTGGTTTCTCTTTGCATTTGCCTGAGTTAAGAGATAAGCTCTAAAGAAGAGTTTAAGGAAAAATGTGGAACAAAGGTCTGTGAGTACAAGCAAGTGAACAGTAAAGTCAGGTCTTGGGGTCTAGCTGGTGACACTAGCATGAAAGGAATTCAATAATTTGTTGAATAAATGAATAGGATCTCATTTTAATTTGGTAGAAGCCATATATAAGATTCTTAATGATGAGGGAGCAGAAGGCTAGCTGAAGACAAAGCACAAGCTGACACCCTGCAACCTCCCCCCACTCCCCACTCCTGGGTGGGACATGTGTGACATTCTTTCAGGAATCTCCCAAACTATCTTAATGTTAATACCTTGTTAGAGGGGAAAACAACCTTAACTAGACAAAGGTAAGACCTCTGGTATCTTGTAGGTTGGTCCTCTTTAGCATATGAAAATTCTTTTGAAACCTCCCTTTTCCTTACTTCCCCCAACTCCAGAGTTTATAATCACCACTCCTCAAGACCCCAGTGCAGCAGTTCTTTCTGCCCACAGGTTCTGTCCCTGTGTTTTAATAAACCACCATTTTGCACCAAAGATGTCTGAAGAATTCTTTCTCGGTCGTCGGCTCCGGACCTCACCCCACTGAACCTCACCTCTATTCCAAAACCACATCATTAACACTGTGCCTCTTACACTGTAAATGTTCAATAAATGTTAACTGTTATTTACTAAAACGGGATCAGATGGAATTGTACTGGAGCCGATTCCCATTGGCTATTACATTTTCAGGAATTTTGCAAGCTGGTTGTTAAATTATTGGTAATCAGAAATAGCCCATGGTGGGAGTATTTACATTTACATATTCCATTGCCAGTGAAAATTGGCAAATGAAATAATTCCACACATAGATGCCCCTTCCCCCACCCACCCCCATCTCCCCACCCATGTCAGCAATTAAACATTTTTCAGCACTGCACTAAGGTCAGATACCATACTATCCTGGGTCTTGAATTCATTTAAATATTTTTAATGTGTATTATTGATAAAGTATGTGAATGATGTGTGTTGGATGTAGAAAAGAGAAAGAAAAGGAAAGAGGAGCATGTGGGGAAGGGGATGTAGTCTACCAGCAACAGCTCACCTCCCTCAGACAATAGCCTTTGCAACTATTTATGACACAGGGTCTCCTGGTAGGCTTAATTTTAGCCAACAAGAAAGATTTGGCTGATGATCTCAGAAGTGGTAATTTAATATTAACCATTATTTTCCCTCTGACACTGACAATATAAAGATTTTCTAACCATTAAGGTTTTCCACAATGAAGTAGTTTGCTTTGAAAGGTTGTAAGTTCTTTTTTTTTTAAAGATTTTATTTATTTATTTGACAGAGAGAGAGCACAAGCAGGGGGAGCAGGAGAGGGAGAAACAGGCTCCCCAGTGAGCATGAGCCCAATGGGAGCCCGATGCGGGACTCGATCCCAGGTGAGTTCTTTATGTAACTTAGAAATATTCATATGGAAGCTAGATGAAAATCTACAGAAATATTGCAGCATAAATTCTCACAGGCTGATCCTCTAGCATGTTGCCTCTCAGTCTGATCTACAGACTTCTTGGGACCCACCCCATACCTATTGAATCAGGATCTGCATTTTAATAAGACTCTTAGATTATTCATATGGAAATTAAAGTTTGAGAAGGCTTTGCTGTAGATGACCTCTAAAGCCACAGCTAACTCTAGGATTCTATGCCTCTGTCATGACTTGATGAAGACATATAAATCATGCTTATAATATTTTGCAGGAAATAAAATGTCAGAATGAAATGTCTCTGTGTTAAACTTCAGATACAAGTTACAAAATAATCTCAACACACATAATGATAGCTGAAAATCACCAAGATGAAATTCAAAAGCCAAAGTATAAAATCTATGTTTAGACAAATTCCTAAAACAAGAAAATCAAGCAAATCCACAGTACTAAGACCTGCAAAAGCATCTAGGTGACTGACATACAGGCAAATGATCCCTTATCCTTTTGTCCTAGATTCTGAGCTCTATTTATGTGCTCTCATGGGTTTATATTACTTTGTGAGTTTTCTGAAGTCACTGCAGGAATATATAACAAATTCTTAAACTAGACTACTTAGTAAGACGCTGAGTTACAACAACATCTACTTCTTTGGGGTTCTTCCCATCTTCCACTGAAACAAAGTTCTTTAACAAGTGGGTAACCAGTCAATGCTATTTGATGTAGGAAACAAAGGCAGAAGAAAAATTATTAAATTTCCTTACTATCTACAGCCCTTTGACAAGTCCTTGAAACAGGCAGAGTGACATTCCTCTAGGATCTCAACTGCCTCGATGCTAATATTTTGCCAAGGGCAAAAAGCAAACTTAGCCTGAGCTCCAGGACCCTGTAAGTCTACTTTAACATATAAAAATTCCTTTGGAAACCTCATTTATCTCTACCCGCCCCCCCCACCCCCCATATACATGTTGGCAATTATCCCCCAAGCATATGACCCACTGATACACATCTGAAGGGTCTCATGACTAAGGTTTTATTAGGCAGGAATAAATGGCCTTTTCCTAACAATAGCTAGCCCCCTCAAGTTCCTGGAAACTTTGTTTCCAAAATTTCTTGGAGACTTGACACTATCCCTAACCCCCTCCCAACTTGAAAGTATATAATGGGCCACTCCTCATGACCCCAGTGCAGCTCTTTCTGTCCACAGGTCTTGTCCCTGTGCTTTAATAAAACCACCTTATTGCACCAAAGACATCTCAAGAATTCTTTCTTGGCCCTTGGCTTTGAACCCTAACATCCTTCCTACATCACTATTGACTGATATTAATTATTAATAGCATTTTAAATAGTGCCTTTGTTTCTATACCTTTCTAGTGACTACAAAATCTAAATAACACAACAAAAACAAATCCATAACATAAATTATTTATATTGATAAATAGTATATAGTATGAATTATAGCAAATCAATTAACAACTGATATACTGCTACAATTTCTAAATAATATCCTGAAACTATTTTCAGTTTAAACTTTATAGTATAAACTATAAATGTTTCTCCAAAGTGATTAAATCCACTCATCACTTCTCGGAACCATTGCACTTCTTCCTGATCTCTGTTACACAGAACAGAGTTGGAAAACTTTTTGTAAAGGGCCAGACAGTAAATATTTTAGGCTTTGTGCATCATATAGTCTCTGTCATAACTGCTTAAAAGCAGTCGTAAACAAGAGGTAAACAAATGAAAGAATGAGTGAGGCTGTGTTTCATTAAAACTTTATCTGCCAAAACAGGCAGGTCAAAGTTTGCTGACTCTGAGGTAGAAGATTCTGTATTGATGAGGGAGCAGAAGGCAAGCTGAGGACAAAGCACAAGCTGACACCCCACAATCCCACCCCCCACCCCCTGGTGGGATATATGTGACATTCTTCAGGCACTCCTGGCTGCCCTAAAACTAAGGGAAGGTAAAAACAAATGGTTGACTGATAAAGATCACAGTCCTGAGGGACATGAGTCTCCCTCAATTTACAAATGTCTTAGTGATTTACAAGGACAGAGCATTCTTATCAATCGCCTGACTTTCAGAAACATATAGACTCAATTTCCTGGAGCCGTAACATCACCCTCCCCTCCATAGTGATGTGGGAAACAAAGGTAGAAGGGAATGTAAATAAAATAAAATTTCTGTACAACCTGCAGCCCATTGACAAATAGTTGAGGCAGGCAGAGTTAATGTTCCTCCAGGAAACTCAGAACTGTCTTAATGCTAATGCTTTACTAGAGGGAAAATCAACCTTAACTTGACAATAGCAAGGCCTCCAGCATCCTAAGGGTTTTCATTAGCATATCAAAGTCCTTATAGACCAAAGTGTGTAATCAGTCACTCCTCACAACCACAGTGCAGTAGCTCTTTCTGCCCATGGGTCCTGTCCCCATGATTTAATAAAATCACCTTTTTGCACCAAGGATGTCCCAAGAATTCTTTCTTGGCCATCAGCTCTGGACCTCACCAGCATTCCAAAACTACATCATGTATCACAAGAAGCCTCTTGCTGTTACTCCAGATAAAGATTGTTTCACTTCACATGGATTTGCCCTCTTTTCAACACAGGAAACCATATGGATCTTCTTTCTTGAATATAAGCCAATGAGTATAATCCAGATATGTGTGTCAAAAAAATGTTGAAAGTAATGTTGAAAGTTTGACAAATGTGTCTTCTCCCCCCCCATTTTTCCTTCTTTCCTCTTCCGTCCTTGTGTAAATGCAAAGCTATATTCTATTCTGCTTATCTTTCTCAATCTGATTCTGGAAGAAAATTCACAAAGAAAATTCTTTGGTTCTAGTAATGGAGATGGGCAAGCCCATGAGCCAAGGCAGAGCTAAGTTGCCTAAGGAAATCTAGATTCAGAAGTATGGAAACATTTTGTTTTTCATCCTCTACCAGTCATGCCAGAGGTGTGACCAGTTAGAGAAGACAGTCTTGTCCTCTCAGGGGAGCCTAATTTCCTCTAAATTTGTTTAGTCCCAAGTCCATGGTACTCCTTCCCATGACACTACCTCCTGATGTAGGGAAGACATTAGGGTTCAAAGCCAAGGGCCAAGAATTCTTGAGATGTCTTTGGTGCAATAAGGTGGTTTTATTAAAGCACAGGGACAAGACCTGTGAACAGAAAGAGCTGCACTGGGGTCATGAGGAGTGGCCCATTATATACTTTCAAGTCGGGAGGGGGTTAGGGATAGTGTCAAGTCTCCAAGAAATTTTGGAAACAAAGTTTCCAGGAACTTGAGGGGGCTAGCTATTGTTAGGAAAAGGCCATTTATTCCTGCCTAATAAAACCTTAGTCTTGAGACCCTTCAGATGTGTATCAGTGGGTCATATGCTTGGGGGATAATTGCCAACATGTATATGGGGGGTGGGGGGGCGGGTAGAGATAAATGAGGTTTCCAAAGGAATTTTTATATGTTAAAGTAGACTTACAGGGTCCTGGAGCTCAGGCTAAGTTTGCCTTTTGCCCTTGGCAAAGTATTAACATCGAAGCAGTTGAGTTCCTAGAGGAATGTCACTCTGCCTGTTTCAAGGACTTGTCAATAGGCTGGAAGTAGTAAGGAAATTTAATTTTTCTTTGCCTTTGTTTCCCACATCACCTCCCACACTATCTTATTTAACCAATTTGAAGATTAAGGGTTCAGTAGACACAAATGAGTTTCATGTGGTTCAATGAAAAACATATTCTGGTAGCTTTGAGCAGTAGCGCAATGAGTTAGAATGTCAGATAAAAGGATCTGGAGATTGCATCCTATTGAATTCAAGCTCATATCAGAAAGGCCTCGAAGATTCTGTTTTAATTTCAAGTTGAGATTTATCAGATGCCAAGAAAGAAAAACATTCCTCATCAATGTAGCATTTTTGCAAGTTTAATCCACAGGTTCAGTTTCTTTGACCCTTGTGGTGCTTGAGATTGCTTTGTATCTCCCAGAACACCACGCAATAAAAGGAAGCTGATCAATGAAGGGAGACCTACACTGCATGTGAAAAGATAGCTATGGGGAACTATAAAACCATTTTATTTCATGGTTGAGTATAGCTAATATTTTCCTGATATTTTCAACTCAGAATTTTACCCTGCTTGAAAAAAAGCAAGAAAGGAAAAAAACTTTTAACTTTTGAAATTTAATGGGAACACTGATTTTGTCTTTGCTCCTGAAGAGGTTTAGGGGTTAATTTATTTATTTGAGAAGAGAAACAGTACAGAGTCAGATAATCCAGCTGTTATAATTTTGAAGTAAGCATAAATGTGACTTACAAACATATTCACCTTGCTATGTGCCTGCTAGCAAAAGATGGTAGTGAAATCCTCAGCAAAGTCACCAATTGCAATAATCTTAATGAACTGGAGCCTGAAAACCATCAATAGCCACAACATCTGCAATACAGAAAGCAGGCAAGGGAGAAAACAATGATAAACAGGGAAAATGTTAATATTCGGTTTATTCTTTGTAAGACATGTATCAAATATCCCCCAGCTTCTCTCTTTAAACATAGAAATGAATACAGACTACTTCCCCTTTCACAGAAATTGAATGTTGAAGAGAAGCTTTGATCTCATTGATGAATTCAGCTGTTCCTTTAAATTGAATTTTTAAACATATGGGCACACAAACCAATCTATATGCAGAACAATTCTTTGAACAGCATGCAAATAGTCTGGGATTACATGCTAGGTATCACACAAGTGAATTTTCACAGTACAAAAGAAGAAATCCCTTATTGTGACACTTGAGATAACAATACTAAAGAATTTCAGCTCAACTTTAAATTCTTCCCTCCAATTGCTGTAGCTTTCTTAGGAGTATAACATACTCCTTAGCTTCTGGTTTCTTCCACCAAATAATAATTGCTCATCTCTACTAAATAATGGTCCATCAATGTTTTTGTTCATTCAGTCATTCAACAAACATCTACTGAGTAACTCTTATGTGTCTAGTACTATCTTAAACACTGAGGATAGAAAAATAAATATGGCATAAACCTTCTAAAAATTACATTCCTGTAATTTGGTATGACAGACATTTAAAAAAATTAGTTATATAAGGGGGCACCTTGGTGGCTCAGTCAGTTAAGTGTCTGACTCTTGATTTCCGCTCAGGTCATGATCTCAGGGTCGTGAGATCAAGCCCTGAATCATGCTCTGTGCTGGGTGTGGAGCCTGCTTAAGATTCTCTCTCTCTCTCCCCCTCTTCCTATTCCCCCTCTTTGTGCTTGCTCTTTCTCTCACTCACTCCCTCTCATAAAAAAAAAAGAAGAAGAAAAGAAATTAGTTATATAAAAAAAGAAAGAAAGGGAAACACATCCCTAATTTGAGATTTTTATTTCAATCCAACAAATCCCCTTTTCATTATTGTGTAACATATTGACCTTATTTTCTTATTTATTTATGTGTGTCTCTGGGAAATCCCTCCTATCGGTCACCTTTCTTGGGGGAAAAAAATAATCATTACTAAGCCAGGGCCTACCATTGTATGTAAGGCACTGACAACCAGGATGGAGCAGGCAGGAATGTGGAAATTCCCTGATGGAACCTGTTAACAATGATGTGTGAGGATGGAAAAAGTTTAGTCCTGAGATTTCTATTGACATATTTATTTGTCTACAGTGAAGATTTTAGCTGCTGATTCCACCCCAGCTCAGTTGCCCATGTTTTGCTGACAAGTAGAGCCAATAAAAGGAGAAGGAGACAGGAAAAAAGAAAATGTCTTTAAATATCAAGGTATTTTGTGGTCTAAGCAGGGTTGATATATAACCAGTATACATTGGGTAGGCATCTGTTTTGATTGTTCACTATTTTAATATCACCCTGGGAGTAGGAAACAAATTTATTATATAAAGTGCACAGAGAATTGAAAGAAAATGATGTATATATGTAAAATGAAATATCATTCAGCCTTTAAAAAGAAGAAAATCCTGCTAAATGTGGCAACATGGATAAACCTGAAGGACATTATGCTAAGCGAAGAAAGCTAAACATAAACAGCAAATACCACATTTATATGACTTATCTGAAATAGCCAAACTCATAAAAACTGAGAATAGGTTGGTGGTTTCCAAGGGCCATAGGTGTTGCTGGTTGGACTGGGGAGATCCCTGGGCCCCAAGGCCTCTGCCTAGCCCATTCTTGGGATGTTGCTGGAGGCTCTTAGTCTCATCACAAGAAAGTATTCAAGAATGGACCAGACACTGTGGTTGAAGAGTGTAAGTGAGAAAGTTTATTAAAGTGAAAGTATACTCTCAAGCTGAGAGAGTGGGTGAGCTCAAGAGAGAGCTGCACCCAGGGTTTGGATCTCTATCTTTTATTGACAGTTGTTAACTAGGGGGTGGAATATTTGTTATTTGGGGAAGGGATTACTTTGGGAGCATGCTTTCACACCTTTTCTCCCCTACTTGGTCAGAGTCACTAGCTTTCTTTGTCTTGGACCTGTCTGGTTTGATCCAGCTTCTTGTGCTTTGTTTTAGGAGTGCTGCCAGGACACGTCTCTGACTTTCCTGATAGCAGATCATGACTCTCCTTGGCTGGCCTCCAGGCATCCTGTTAAACCCTAACTGCCTACTCTAGCAGGGGCTGGGGGTGGGGAATGGGTATAAAGTTTCAGTTACACAAGATAAATAAGTTTTAGAAATCTGGTACAACATCATGCTTATAGTTAACAATACTGTATTGTACACTTAAGTTTGTTAGGAGGGTAGAGCTCATGTTAAGTGCTCATACCACAGTAAAAATGGAAATAAAATAAATAATAAAATAAAATTTTGAAGAACTTCCAAAAAAGAGAATTTGAGTTTTTCAAACTATGTCACCTTTGAGACTCAGTCAGGGAGGAGGTGCCTCCTGAGATGAGTCTTTAAGGATAAATAAGAGGCTTACAAAGGGGTCTGGGGACATTCCAGGCAGACAGGACACACTCATAAAAAAATCATGATGATAGTGAGTGAAAGTACAAGTCTATTAATGTGGATGAAGAGGAGGGGTATGAGACCAGAAATGTGCATAGGGTACAAATTATAGCTCGTCTTGTATAGCATGTTATGGAGTTTGGACTTCATTCTAAGAACCATGGGAAGCCATTTAAAGGCTTAAGCAAAGCAAGCTGGGGAGTGGGGGGTCAGGCATGTGATCAAATTTGCATTTGAAAAGGTTACTTACACTGCAGTGTGGAGAACAGATTGGATTGAGCAAAGGTGGGGAGTGAAGATGATTTTGAATGCCTGAGGGTTGCAGTTTTGCTAAACTTGTACAATAAAAGGACAGGTTGCATGACTTTTTTTTTTAATTTTTTTTAAAGATTTTATTTATTTATTTATTTGACAGAGAGAGACACAGCGAGAGAGGGAACACAAGCAGGGGGAGTGGGAGAGGGAGAAGAAGGCTTCCCCATGGAGCAGGGAGCCCGATGCGGGGCTCAATCCCAGGACCCTGGGATCATGACCTGAGCCGAAGGCAGACGCTTAATGACTGAGTCACCCAGGTGCCCCATGCATGACTTTGAAGAGGCCAGTAAGAGCTAAATAGATCAGAGGGAATTGGAGTGTCAAGGTAGTGAATGTTTCACTGTAAGAGAGAGCAGATGTAATGGGATTGGAAAAGGAGTGAGTTGGGAAACTTGGAGGTTATAACCCAAGGATGGGTTCTTGGAGTGTGAGATTTCCTGAGTGGTGTAGTTCCAAGTAATTGTGATA
Source organism: Leptonychotes weddellii (assembly GCF_054177405.1). NCBI lineage: Eukaryota > Metazoa > Chordata > Mammalia > Carnivora > Phocidae > Leptonychotes > Leptonychotes weddellii. The sequence continues at coordinate 42,129,895 of NC_138385.1, forward strand.
TGTGATTTATAGTAAATAAATATTTTGGTCTTCAGTCCCTGATTCCTGGCTCAGAGCTCCCCAAACCCTTGGAATTTCTTAACCAATAAGAGCAATGAGAGCATTGCTTTTGTTATAATATTTGGTCATTTGTCCTCTGTTCCTGAAATCCAATTCAGAGCCATAAAGGCTAAAATGGATATCTTGTTATTCATAGCAAGTCCCTTCCAACTATAACTAAGTTTATGTTAAGGAGGTGACTTTTGGAAATCCCCTAAAGATCGGGTGCTGGTTGCCAGGGAAACCAACCAGGGTTTGAGGGTTGGAACATTTAGTTCCACCCCCTGATTTCTGAGGAGAGAAGAGAGGCTGCAGGTTGAATCAGTCACCAATGGCCAATGATTTAATCAATCATTCCTCTTTAATGAAGCCTCCATAAAAACCCAAAAGGACTGGGTTCAGAGAGCTTCCAAGTTGGTGAGTCAGAAAGCATCCATGTGTTAGTGCTGGGCCCCAAACTCTACTAGCTAGTCAGTTAGTAGCTCCGGTAACAACCTGGACTTGAGATTGGCACTTGAAGTGGGGGCAGTCCTGTGGGACTAAGCCTTTAACCTGTGGAATCCGAGGCTATCTCCAACAGACAGTGTCAGAATTGAATTGTGGGATACCCATTTGGTGTCCAAGAATTACTTGGCATGGAAAAAAAAAAAACCCACACATCGGAATTGGGTGCTGAATTGCAGTGTAATGAAAACATCTACAGTGTAGCCATGGAAGTCAAATGTGGAGGTAGAAGTAGACAAAGACCAAGGGTGCAAGACATTCACAGTTCTGATTATCAGAATCATCTGTGGTGGTTTTATAAGTTACTGAAACTATGGTTCCTATTCTGAAAGATTCTGATATAACTCAGGCATATGTATTAAAAAAAAAAAAAGATTTTATTTATTTGACAGAGAGATACACAGCAAGAGAGGGAACACAAGCAGGGAGAGTGGGAGAGGGAGAAGCAGGCTTCCCGCGGAGCAGGGAGCCCGATGTGGGGCTCGATCCCAGGACCTGGGACCATGACCTGAGCCGAAGGCAGAGGCTTAAGGACAGCCACCCAGGCACCCCGAGGCATATGTACTTTTTAAAAAACATTAATGGATGTTTCTAATGTGCAAGCTGAGTTGGGAACTCTTGAGCTGAAGTTGGGTGGATTATCCATACAAACTCTGAATCTAAATGACAGCAAATTTGTTCAGGATAGGAAGCAAGGTCTTCACTGAATGTAAGATAGTGAACCCTATAGTCAGTATGTAAGAGGAAATGATTTGTCATAACCAGAAGGCAAGAACTTGAAAGGCAAGAACTTGATGGGTTTTTTTAATAAAGGATGAAGGACTTAACTCAGCCTCAGAGAGTGAAGTATAAAGGTGTAAATCTCACCTCCTAATACTGACTTGCTTTAAACTGGTTCACACAACACAGAGCTATTTGCTCATCCCCAGTTTATCATTGGCATTTCCAAATTTCTAATTCAATTTCTCTATGAAGAAATGGCTTTGGCTATGTTCTCATATTCTAAAGCTCTACTTTGCACTTTTTGGAGCTCATTGCTATCTTTAACTAATTTAATTTTAGGTGACCATGGACTCTTGGGGAGGAAAAGTGAATATGGCAGACTTGAATCCAGAGGTTTTAAAATGAATTATTTTCTTTTTTTTTCCCAGATGGATGTTTGCTAGAATTATTTTTTTAATTTAATTTTATTTTATTATGTTATGTTAGTCACCATACAATATTTTCTATATGATTCAGTAGCCCACTTCACTTACCTGGTTTTCAAGGTATTTGTATGAAAGAGAATCAGGACGGAGTGTTATTAGATAATGTAGACTATATCATTTTCAGAAAAATGGAATTCTATAGAATACACTATGAAGAAATTAGACTGAAGGAAAACTTCAAGTGGTAAGAATAGTAGTAGTACTAATGAAGCTTTACAAATAAATGCAGAACATCAAGTCTCGTTCCTCTAGTATATTTTATTTTTGTCTTTTAAACTGCTTTCGTTATAAAACAAATGCAAACTTCATGCAAAATTATTGACTGAGATGTATCTAGAGTAAAATTAAATGTCCTCTTTCCATAGTATGACTCTCAACACCCATCTCCTAGTATGCCTCTCTCTCTAGAACTTTTCCTATGCATTCACAAAATGTATACATATATATACATACATATACAAATGTATTATGCATTTTTCTAATAGTAATATATCACAAATATCCTTCTATGCCAATAAATATATATCAGCCTCATTCTTTTTAGCATCTGTATAGCACTCCATAGTATGGATGCACAATAATGTTTTTAAACATATGCCCCTTTATTTTGGATGTTTGCTTCAAATTTCTTCCTTTTATAAAAATAATACTTCCATAAACTTCTATATTCACATTTTTTGTGTGAAACTGTTAATATTTCTGTAGCATATGTTCTTAAAAGGAGACATGTTAGAACAAAAGTTATGCATATTTAAAATGTTGATAGGCTATTGCTTAAATGTCCTTCAAAAAAAATTACATTTTTTTTTTTAGAAAAGATTTTATTTGACAGAGAGAGAGAGAGCACAAGCAGAGAAGTAGCAGGCAGAGGGATAGGGGAAAGCAGACTCCCCAGGAGTGGAGAGCCTGATGCCAGGCTTGACCCCAGGACCTAGGATCATGACCTGAGCTGAAGGCAGACACTTAGCCAACTGAGCCACCCAGGCGCCCCCCCCAAAATTACATTACAACTAATATATAGTGCCCATTTCCCCAGCTTCCTGCCAGTTGTCTATATTATCAATCTTTTTCTATTTTTAATTTTTTAAAAATATTTACTTATTTATTTTGAGAAAGACAGAGAGAGTACACAAGTGGGGGGAGGGGCCAAGGAGGAAGGAGAAGGAGAGGGAAAGAATCCCAAGCAGACTCCATGCTGAGCTCAATCTCAGGACCCTGCGATCATTACCTGAGCTGAAACCAAGGATCAGACACTTAACTGACTGAGCAACACAGGTGCCCTTCTTTTTCTAATTTTTTAATTTTAATTCCAGTATAGTTAATATACAGTGTTGTATTAGTTTCAGGTGCAAAATATAGTGATTTAATAATTCTATACCTTACTCACTATTCATCATGGTAAATGTACTCTTAATCCCCTTCACATATTTCAGACATCTCCCACCCACCTCCCCTCTGATAACCATCACTTTGTTCTCTACATTTAAGAGTCTGTTTCTTGGTTTATCTCTTTTATTCTTTGTTCATTTTTCTTGATTCTTAAATTTCACATATGAGTGATATTGTATGGTATTTGTCATTGTCTGACTAACTTATTTAGCTTAACATTATACTTTCTAGGTCCATCCATGCTGTTGCAAATGGCAAGATTTCATTCTTTTTTATGGCTGAGTAATACTCCATTCTGTATATATACCACAACTTGTTTATCCATTCATCTATCAGTGGACACTTGGGCTGCTTCCATAATTTTGCTATTGTAAATAATATTGCAATAAACATAGGGGTGCTGATATCCATTCAAATTAGTGTTTTTGTATTCTTTGGGTAAATACCCAATAGAGAAATTACTGGATTATATGGTAATTCTATTTTTAATTTTTTTGAGGAACCTCCATACTGTTTTCCACAGGGGCTGCCCCAGTTTGCATTCCCACCAACAGTGCACGTGAGTTTATTTTTCTCCACATCCTCACCAACATGTGTCATTTCTTGTTTTTTCATCTTAGCCATAATAACAAATGTGAGGTGATATATCCTTGTGGTTTTGATATCCATTTCTCAGATGATTAGTGATGGTGAGCATCTTTTCATGTGTCTGTTGGCCATATGGATGTCTTCTTTGGAGAAATGTCTGTTCATGTCTTCTGCCCATTTTTTAATCAAGTTATTTGTTTTCTTCTGTTGAGTTGTGTAAGTTCTTTATATATTTTTGGATACTAATCTTTTATTGGATTTGTCCTTTGCAAATATCTTCTCCCATTCAATAGGTTATCTTGTAGTTTTGTTGATTTTTTTTTTTTTTTTTTGCTGTGCAGAAGCTTTTTATTTTGATGTTGTCCCAATAGTTTATTTTTGTTATTGTTTCCTTTACCTCAGGAGACATATCTAGAAAAAATGTTGTTATGGCCAATGTCAGAGACACTACTGCCTGAGCTCTTTTCTAGAGCTTTTATGGTTATAGGGCTCACATTTAGGTTCTTAATGCATTTTGAGTTTATTTTTGTGTATGATGTAATAAAGTGGTCCAATTTCATTACTATGCATGTGGCTGTTCAGTTTTTCCAAACTATTTGCTGAAGAGACTTCTTCCCATTTTATATTCCTGCCTCTGTCACAGATTAATTGGCCATAATTGTGGGTTTATTTATGGGCTTTCTATTCTGTTCCATTGATTTGTGTGTCTATTTTTGTGCCAGTACCATACTGTTTAGAATACTATAGCTTTGTACTGTATCTGGAAATCTGGGATTGTGATGCTTCCAGTTTTTCAGGATTGCTTTGGCTATTCAGGGTCTTTTGTGGTTTATACAAATTTTAGAATTGTTTGTTTTAGTTCTGTGAATAATGCTGTTGGTATTTTGATAAGGATTGCATAAAATCTATAGATTGTTTTAGTAGTATGAACATTTCAACAGTATTGGTTCTTCCAATCCATGAGCATGGAATACCTTTACATTTGTTTGTCTTCAATTTCTTTCATCAGTGTTTTATAGTTTTCAGAGTACAGGGATTTCACCTCCTTGGTTAGGTTTATTCCTAGGTATTTTATTCTTTTTGGTACAATTGTAAATGGGGTTGTTTTCTTAATTTCTCTTTCTACTGCTTCATTAATGTATAGAAATGCAGTTGATTTCTGTATATTGATCTTGTATCTTGTGATTTTCCTGAATTCATTTATAGGTGTTAATTGTTTTTGGTGGAGTCTTTTCAGTATTCTATATATAGTATCATGTCATCTTTAAATCATGAAATTTTACTTCTTTCTTACCAATATGGTAAGATTGATGTGGCTAGAACATCGATTATTATGTTGAATAAAAGTAGTGAGATGGGACAGCCTTCTCTTGTTCCTGATCTCTTGTTTTTCCCCATTGAGTAGGATGGTAGTTGTTTTTCATATATGACCTTTACTATGTTGAGATATGTTCCCTCTAAGCCTATTTTGTTGAGAGTTTTTTTTTCTTTATGAATGGATGTAATACTTTGTCAAATGCTTTTTCTGCACCTACTGAAATGATCATATGGTTTTTATCCTTTCTCTTTTTGATGTGAGGTATCACATTGATTTATTTGCGAATATTGAACCACATTTGCATCCCAGGAATAAATCTTACTTAATCGTGGTGAATATTTTTTTAATGTATTGTTGGATTTACTTTCCTAATATTTTGTTGAGGATTTTTACATCTATGTTCATCAGAGATATTGGTCTGTAGGCTCTTTTTTAGTAGTGTCTTTATCTGGTTTTGGTATCAAGGTAATGCTGGCCTCATGGAATGAACATGGAAGCTTTTCTTCCTCTTCTCTTTTTTGGAATAGTTTGAAAAGAATAGATAGTAACTTGGCTTTGAGTGTCTGGTAGAATTTACCTGTGTGGCAATCTGGTCATAAACTTTTGTTCATTGGGAGTTTTTTGATTACTGATTCAATTACATTGCTAGTAATTAATCAGTTCAAATTTTTACATTTCTTCCTGATTCAGTTTTGGAAGGTTAAATGTTTCTAGGAATTTATCCATTTCTTCTAGGTTGTACAGTTTGTTTGCATGTAATTTTTCATAATATTCTGTTAATAATTGTATTTCTGTGGTGTCAACTGTTATTTCAACTTTTTCATTTCTGATTTTGTTTATTTGAGTTCTCTCTCATTCTTTCTCTTTACTTTTGTCTTGGTTTTATTTATTTATTTATTTTTGATGAGTCTGGCTAAAGGTTTATCAATTTTGTTGATCTTTTCAAAAAACCAGCTCCTGATGGGAGGAGCAAGATGGTGGAGGAGTAGGAGACCTAAATTTCATCTGGTCCCAGGAATTCAGCTAGATAGGTATCAAACCATTCTGAACACCTACGAATTCAACAGGAGATTGAAGAAAAAATAGCAACAACTCTCTGAACAGAAAAGCGACCATTTTCTGGAAGGTAGGACATGCGGAGAAGTGAATCCAAGGCGATATTCAGGAAGATAGATGGCGGGGGAGGGGGCTTCCATCAGCTGCTACTGGCAAGTGATAGAACAGCAGAGCACAAAATCAAAACTTTTAGAAGTTGGCTCCGCTGAGGGATGTTGCTGCAGTGGCTGAGAAGGGGGTGGAACCCTAGCTGGGACAGTGTGGTCTCAGGACCCTCAGGGTCACAGAAAGACCGGGGGTGCCTCAGTGTGGCAGAGATCCCAGGTATCAGAGCAGGGAAGCTGGCTGCAAAGACGAACCCGAGGAGTGGGCTCTCAACTCGGGGTGGCCATAAACTGTGATCTGCAGCACAGTAGGGCCACTGCTCCCCCAACAGGGACCCAACAAGTGGCACATCCGGGGAGACTCCCCTTCTCCCCTGGGAGGACCAGTGCAGGAGTGCACCACAGGGATCTGCTGGGTATGGAGACTCCACACTGAGTTGGGTGCGAGAGATAGAAATGCTCGGTCACAGGCCAGGTGAGCATGGAGTGCGGCTGGAGACCAGGGAGACGGGAGTGATTGACTGCTTTTGTCTGGGGGCGTACTGAGGAGCGGGGCCCTGAGTTCTCAGCTCCTCTGGGGTGGAGACTGGGAGGCCGCCATTTTCACTCTCCGCCTCCAAAGCTGTACCAAAAACTTGCAGGGAACGAAAGCTCCCAAGAGCAAACCCAAGAAGATTACTTAGCCCGGACCAGGCAAGGGCAGGGCAATTCTGCCTCCAGCAAAGGCATCTGAGAACCACTGCTACAGGACCCTCTCACAGAAAATCAGCAAGAACATCCAGCCAAGACCAAGTTTACCAATCAATGAGAACAGCAGAACTCCAGTACTAGGGGAATACTGCACATAGAATTCATGGCTTTTGTCCCATGATTCTTTAGTTTTTCAAAGTTAATTTTTTTTAACTTTCTTTTTCTTTTTTTTTTTGAATTTTCCTTTTTCCGTTTTTCAACCAACATCTTATCAATCCCTTTTTTAAAATATCTTTTTTATTTTTCATTTTTAGAGTCATATGCTATCCCTTCATAGTAGTTAACATTATTTTTGGTGTATATGTATAAGTTGTTCTCTCTTTAAAATTTTGGGATACAGTTTTTTCTAACAGACCAAAATATACCCTAAATCTCTAGTGTATGACTTTGTTCTAGTCTCCTGCCTGATCACATTCTCTCCTTTTTAAAAAAAAAAAATCCTCTTCTTTCTTTTTTCAACCAACATCAATTTCTTTTATAAATATTTTTATAATTTTCATCTTTACAGTCATATTCAATCCCTTCATTGTATTTACCCTTACTTTTGTACATATATAAGTTTTTCTTTCCTTAAAATATTGGGAGACACTTTCTTCTAACAGACCAAAATATGCCCAAAATCTAGTGTGTGACACTGATCTATGCACCAGCCTGATCATATTTGATCATATTCTATTTTTGGCTTGTTTGTTTGTTTTTATATTTTTTTTTTCTTTTTTCTTTCTTTCCCTTTCTTTTCCCCCAGTTTCAGGTCTCTTCTGATTGTTTAGCGTATATTTCTCTAGGGTAGTTGTTACCTTGTTAGCTTTTTGTTTTCTCATTCATCTTGTCTCCTCTGGACAAAATGACAAGACGGAAAAAAATCACCTTAACAAAAAGAATAAGAGGCAGTACCGACTGCCAGGGACTTAATCAATACAGACATTAGTAAGATGTTGGAACTAGAGTTCAGAATGATGATTTTAAAGATACTAGCTGGGCTTGAAAAAAGCATGGAACTTCTTAGAGAAACCCTTTCTGGAGAAATAAAAGAACTAAAATCTAACCAAGTCAAAATCAAAAAGGTTATTAATGAGGTGCACTAAAAAATGGAGGCTCTAACTGCTAGGATAAATGAGGCAGAAGAGAGAATCAGTGATAGAGAACACCAAATGATGGAAAATAAAGAAGCTGAGAAAAAGAGAGATAA
>NC_138385.1:42138539-42158159 GCF_054177405.1 Leptonychotes weddellii
AGGGTCCTAAGACCACACTGTCCCACGAGGGTTCCACCCCCCAGTTAGCCACTGGAGTGACGTCCCTCAGCAGAGCAGACTTCTAAAAGTTCCAATTTTGTGCTCCGCTGCTCTATCACTTGCCAGAAGTGGCCGACAGAAGCCCCCTCCCCCGCCGTCTATCTTCCTGAATATCGCCTCAGATTCACTTCTCCGCACGTCCTACCTTCCAGAAAGTGGTCTCTTTTCTGTTCAGAGAGTTGTTGCTATTCTTTTCTTCGATCTCCTATTGAGTTCGTAGGTGTTCAGAATGGTTTGATCCCTATCCAGCTGAATTCCTGACACCAGACGAAATTTAGGTCTCCTACTCCTCCGCCATCTTGCTCCGCCCTCTAGAGAATGCTATTTTAAAATTAATTTTGGGGGGGACCACAAACATGCTGTCCATAACAATAACAACAATAAAAAATCAGAAGCATGTATCAAATCAAGAGCTAGAAAAAATATTCTCTGTTGTTGAAGGGTTTTTTATCATCAGTGTTATAAATTATCAAAACCAGAAGGGAACATAGTACATATTTTATAGTCTCCTCATTTCCCAGAGGAGAAAACTAAAGCCTGAAGAGTGGGAGGGCTAGATTAAAAACCAAAATATAAAACTCCTGATTTCCAAACCAGTGTTATTTTCTCTATACTAGGTTGGTTACTTCTAATATATTGTTGTATAATATTGGCCTTTGAGGGTTGTTTTTTTTTAAAGATTTATTTATTTATTTTAGAGAGAGAGAGAGCATGCATGCACATGCAAGTGGGGGGGAGGGGCAGAGGGAGAGAATCTTTAAGCAGATGCCCTGCTAAGTGCAGAGTGTTACTTGGGGCTCAATTGCATGACCCATGAGATCATGACCTGAGCCAAAACCAAGAGTTGGACACTTAACTGACTGAGCCACCCAGGAGCCCTAACCTTTGAGGCTTTTTATTACTTTAATTCAAATACTTGTTTTCTATTCATTTATACTTTCTAATATGTCCTCTAATTGAAAATAGGAAAATAGCATTTCTTAAATTTTCTCTAATACAGATATTTCACAAAGCTGAACCTCTCCTCTCATCCTCTAATTATTTAGAATTAGTAAAAACATTCTGTACTGGCCCCACTCTCATAGAAACCACAGAGTAATTAGAAAGTAGAAGGCATACCAAATGTAGATGACACTATATTGGTTTGCAAGGGTAATTGTAAGTTTACTAAAAAATACCAATTTTTATCAGCTCACTTATACTCCATTATAAGGCCATTGTGGCACTTCCTGCCAAAGGCACATAGGTGAGAGCTAGTATGTATTTGATTTTAATAAATACTGTCTGTGGGAAACCTGGAAAGGAATGAACAGATGTTGGAACCATATAATAGTGTGGCAGAGTAAAAAAAAAAAAAAACAAAAACCTGTGCATTTATATGGCACACCTGGTGTTTATGATTCTTTAATTTTCAAATGCCAAGGATCTTATGTCTCTTACAGTATAGACATGTCCATCAGAAGAAAAAAAGCAGTAAACATGTTATGAATCATGCAGAGAGAAACTACTGCCTCCCCACGAGGAACTTGTACTAAAATTGTTAGTGAAATTTTAAAAGATGAGAAAACATTTAGATCAGTCTTTCCTAGCTCTCTTAAGAGGCAAAAAGGATTCACTCAAAGATTATTAGATCATCCATCTACACTGCAAATTTTCCCAATAATTTAAATTTGTAAAAAGAGTAATTTATGGGGAATATCTAAAATACATATAGCATTCGGGGCACCTGGGTGGCTCAGTCGTTAAGCGTCTGCCTTCGGCTCAGGTCATGGTCCCAGGGTCCTGGGATCGAGCCCCGCATCGGGCTCCCTGCTCAGCCAGGAGCCTGCTTCTCCCTCTTCCACTCCCCCTGCTTGTGTTTCCTCTCTAGCTGTCTCTCTCTCTGTGTCAAATAAATAAATCTTTAAAAAAAAAAATACATATAGCATTCTAGGGTCTAAGTTAGGCCACTTATATTCTTTTTGACTCAAGTGACATAGGTGAGGTGGACAGAGAATATAATTTCATGTAATTCAAGTTTGACTGAATTTTGTGATTTTTTCTGAGCTTTAGGTGGTGTTCATTTGTTAAAGGATAGCAAATATAAAATACTTCATCTAAATTTTCAGTTGTTCTAATGAATAAACCAGATTAATAGTATACCTCACCCAAATTTGATTTAAAAAAAAATCACTTGATATACACATGGCTTTATACTAAAGTTAATTTAGTAACTCTAACTCTTCTGTGGTTTTTTGGACTAGAACTTGGTAGAAACTTCAGAGTAGCCAATAAGACCTGATTTCTATAGCAAGTCATGCTCCCTGAAGGTGATCCTTATTTTGATAAGACACTTTTTTTTTTTTCAGAAAACACAACCTACTTGGGTTTTTGTGATAAGCCTATTAAGGCTTATCAGATGTCAAAACTATTAAGATTTTCATGAATTGGATATATTTCAGTGAGGAGGAAATCCCTCAGATCATAACGTGAAACCCATAAATCAGGAATAGAAAATAGTGGGCTAATGGATCATGAATTCTTTCTCATTGAGTACCAGAAATTTTCAGCACAGGGTTCTAGGAGCCTGCTCCCCAGGCATTTGGAATTGGTTTATGAGATAAACCAGGAATAAGGGACAAGAAGCATGAAGCAGGGAAGAAGAGAGAAGCAGTTCAGGGATGCATTATCAGGTGAGCCACCACTATGAGCACCCAGTCCTGTAAAACCATCTAATTTGCTTCATGAAATGTAACCCAAGACCATTCATCTAAAAAAAAAAAAGAAAAGGGGCTCCTGGGTGGCTCAGTTGGTTAAGCGACTGCCTTCGGCTCAGGTCATGATCCTGGAGTCCAGGGATCGAGTCCCGCATCGGGCTCCCTGCTCGGCAGGGAGTCTGCTTCTCCCTCTGACCCTCCTCCCTCTCATGCTCTCTGTCTCTCATTCTCTCTCTCTCAAATAAATAAATAAAATCTTTAAAAAAAAAAAAAAGAAAGAAAAAAAAGGAAAGAAAAAGCATTTAATCATCAGCCCTGTTTCCCATTGGCTAAAGGTTGCCCTACAGGGTATTAATGTTCCCCACTCTGCTTCCAGGTTGCTCCTGCTTGAATACCAAATGCCTTCACAGAACATCCCTTAGCAAAGAATCAGAGAAGCCCTGGGGCCACAAGTGAGAGGCATTTGTCTCTGGGCAAAGACAAGGAAGGCATTGCCAGGTGGCCCCTTGCATTGAACTGGTCAAAACCTACTTGGTCACCCAGGTGTGACTAGGTGGGAGAGGAAACCAGAGGATTTGAGGTGGTGCACAAGAAATATTCAATATACCTTGTGTAGGGCCCACTAATGAGAAATTATTAAACTACTTCATATAATGGTAATAAGCAGAATAGTTTTTCATAGCTGTTATTTTTAAATTTCCCCACATAATTTAAATCTGAACTCTAAGTTTGTTCCCCTTTCAATTAGTATTAATGAAATAATGCCACTGAGATTTGTTACTATGATAAACACCATGGAACTGATGAAAAAATGGATTTTTTATTAGTTTTTTATCCCTATTAGCAAGGAAATTCCACAATCATGCCATTACACATAATTTTGAAGAAGTAGCTTTTCATAATTATGAAATATAGAGTTATAGAATCTAATTTAAATAATTCCACTTATTCTCTGAGGTTTTTAATCACATCTATGATTTTTTTCAAGACCAAAGATGACAGGTTTACCCTTTGTGAAAGAAGACAATTTAGTTATCAACAAAATCTTATTGTATTATAATTATTAACATGTCTATTTCCCTTTCTGGCAATGATTTAAAATATTTTGAAGTAATGAAATTGTTATAATAACTTTGTGGATATGTTTTACAATATTCCTACTTGGCTTGTTTGCCAAAACTACCCAAGCATATATCCATGTATATTGAGAATAGGGTAGAGGGCTGAGGAGGGATAGAGGAAGTTTAGTTTTAAAGTCAGTATTATTAATATCTGCCATTTATTAAACCTATGAAATGTGCCAGTCACTGTGCTAAGTAAATACTATTCATATATGATATCATTTAATACTTACCAAATAGGTGTTTTTAATCCCCATTTCACAGTTAAGGGAAGAGAGGTTGAATAATATGTCAGTGGTCACACAGTAGTAACAATATAGCTAGGATTCAGATAAGTGTCTTTTACATTGCCTTAAGGTTATTACTCAGCATAGTTTGCTACCTTTGATTTAGATGTCTGGAATGACCAGGGAAGAACCTATAATTCTTTGTACACTGAATCCCTTAGAAATTTGGTCCTTTGGTAAGTATCTGTAGCCAAGCATTTGGAAGAATTTGTCAATGCTCATTCCTTCTTCAGCATAGAGCCATGGGCACCCTGTTCAGTTTGGCTTCCAGGTACTGTCTGGAAACTCAGCTATAGTCAGATCACATTCCTTGGCTTTGTTTTGGTATATTCTTATAGCATTCTAACATTACATTATTCCTAGGGAAAGCCATGAATAAAAAACAATCACATCTCTCAATTATTTCTCAACAAAACTAGAAAAAAAAACAATCACATCTCTATTCATCAATTTTTCATCATCCTTAGAAACGTTCATTTCAAGAGTTTAAATGAAGTTTTTAAATATGATATCCTCAATTGCACTAACAATTTGAAAAATTTCATGCTGTCTGGACCTCTTTCACAAAAATAACCTGCATGGCCTCTCTATTCAATTTGAGCCCACATCATTCTTACCTATATTCTGAAATGCTGAATTCAACAATATTCTTTACATTCATTAAACTCACCCATTTTTTAAAAAAGATTTTTATTTATTTGAGAGAGAGACACAGAGCATGAGCAGGGAGGAGGAGGCAGAGGGAGAGGGAGAAGCAGACTCCCCGCTGAGTAGGGAGCCCAATGTGGAGCTTGATCCCAGGACCCTGAGATCATGACCTGAGCCAAAGGCAGATGCTTAACTGACTGAACCACTCAGGTGCCCCTAAACTTGCCCATTTTTTAATTTAACATGTCAAATAGGAACATGGGTACTTAATGAAATTTTTATTCTTTATTTCTTATCCACCAGGAATGACCCAGCCAAGGCTAAGTGGGTTAGAGGCAATGTTCTGAGTTCTTTATTTCTAGAATATGTGTGGCTCAACTCAGAGGCAAGTACATTATCTCTGCTCTAGTCTCAGCAAATGTTTCTTTATAATGGGTAATGCTTGACCAAATTAGCCTGTATGTCATGAACCAAGACTACTGAAAAACCATGGGCTTAATTAATTGACAGGTAGAATGTGTCTTTCTACACGTCCTAGTTCCTGTTGGAGCAGTGTGTGTTCAAATGGGTTATCACACTGAGACAGAGGTCAAATTGTTCATCTTGTTTTGCTTCAAGTTTCCATTTGACATATGATACCATTTAGTGGTTATAAGAATGATTAAAACTCTATGAAAAGTATCTATAGCAATAATTATCTAGCTATACATCAGAAAGATAGACGACACAGAAAGTTTGCTTACCTAACTACTAAACTTTGCTCTCAGACAGGTCGGGGGGGGGTTGTTTTGTTTTGTTTTTTGGTGTTTTTTTGTTTGTTTTGTTTTGTTTTGTTTGTTTTGCTTTGGCAGGTTGTTAATGTCACTTTCTTCATAGAGCAATAGATATATGGGGAGAGTTGAACTGTTTACAGAGCAATTCCTGAATTGTAGGATCAAGAGTCTTTGTGATAGCTCCCAGAGAGAATAAATGTTTTGGTCTTTTTTTTTTTTTTTAGATAATCTTATCAATGTCTCAAATCTTTATTTCTTTATTTTGACCCTGAACCATGAGAGTCTATGATCACTGAAAGGGATCTATTCAAAGCCCCATCACCAGCCAAGCTTACAGACAAAACTCACAGGTGTCTGCACTTGGCCCTGTTTTTCTAGGTCATGGTGCCCTACATTCTCAGAAAATAGACCTCAACTACAGAACACATTCTTCTCTAGCCAGACCACAACCCACATCCCACACAAGCCCCAGACAGAGCCCCTTGAGAAACCTGCCACATCTTGCTCTACCTGGCCAGGAGTTGACCCCTCCCCACACCCTCTATGGGTGCAGCTACAAGCCTCCCACATCTGTAAAAAAGAAAAAAAAAAACAAACCTTAAAAGGCCCAGCCCGACAGAAGCTGGGGGCCGACATTTCTCTTGATATCTTGGCCCCTCTCCTCCCTTGAAAAGTGAATAAACTCTGTCCTGCTTGTTGTTCTACTCTTTGTGCAATTCTTTGCCGCTCCTGTCACCTGCCACCCTAACAATCACCCTATAATTAAAGGCAGTCTAACTGTTGTAGCAAAGAATTCCAGTATCTCAATGACTGAACAGAACAAAGGTTTAGTTATCACTCATCACATAGTCCAATTATGTAATGAATAGAAAGTCTTTTACAAAGCCCTTCAAACCCCAGAATCCTCCCATAGTGTGATCTGTCATTCCCTAGTGCCTCAGAGTCCTCTACTGGATCCTCTGCTTCTGTCTGGGTGACAAAGGAAGAGAAAGAATATGGCAAATGTGCACCTGTTCTCAATCCATAGTATACATCATCTCCACTCACATTCCTCAATAAGAACAAGCAAGAGGGGCAGGAAATGTAGTCTGCTGATACACCTAAAAAAGGACGGGGAATGGGTTACCCCTGGCATAACCACCACAAGAAACACATTCCAAAATGATGCAGTATTGCAGCATGGTTTGTTTTGTTTGTAACACTAATCACAAGATGCTATTACTTTGTTGGTTAACTTGAGGTTTACTTGTTCTGTTTTGTCTCTCACCCTAACAAGAAGGTACTGAGGACAGTGACCATGTCTATGTTTTTCATTATCGTATTCCCAGCACCTGGCATAGTATCTGATACTTTATAGACACTTAAAGGGTTGTTAAATGAATGAATGCCAATGTTTAGTAACAAACATGAGGGAACAACTGTAATAGTTCTTCTTTTTTTGAACTGTAATAGTTCAACACGGGGCTTGAACTCACAACCCTGAGATCAAGACCTGAGCCAAAATCAAGAGTTGGATGCTTCACTGACTGAGTCACCCAGGCACCCCAATAGTCCTTTAATTCTAAGATGTACTATCTAGTGAATAACAGATTTTCAGTGGGATGTAGAATCATCACCATAATAAGTATACATATTGATGATAAGACACAACCAGATTTTAGAAATATTAATCTGAAAAATGTATAAAGTTAATAATTCTGCCTAATGGGCCCTGGAAAATTTCACTGAGGACATGTCATTTAAGCTAATGGAAAGATGGTATTGTCAAGTTAAAAAAAAGTTGGGAAAAGACATTTTAGACATGGAGAATAACTTCATTCTGGCAGCAGTATGAAAGGTATAACTAAGGGAGTCTAGATTGGAGTCAAGGAAACCAGGCATGAGGCTATTAGAAATATGGAAGGTGAATGGAAGGGTGTTTGTTATATATGTCAGCTCAACATAATACAACACAAAAACAATATAACTTCTTTTTTTTACAAAGGATAATTAAGGTAAATTTAAAGAATAGAAAAAAATTTGTATGGGATTATTTATTATACACAGTTTCTCATAACCATATCAAATTAGCTTGAACCACCCAATGCAACATAGAAATCACCTTGTTTGCAGAATTCTTCTTTATAATAATATTCTTTGTAATATCCTATATTGAAACGTAGTTTTCCCTTCTATTTTACTAATTAAGAACATTCCATCTCCAACGTCCATTAAATTATTTTGTGTGGGGAGGGGTATTTTGCCTTCTTTATGCGCATTCCCAGATCTGTCCTTTCTCTTATGTAAACAGGAATTTATTCATTACTTTTTAATGTACTGTTTACCAACGTGAGGCACTCCTAATACTCCCCTTGCTCTTAGTAGCATTGTGATTGTAGAGCTTTGAAATAGGAACCTTCTGATGACTTTGCTTCTACTGCATATACTGAAAAGATAATCTGCTTTCTAGATATATCACAGTTTAGTAAAAAGAACACAGGCTTTATAGTCAGACTCCTTTGGGCTGAGTTCCAGCTCTGCTACTTAGCTGTCTGACCTTGGGCAGGTCACTTAACCATTACCTCTTTGGGTGGATGTCAAAAGTAAGATGAACTAATGCAGGTAAGGGATCTAGGACATTGCCCCAGGGCTCAACTAATAAGAATTACATCCATCCTCCAGGTTACTAGCTAGCCATCCAACTCCCCACAAGCCCAGTTTCACCCTTTATCTTTTCACATCAGCACTACATTTTGGCTTGCATTCAAACATTAGTCCAATTATTTTTTCCTTTTGTTTTATTTATTTATAGAAAACATTTTTGTATAGCATTTCTTGTCTCTCTTGTTACATTTGTAAAATTGTTCTCTTCCCTAAGTGGTATTGATGTAGGAAAGAACATTAGGATTTGAGGCTGAAGGCCAAGAAAGAATTCTTGAGAGGTCTTTGGTGCAAAAAGGTGGTTTAATTAAAGCATGGGGACAAGACCTGTGGACAGAAAGAGCTGCACCAGGGTCATGAGGAGTGGCCATTATATACTTTCAAGATGGGAGGGGGTTAGGGATAGTGTAAGTCTCTAAGGAATTTTGGAAGCAAGGTTTTCAGGACCTTGAGGGGGCTAGCTATTGTTGGGAAAATGTCATTTATTACTGCCTAATAAAAGCTTAGTCATGAAACCCTTCAGATGTATATCAGTGGGCCATATGCTTGGAGGATGATTGCCAACACGTATCTTGGGGGTTTAGAGATAAAGGATGTTTCCAGGGGTGCCTGGGTGGCTCAGTCGTTACGCATCTGCCTGGCTCAGGTCATGATCCCAGGGTCCTAGGATCGGGCTGAGCCCTGCATCAGGCTCCCTGCTCTGCGGGAAACCTGCTTCTCCTTCTCCCACTCCCCCTGCTTGTGTTCCCTCTCTCGCTGTGTCTCTCCCTGTCAAATAAATAAATAAAATCTTTTTTTAAAAGGAAGTTTCCAAAGGAATTTTTATATGTTACAGTAGACTTACAGGATCCTGGAGGGGGCGCGGTGGGGAGTCAGGCTAGGATTGCCTTTTGCCCTTAGCAAAGTATTAACATCGAGGCCATTGAGCCCCTAGAGAAATGTCACTCTGCCTGTTTCAAGAACTTGTCAGTGGGCTCTAGGTAGTAAGGAAATTTAATAATTTTTCTTCTGTCTTTGTTTCCCACATCAGTATGGTAGGCAATTCTGCCCATTTTTCCCCATCAGCCTTTACATTTTCTCCCACAAGATTTTGTTTTTTAAGGTTTATTTTATTAACAATAGGATTAGTTATAAAAATGATATCAGTAGCAATTATTTCTTAGCTGTTCCCTTTAACATATGCTTTGCTTGTATGTTTCTACCAGTTAAGTAGCCCCATGATGGTGCAACCATAATGATGTAGTTTTTGAATGTAGGTGAGGTTTGGTGGGGTCCAAGCAGATTGTCAAGAAAGAATTCTTGAGACATCTTCAGTGCAAAAAGGTGGTTTTATTAAAGTACGGGGACAGGGCCCCTGGGCAGAAAGAGCTGCTGCTGTTGCCTGCTGCACAGGGATTGTGAGGAGCAACTGATTATATACTTTGGGGTTGGGGGAAGTAAAGATAAGGGAAGTTCCAAAAAGATTTTCATATGCTAAAGTAGACTCAACTGGATACAGGAGGCCTTGCTATTGTCTAACTAAGGTTGTTTTTCCCTCTAGCAAGGCATTAACATTAAGACAGTTAGAAGCTTCCTGGAGGAACATTATACTCTACCTGCCTAAAATAGTTGTCAATGAGCTGCAGGTTATAGGCACATTTAATTTTATCTACATTTCCTTCTGCCTTTGTTTCCCACACCATAACGATCTCCCTTTTTTCTTTTTAAATATTTCTCTTTGTCTTCAAAAAGTTGAGGACACCACTTCTTTCCCATTCAGGAGACAATTTCATTGAAATCTTGATTTTCTAGTTACCAGTTTAGTGCATATGATTTTATTATCTTTTTTAGTAGGTGTTAATACTTTAGATTCAATCTTCCTGCCTTGAACTTTTACTGAGGTTCCAGTATTTTAAACTCTTTCTTCTATTCCCACACATCTAGTTATTCTTGGTCCCTAACAATTCCATTTAGGGTCTGGCTCTGTTAGTTTTTACACAACCTCTGAGTATCACTACAAACATCCTTGTTTATTCTTCCTACTTGACTGCTTTGGCCATATAAATTTGATTACATTAAAACAGTGGCTTCCTGCACTGTACTTAGAACTAGTGTGTGTGTGTGTGTGTGTGTGTGTGTGTGTGGTGGTGGTGGTTGTGGTGGTAGGAAATCCCTTAAAAAGTTTTTATTTAAAAACTTTTGTTCCTTTATTTTACGAGATAGATAGGAATCACCTTTTTTGTTCAGTTTTTCCTCTATACATTAAAAGCAACTTAAGAAATCAGTCAGTATTGAAATCACTTGGAAAGTAGAATTTTTCTGTGTCTCTTATAGAGTGGAAATGGACATTACAAATAGGAACCCCTGTTTCCAGCCTTTAGCAAAGGAATACTTCCCAAACCACTGAATACACAGTAAATATCTCACGGAATACACTGACATAATACAATCTTCCCTACTCCAACAGCATTTCTATAATATTGCCTTGGGCAAGGCTATGGTTTTAACGTTTTCAACTGTTAAACAAATGTGATGAATGCATCTAGAGTATTCATACCCTGAGCTCACCAATTGGTTTGAGTCACAACCTGGAACAAAAGCAACTAGAGATAAAATGAAAAGCTCCAATTCAATTGGGTTCAACAGATATTTGTTGGGTGCTTTCTGTGTGCTTCTAATCTGATACACAAACCCCTTCTGACTTCTAGAGGATATTTTAATATTGATATTTTGCGTTCCTGGACCCCAATTCCACCATGTGTGGGTAAGGGTTTCCTTCATACATTCAGTAAGCAATTCTCAGACATCTGCTGAGTTTCCTACATTTCAACTGAATTCTGACACTATCTATTCAGACATAGCATCAGATTCTACAAGTTAAGGGCTCAGTATTACAAAGCTGCCTCCTCCCTTCCCCAACACTCTTACACTGTTGGTGGGAACGCAAACTGCTGCAGCCACTCTGGAAAACAGTATAGAGGTTCAGAGGTTCCTCAAGAAGTTAAAAATAGAGCTACCCTATGATCCAGCAATTGCACTATTTGGTATTTACACCAAAGATATAAATGTAGTGATCCAAAGGGACACCTGAACCCCAATGTTTATAGCAGCCATGTCCACAATAGCCAAACTATGGAAAGAGCTCAGATGTCTATCAACAGATGAATGGATAAAGAAGAGGTGGTATGTATATACAATGGAATATTACTCAGCCATCAAAAAAATGAAATCTTGCCATTTGCAATGATGAGGATGGATCTAGAGGGTATTATGCAAGCTAAATAAGTCAGAGAAAGACAATTATCATATGATCTCACTGATATGTGGAATTTAAGAAACAAAACAGAGGATCATTGGGGAAGAGAGGAAAAAATAAAACACAATGAAACCAGAGAGGGAGACAAATCATAAGAGACTCATAATTATAGTAAACAAACTGAGGGTTGCTGGGGGGAAGCAGGGCAGAGGAATGGGGTAACTGGGTGATGGACATATGATGTAATGAGCACTGGGTATTATATAAGACTGATGAATCATTGACCTCTACCTCTGAAACCAATAATACATCATATGTTAATTGATTGAATTTTAATTAAAAAAATTTTTAAAAAAATAAAATAAAGCTCAAGTAAAAAAAGGGGGGAAAAAAAGCCAATCACAAACCCAGGTTGCTTCTGACCAACTGACTACATAAATCAGAGGTTACTACAACACCTTCCTCAAGTTTGATTAATTTGCTACAGTGGCTCACACAAGTTAGAGAAACATTTTACTTACTAGATTACCGGTTCACTATAAAAAGGATATAATTCTCAAACAACTAGATGGAAGACATACATAGAGCAAAGTATGTGAGAAGGGGCGCAAAGCTTCCTTGCCCTCTCTGCCGCTCTCCCTATATCTCCACACAATCATCACCTTGGATGCTCTCCAAACTCTGTCCTTTTGGGTTTTTATGGAGGCCTTGTTACATAGTTGTGATTGATTAACTCATTGGCCATGGACAATTAATTAAAAGTCCAGCACCTCTCCTTTCCCCAGAGGTAGGGGTGGGGTGGGGTGGGATGGACTGAAAGTTCCAACCTTGTCAACTATACCTCAATAAAAAATAAAAATTAAAAAAATTAAAAGTTAAAAAAGAAGGTACAAGCCTCTAATCACATGGTTGGCTCCACTCGCAATCAGTCCACATCCTTAGGTGCTTTTCAGTGGTTTTTTTTTTTGATAGTAGCAATTTTTTACTTTTAAATTTCTTTCAACACAGAGATAATAAGACAGCAAATACATTTACATAATAATTTTATTATGCAACCATTTATTATATTTAATAAAGTTCTTTGAGATTTAAGCAATAGAAACCACTTCTGGCTAACTTAACTTTTAAAATGGCAATTTATTGGAAGGATATTGAGCTAGTTCATGGAATCAAAAGAAGAGTGGAATAAGCTAGCCTCAGAAAGAGGAGCTTCAGGGGCCTTAGCAGCAAGAGTTGAACTCTTGTTAATATGCCTCACCTTTCAAAACCTCCAGCCTCCATCTTTCAAGTTTCACATTGCTGGGAGAGACATTCTGAGCTATCTTCAACATATGGCATCCTGGACAATGGCAAGAGATCATCTGAGGCATAAACATGAGGTTAAATCTATGTATTAATGCTCAGACAGTATTTCCCAACTAACTACCTGATTGATGCATGTCATTTACTTGATGATCTCTGGTCTGTCTTGCAACAAATTCAAAATATACTCAGAGTATGATTCAATGTTGATTTGTTAATAATAAAAATATTTACATTACACTAACTGATTTCCTTTGGATTTATGACCAAAAGAAGGTTTATTTTTCATTTTTAATTTTAAAAATTCAAACATATGTAAAAGAGAAGAATCTAATAAATCTCCATGAACTCTCATGACTTTCAATAATTTTCAACATTATAAAACTCTTCCATTTTATTTCATCTATTCTCCTGTTCCACATATTTTTTTTCTTTTTCTGGGGTAATTCAAACTAATTCTGTCACTATATTTCACCAGGAAATTTTTTTTTAAAGATTTATTTATTTGAGAGAGCGAGAATGAGAGAGAGAGAGAGAGTACATGACGGGGGGAGGGTTAGAGGGAGAAGCAGACTCCTCGCTGAGCAGGGAGCCCGATGCGGGACTCGATCCAGGGACTCCAGGATCATGACCTGAGCCAAAGGCAGTCGCTTAACCAACTGAGCCACCCAGGTACCCCAGGAAATATTTTTTTTAATTTAGTGATTCATCACTTATATATAACACCCAGTGTTCATCATAACAAGTGCCTTCCTTAATACCCATCACCCATTTAGCTGATACCCCACCCACTTCCCACCATCAACCCTCAATGTGTTCTCTATCATTAAGAGTCTCCTAGGGTTTGCTTCCCTCTCTCTCTCTTTCTTTTTCCTTCCCATATGTTCATCTGTTTTGTTTCTTATATTCCACATATGAGTGACATCATATGGTATTTGTCTTTCTCTGACTTATTTCCCTTAGCATAATACACTCTAGCTCCATCCACATCCTTGCAAATGGCAAGATTTCATTCTTTTTGATGGCTGAGTAATATTCCATTGTAGAGATATGCCATTTCTTCTTTATCCAATCATCAGTTGATGGACATTTGGGTTCTTTCCATAGTTTGGCTATTGTTGATAATGCTGCTATAAACATTGGGGTGCGTGTAACCCTTTGAATCTGTATTTTTGTATCCATTGGGTAAATATTTAGTAGTGCAAATGCTAGGTCATAGGGTAGTTCTATTTTTAACTCTTTGAGGAAACTTCATACTATTTTCCAGAGTGGATATACCAGTTTGAATTCCCACCAAGAGTGTAAAAGTGTTCCCCTTTGTCCACATCCTTGCCAACATCTGATATTTCCTGTGTTGTTAATTTTAGCTATTCTGACAGGTGTCAGGTGGTATCTCATTGTGCTTTTGATTTGTGTTTCCCTGATGATGTTGAGCATCCTTTTGTGTGCTGTTAGCCATCTGGATGTCTTCTTCGGAAAAATGTCTATTCATGTCTTCTGCCCATTTCCTAACTGGATTATTTGGTTTAGGGGTGTTGAGGTTGATAAGTTCTTTATAGATTTTGAATACTAACTCTTTATCAGATATGTCATTTGCAAATATCTTCTCCCATTCCATAAGCTGCCTTCTAGTTTTGTTGTTTCCTTTGTGGTGCAGAAGCTTTCTATCTTGATGAAGACCCAATAGTTCAAAAGAAAAGAAAAAGTTTTTGCTTTTATCTCCCTTGCCTCTGACAATGTGTCTAGTAAGAAGTTGCTGCAGCCAAGGTCAAAGTGGTTGCTGCCTGTGTTCTCCTCAAAGATTTTAATGGTTTCCTGCCTCACCTTTAGGTCTTTTATCTATTTTGAATTTATTTTTGTATATGGTGTAAGAAAGTGGTCTAGTTTCATTCTTCTGTACATTGATGACTAGTTTTCCCCACACCATTTCTTAAAGAGACTGTCTTTTTTCCATTCGATGTTCATTCCTCCTCTGTCAAAGATCAGTTGACCATACAGATGTGGGTCCATTTCTGGGGTTTTTGTTCTGTTCCACTGACCTATGCATCTGCTTTTGTGCCAGTACCATACTGTCTTGATCACTACAGCTTTGTAATATAGTTTGAAGCCCAGAATTGTAATGCCTCTAGCTTTGCTTTTCTTTTTCAAGGTTGCTTTGGCTCTTCAGGGTCCCTTGTGGTTCCATAAATATTTTAGGATTGCTTCTTCTGTCTGTGTGAAAAATGCTGTTGATATTCTGATAGGGATTGTATTAAATGTGTAGATTGCTTTGGGTAGTATAGACATTTTAGCAATGTTCTTACAATACAGGAGCATGGAAAGGTTTTCCATTTCTTTATTTTTTTTTATTTTGTTTTATTATGCTATGTTAGTCACCATACAATACATCATTAGTTTTTGATGTGGTGATACACAATTCATTGTTTTCATATAACACCCAGTGCTCCATGTAGTACGTGCCCTCCTTAATACCCATCACCGGGCTAACCACCCCCCCACCCCTCTCCCCTCTAAAACCCTCAGTTTGTTTCTCAGAGTCCATAGTCTCTCATGGTTCATCTCTCCCTCCGATTTCCCCACCTTCATTTTTCCCTTCCTTCTCCTGATGTTCTCCATGCTATTCCTTATGTTCCACAAATAAGGGAAACCATATGATAATTGACTTTCTCTGCTTGACTTATTTCACTTAGCATAATCTCCTCCAGTCCCATCCATGTTGACGTAAAAGTTGGGAATTCATCCTTTCTGAGGGCTAGGTCATATTCCATTGTATATATGGACCACATCTTCTTTATCCATTCATCTGCTGAAGGGCATCTCAGCTCTTTCCACAGTTTGGCTATTGCGGATATTGCTGCTATGAACATTGGGGTGCATATGGCCTTTCTTTCACTACATCTGTGTCTTTGGGGTAAATACCCAGGAGTGCATTTGCTGGGTCACAGGGTAGCTCTATTTTTAATATTTTGAGGAACGTCCACATGTTTTCCAAAGCGGCTATAACAACTTGCATTCCCACCAACAGTGTAAGAGGGATCCCCCTTCTCCACAACCTCTCCAACATTTGTTGTTTCTTATCCTGTCCATTTTTGCCATTGTAACTGGTGTAAGGTGGTATCTCAATGTGGTTTTGATTTGAATTTCCCTGATGGCTAATGATGATGAACATTTTTTCATGTGTCTGTTAGCCGTTTGTATGTCTTCTTCAGAGAAATGTCTTTTCATGTCTTCTGCCCACTTTTTGACTTGATTATTTGTTTTTTGGGTGTTGAGTTTGAGAAGTTCTTTATAGATTTTGGATACCAGCCCTTTATCTGTAGTGTCATTTGCAAATATCTTCTCCCATTCTGTGGGTTGCCTCCTTCTTTGGTTGACTGTTTCCTCTGCTGTGCAGAAGCTTTTTATCTTAATGAAGTCCCCAAAGTTCATTTTTGCTTTTGTTTCACTAGCTTTTGGAGATGTATCTTGAAAGAAGTTGCTGTGGCCGATGTCAAAGAGGTTATTGCCTATGTTCTCCTCTAGGATTTTGATGGATTCCTGTCTCACATTTAGGTCTTTCATCCATTTTGAGTTTATCTTTGTGTATGCTGTTAGAGAATGCTGAGTTTCATTCTTCTGATGTGGCTGTCCAATTTTCCCAGCACCATTTATTGAAGAGATTGTCTTTTTTCCATTGAATATTTTTTTCCTGCTTTGTCAAAGATTATTTGACCATAGAGTTGAGGGTCCATATCTGGGTTCTCTATTCTGTTCCATTGGTCTATATGTCTGTTTTTGTGCCAGTACCATGCTGTCTTGGTGATCACTGCTTTGTAATATAGCTTGAAATCAGGCAACGTGATGGCCCCAGCTTTGTTTTTCTTATTCAACATTCCCTTGCAATTTGGGGTCTTTTCTGATTCCATACAAATTTTAGGATTATTTGTTCCAGCACTTTGAAAAATGTCATGGGAATTTTGATCGGGATGGCGTTGAAGGTAGAGATTGCTCTGGGTAGCATAGACATTTTAACAATGTTTATTCTTCCGATCCATGAGCATGGAATGTTTTTCCATCTTTTTGTGTCTTCTTCAATTTCTTTCATGAGTATTCTGTGGTTCCTAGAGTATGGATCCTTTACCTCTTTGGTTAGGTTTATTCCGATGGATCTTACGGTTTTGGTGCTATTGTAAATGGAATCGTTTCTCTAATTTCTCTTTCTACAGTTGCATTGTTAGTGTATAAGAAAGCAACTGATTTCTGTGCATTGATTTTGTATCCTGCCACATTACTGAATTGCTTTATGAGTTCTAGTAATTTGGGGGTGGAGTATTTTTGGGTTTTCCACATAAAATATCATGTCATCTACAAAAAGAGAGAGTTTGACTTCTTCTTTGCCAATTTGAATACTTTTTATTTCTGTCTGATTGCTGTTGCTAGGACTTCTAGTGCTATGTTGAACAATAGTGGAGAGAGTGGGCACCCTTGATGTGTTCCTGATCTTAAGGGAAAGGCTCTCAGCTTTTCCCCATTGAAGATGATAATTGCTGTGGGTTTTTCATAGATGGATTTTATGAACTTAAGGAATGTTCCTTCTATCCCTATACTCTGAAGAGTTTTAATCAGGCAAGGATGCTGTATTTTGTCAAATGCTTTTTCTGCATTAATTGATAGGACCATATGGTTCTTCTCTCTCTTCTTATTAAGGTGTTCTATCACACTGATTGATTTGCAAATGTTGAACCACCCTTGCATCCCAGGGATCAATCCCACTTAGTCGTGGTGGATGATCCTTTTAATGTATTGTTGGATCCTATTAGCTAGGATTTTGTTGAGGATTTTGGAATCCATATTCATCAGGGATATCGGTCTGAAATTCTCCTTTTTGATGGGGTCTTTGCCTGTTTTGGGGATTAAGGTAATTCTGGCCTCATAGAATGAGTCTGGAAGCTTTCCTTCTGTTTCTATTTTTTTAAAACAGCTTCAGTAGAATAGGTATTATTTCTTCTTTGAATGTTTAGTAGTATTCCCCAGGGAATCCATCAGGCCCTGGATTCTTGTTTTTTGGGAGGTTTTGGATCACTGCTTCAATCTCGTTACTGGTTATTGGCCTATTCAGGTCATCAATTTCTTCCTGTTTCAGTCTTGGCAGCTTATAGGTTTCCAGGAAGGCATCCATTTCATCCAGATTGCTCAGTTTTTTGGCATACAGTTGTTGATAAAAATTTCTTTTTTTTTTTTAAAGATTTATTTATTTCTTTGACAGAGACACAGCCCGAGAGGAAACACAAGCAGGGGGAGTGGGAGAGGGAGAAGCAGGCTTCTTGCTGAGCAAGAAGCCCAATGTGGGGCTCGATCCCAGGACCCTGGCATCATGAACTGAGCCAAAGGCAGATGCTTAATGACTGAGCGACCCAGGCGCCCTGATAAAAATTTCTAATAATTGTTTCTATTTTCTTGGTGTTAGCAATGACCTCTCCCCTTTCATTCATAATTTTATTACGTTGGGTCCTTTCTCTTTTCTTTTGGATAAGTCTGGCCAGTGGTTTATCGATCTTATTAATTCCTTCAAAGAACCAGCTTCTAGTTTCGTTGATCTGATCTACTGTGTTTCTG
This sequence comes from Leptonychotes weddellii, assembly GCF_054177405.1. Lineage (NCBI taxonomy): Eukaryota > Metazoa > Chordata > Mammalia > Carnivora > Phocidae > Leptonychotes > Leptonychotes weddellii. Next base: position 42,156,897 of record NC_138385.1, read on the forward strand.
GTTTCTAATTCATTGATCTCTGCTCTAATCTTAATTATTTCTCTTCTAATGCATGGCTTAGGCATCGTTTGTTGCTTTTTCTCTAGTTCTTTCTTTTTTTTTTTTAGATTTTTTTTTTATTCAACAGAGAAAGAGGGAACATAGCAGGGGGAGTGGGAGAGGGAGAAGTAGGCTTCCCGTGGAGCAGGGAGCTCATCATGGGGCTCGATCCCAGGACCCTGGGATCATGACCTGAGGTGAAGGCAGACGCTTAATGACTGAGCCACCCAGGCGCCCCTTCTCTAGTTCTTTAAAGTGTAGAGTTAGTTGGTGAATTCGGGATTTTTCTATTTTTTTGAGCAAGGCTTGGATGGCTATGTATTTCCCCCTTAGGACTGCCTTTGCAGTATCCCGTAGGTTTTGGACCAATGTGTTTTCATTCTCATTGGTTTCCATGAATTGTTCAAGTTCTTCTTTGATTTCCTGGTTGACCCAAACATTCTTGAGCAGAGTGGTCTTTAGCTTCCAAGTGTTTGAATTTCTGCCAAATTTTTTCTTGTGATTGAGTTCTAGTTTTAAAGCATTATGATCTGAGAATATACAAGGAATAATCTCAGTCTTTTGATATTGGTTGAGACCTGATTTGTAACCCAGTATGTGGTCTATTCTGGAGAAAGTTCCATGTGTGCTCGAGAAGAATGAGTATTCTGTTGTTTTAAGGTGGAATGTTCTGTATATATCTATGAGGTCCATCTGGTCCAGTGTGTCATTCAAAGCTTTTGTTTCTTTATTGATTTTCTGCTTAGATGATCTGTCTGTTGCTGAGAGTGGAGTATTGAGGTCTCCTACAGTTAACGTGTTGCTATCAATATGACTCTATATTTTGGTTAACAGTTGTCTTATGTACATGGCTGCTCCCATATTGGGGGTGTAGATAGTTACAACTGTTAGATCTTCTTGTTGGATAGACCATTTAAGAATGATATAGTGTCCTTCTGTGTCTCTTATTACAGACTTTAGTTTAAAATCTAATTTGTCTGATATAAGAGTTGCTACCCCAGCTTTCTTTTGAGGTCTGCTGGCATGGAAGATGGATCTCCATCCCTTCACTTTCAGTCTGGATGTATTTTAGGTTCAAAATGAGTCTCTTGTAGACAGCATATGGATGGGTCCTGTCTTTTTATCCAATCTGCAACCCTGTGCCATTTTATGGGAGCATTTAGGCCATTCACGTTGAGAGTGATTATTGAAAGATATGAATTAATTGTCATCATGTTGCCTGTG
>NC_138385.1:42158659-42200707 GCF_054177405.1 Leptonychotes weddellii
CCTTTCTGGCTTGCCAGGTCTCTGTGGATAGGTCTGACGTTATTCTGATGTTCCTCCCTCTGTACGTAAGGAATCTCTTCCCCCTAACTGCCCTTAAGATGGTTTCCTTGGTTCTAAGATTTGCAAGTTTTACTATTACATGCTGGGGTGTTGGCCTGTTTTCCTTGATCTTGGGAGGGGTCCTCTCTGCCTCTAGGACGCGAATGTTTGTTTCATTCCCCAAATAGGGAAGTTCTCAGCTACGATTTGCTCAAATATATCTTCTAGTCCTCTCTCTCTCTCCACCCCTTCCAGGATTCCAATAATTCTGACATTGGAACATTTCATGGTGTCACTTATTTTCTGATTCTATTTTCATGGATTCTTAGTTGTTTTTCCCTGGCCTCCTCTTTTCCCCTTTTCTCTAAATTGTCTTCCAGGTCACTAATTCATTCTTCTGCCTCACTTACTCTAGCTGTTAGATTATCTAGATTAGATTGGATCTCTTTGATAGCATTTTTATGTTCTGCCAATTCAGCTTTCATTTCTGCCCTTAGAAACTCTATGCTGCCATTAATTGATTTCTCCATTCTAGTTATTGTCTTCACAATTGCTAGCCTGCGTTCTATCCCCGACATCTTGGTTATATCTGAATCCATTTGTAAATCTGTGGCATAAGTCATAATCTCTGAGTCTTTCTTATTTAGGGGGTTCCTCCTCCTAGTCATTCTGTTGATGGGTGGTTGAGGGAATGTATAGAGTCCAAATTATTGCCCACAGTCCAAGCAAGATGAACCTGTTTTCTAGGGACCTTAGGGTTGCTGGTCTCTTGTTTTCCCAGCTTGTTTTCTTTGGAAGGGGCCTGCTGCGCTGTTACTCAGGCAACCCTGTTTTGGCAGAGTTGCCCTGCTCCCTGTGGAGGGGGGTGGGCTCAGTGAAAATCGTTTTTTGGGGGCTTTTGTTCTCTGGTGGCTTTCCCTGGCAGCTTTCCTCATCTTTTCTGAGAGTCAGAGCAGAAGAGACCGTTTCCAACCCTCTGCCTCAGAGCAGAGAGACCGCAGTCTGTTCTTCAGGGAGCTCTCCAGGCCACACTATCTCCGTTTCTGTCTGTGCTGCTATAAACTGTAGCGTCCTGGGTTGTGCACCCCTCCACAGCACTCCCAGTCCTTGCCTCCAGGTCAGGGCACGTCTCTGCCCTTTGTGCTTCTAAAACCGCCAGACACCCCCAGTTCCTACGCAAGGCCCCGCCGCTCACGTTTCCGTCTAAGGTCCTTTCCCACTGCTACCGGTCTGTGAGTCTGTGCCCCGTCCCCAGCGCGGGGGCTATCACTCACCAGCGGTGTAGGATCCCCATGGCCATGCTCCCTCCTGCTGCTGTTTGTCCTCCGATATCTGCCTGTGGAATCATGGCTCCCCACTTCATACCTCAAAACCAACTGCCAGCGATATTCTCTTTGTAGAGATCCAGATCTTCTTACATCTCAGGCTGATTTCGTGGGTGTTCAGAGTGGTCTGGTAGATATCCAGCTCAATTCCAGGGACCTGTTGGAATAAGGTCCCCTACTCCTCCACCATCTTTTCTCAAATCCCCAAGTTTTTCCATTTCTTTGCATCATCTTCAATTTCTTTCAACAGTGCTTTATAGTTTTCACAGTACAGATCTTTATATCTTTGGTTCGGTTTATTCCTATATATCTCATCATTTTTGGCACAATTGTAAATGGAATCAATTCCTTGATTTTTTTTTCTGCTGCTTCATTATTGGTGTGTAGAAATGCAAGAGATTTCTGTACATTGATTTTATATCTTGTGACTTTGCTGAATACCTGTATTAGTTCTAGAAATTTTTTGCTGGAGTCTTTTAGGTTTCCTACATAGAGTAACATGTCTTTTGCAAAGAGTGAACGTTTGACATCTTCCTTGCCACTTTGGATGCCTTTTATTTCTTTTTGTTTTCTGACTGCTGAGGCTAGGACTTCCTGTACTATGTTAAATAGTAATGGTGAGTGGACATCCGTGTCTTATTCCTGACCTTAAAGGAAAAGCTTTCAGTTCTTCCCTATTGAGGATGATATTAGCTGTGGGTCTATCATATATAACCTTTATGATGTTGAGGTATGCTCCTTCTATTCCTACTTTGTTGAGAGTTTCTATCAAAAATGTATGCTGTATTTTATCAAATGCTTTCTCTGCATCTCTTGAGAGGATCATATGGTTCTTTTCCTTTCTTTTATTAATGTGGTATATCACATTGATTTCTGAATATTGAACCACTCTTCTAGCTAAAGAATAAATCCCACTTGAGCATGGTGAATAATTCTTTTATTATACTGTTGGATTTGATTTGCTAGAATCTTGAGAATTTTTGCATCCATGCTCATTAGGGATATTGGCCTGTAGTTCTCCTTTTTAGTAGGGCCTTTGTCTGGTTTTGGAATCAAGGTAATGCTGGCCTGGTAGAACGAGTTTGAAGTTTTCCTTCCATTTCTATTTTTTGGAAAAGTTTGAGAAGAATAGGTATTAATTCTTCTTTAAATACCTAGAAGAATTTCCCTGGGAAGCCATCTGGCCCTGGACTTTTGTTTATTGGTAGATTTTTGATTACTGATTCAATTTCTTTGCTGGTTATGAGTCTGTTCAAATTTTCTATTTCTCCCTGTTTTAGTTTTGGTAGTTTGTATGTTTCTAGGAATTTGTCCATTTCTTCCAGATTGCCCAGTTGCCCATTTAATGTTTCATAATATTCTTTTATAATTGTTTGTATTTCTGTGGTGTTGGATGTGATTTCTCCCCTTTCATTTGTGATTTTATTTATTTATCCTCTTTTTTTTTTTTGGTAAGTTTGGTTAGTGGTTTATCAATTTTATTAATTGTTTCAAAGAACCAGCTCTTAGTTTCATTGATCTGTTCTACTGGGTTTCCTTTTGTTAGTTTCTATAGTATTTATTTCTGCTCTGATCTTTATTTCCGTTCTTCTGCTGGCTTTCAGCTTTATTTGCTGTTCCTTTTCTAACTCCTTTAGGTATAAAATTGGGTTGTGTATTTAAGACTTTTTTTTTAATACTTTTGCAATTTTTGCAATATAATTCCCTCTTAAGACCACCTTTGTTGCATTCTAAAGGTTTTAGACTGTTGTGCTTTCATTTTCATTTGCTTCCATGTATTTTTTTTAATTCTTCAATTTCCTGGTTAGCCCATTCATTCCTTAGTAGGATGTTCTTTAACCTCCATGTATTTGTGGTCTTTCCAAAGTTTTTCTTGTGGTTGACTTCAAGTTTCATAGTGTTGTGGTCAGAATATATGCATGTTATGGTCTCCATCTTTTTGTACTTGCTGAAACACTGACTTGTGACCCAGTATGTGATCTAATCTGGAGAATGTCCCATGTACACTTGAAAAAAATGTGTATTCTGCTACTTTAGGATGAAATGTTCTGAATATATCTGTGAAGTACATCTAGTCCAGTGTGTCATTCAAAGTATTATTTCCTTGTTAATTTTCTGCTTAGGTGATCTGTCGATTGATATAAGTGGGTTGTTAAAGTCTTCTACTATTATTGTATTATGTTCAATGAGTTCCTTTTTGTTTGTTATTAATTGTTTTATATATTTGGTCCTCCAAAGTTAGGGACATAAATATTTGCAATTGTTAGATCTATTGTGGCATAGTCCCCTCTATTATGATGTCCTGCCCTTCATCTCTTGTTACAATTGTTGGTTTAAAATTTAGTTTTTCTGATATAAATATGGCTATTCCGGCTTTCTTTTCACATCCATTAGCATGATAGATGGTTCTTCATCCTTTCACTTTCTTTTTTTTAAAGATTTATTTATTTATTTATTTGAGAGGGGACTAGAGAGAGAGAGCAGAGGGAGGGTCAGAGAGAGAGGGAGAGAGAGAATCTCAAGGAGACTCCCCACTAAGGACAGAGCCAGATGCGGGGCTTGATCTCATGACCCTAAGATCACTACTTGAGCTGAAATCAAGAATCACCACTTAACCGAATGAGCCACCCAGGTGCCCCTCCATCTCTTCACTTTCAATCTGCACGTCTTTAGGTTTAAAATGAGTCTCTTGTAGTGAGCATATAGATGGGTCTTTTTTTTTTTAATCACATTCTGATATGTATTTTGATGGGAGCATTTAGTCCACTCACATTTGAAGTGATTATTGATAATAGATATGATCTGTTTCATTGATCTGTTCTACTGGGTTTCCTTTTGTTAGGAAAGGAACATTGCCATTGTGTTACATGTAATGTTGGTCTTTCTGGTGATGCTCTCTGTTCCTTTCTAGTCTTTGTTGCTTTTGGTCTTTTTTCCCCAAAGAATCCCCTTTAATATTTACTGTAGAGTTGGTTTAGTGGTCACAAACTCCTTTAGTTTTTGTCCGGGAAACTCTTTATCTCTCCTTCTATTCTGAATAACAACCTTGCTGGATAAAGCATTCTTGGCTGCATATTTTTCCTGTTCAGCATGTTGAATATATCATGCCATTTTCTTCTGGCCTGCTAAGTTTCTGTAGACAAATCTCTGTGAACCTGATCTGTCTTCCCTTGTATGTTAAAGTCTTTTTCCCCCTTGTTGCTTTCAGGATTCTTTCCTTGTCTGTGTATTTTGTGAATTTGACTATGATATGTCTTGGTGATGACAAGCTTTTTGTTGAATTTAATGGGAGTTCTCTGTTTCTTGGATTTTGATGTCTGTTTCCTTCTCCAGATAAGGGAAGTTTTCAGCTATAACTTGCTCAAATAAACCTTCTGTCCCTTTTTCTCTCTCTTCTTCTTCTGGGACTCCTATGATACAAATGTTATTATGCTTTATGGAGTTGCTGAGTTTCCTACATCTACATTCATGATCCAATGCCTTCCTTTCCCTCTTGTTTTCAGATTCATTAGTTTCCATAGTTTTATCATGTGTATCACTGATTTGTTGCTCTGCTTCATCCATCCTTGCTCTCATTGCATCCAGTCAGTTTTGCATCTCAATTATAGCATTTTGGCCTAATTTTTAGTCCTTTAATCTCTGCAGTAAGGGATTTTCTAGTGTATTCTAGCTTTTCTGAAGCCCCACTAATATCCTTATAATAGTTGTTTTAAATTCTGCTTCAGGCATCTTACTTATATCTGTATTGATTAAATCCTGGCCATTACTTTTTCCTGTTCTTTCTTTTGGGGTGAATTCTTCTGTCTTTTCATTTTGTCTAGGTCACTATTTTTTTACATGTGTGATTGCTAGGAAAGCTGTTATGTTTCCTGTTCCTGAGCATAATGGTTATATTAAGAAGAGGTCCTATTCTGTCGGGCCTGGTACTTCAGGAGGTGTTTGAGTGTGCAATCTACTGTTGTGTTTTGGCTGCTCCTTTCGTCAGGTCAGTCCTCTGCAGAGTTTCTCCTTGCCTGCATTGGGGGGGGTGTGGTTTGGACTTTGTCCACCGTTTGGCAAGTTTTAGCTAGGTATGTTTTGGTCTGCTTATTAAAAGAAGCTAGTTCCTTCCATGAGGTAGACGTCTTTCTACCTGTAGATGTGCAGTTTGTTCTCTCAATCCTTAGATTGATTTCTTGGGTGTTTAGAATGATTTGACATTTATCCAGCTGTGTTCCAGGGATGAGGCAATCTTAGGGTCCCCCTACTCCTGCACCATTTTAACTCCACCCTTAGGTGCTTTTCAAAAGTCACCCCTTTAACATAACAAGAGATAGCTTTATTGTTGTCATCACCTACGAAATTCCAAGGATTTTATAAGCTCCGGGCCAGAAATGGGTATGAAGACCAAATATATATTTCTTGTTATAAACCACTATATCCCAATTGATGAAGAGGATAGGGAAAAATCTGGGCTTCACTTTCCTCATCTAGAAAAATTACAAGTTGTTGGAAGTTTTTCAAATCTTCAAAACCCGCTGAAAAGTCAATGTTAATCTTGCCTATATCTTTTAATTCAACGAAGATCTCCAACATTTCAGGATGGGGCCACAGAAAGCCACAAAAGATGTATGAGCTCCTTTAGGCAACATACCAAAGAAGGTGAAAATGTTGCTATTTCTTGATTATGTTCTCCCTGGTGAATCTGTGTCATCCAACTGTACACAAATATTTGGAAGATGTTCCACTGATGTGGTGAGGACCTTGGATTTATCCATCACAATCATTTGGTCATTTGGTATAACTCAAGTAATCAAAGAAACAGGAGGTTCGTATTCATTGGTCTCTTTAACTCTCCTTCAAGTGCCATCACACCTTCACTGACACCTACCATGTATATACATACAGCCACTTTTGGCCAATGTAACAGAGGGACAATTCTTCTCTATTGTCTTTGGTCTCTGACTGGGCCTAAGATTAAACTGACATAAAAGTGATCAACAGGAGAAAAGCATATAAATTTTATTGAATTTTTACTGTATATGTGAGTCTTCACAAGAGAATGAAGACCCTAAAAAGTGACCAAAGCAGGAAGCTTTTATGTCCTTTAGATAAAGAAATAAATTTGTGAAGGATTGACAAGACAAAGGAGTTTGGGTTATGCATAAGAAATGGTGAGAAAGTAACTAGGTTTGTCTATACAGCTTTTTCAGCCCTAAATTCCCTGTCTTTGATGATAAGGATGTCTTCTGTCCTCCTTAATCAGTGAGGGTACTTCTTGCATGAGAGAGGACAAAGGAAGGTCAGTGTGTCTCTTCTACCTGCTGTTTCTTAAGTACCTTTAATTAAAAATAATCAATATTTTTGCCAAAATGGCATATTTGGGGATGATATATTCTTCTAGCCTTTACCAAAATGGGGAATGTCTTCCAGTCACTTGTGATGGAGCATGTTTTTGCAACAGAGTGAGGAAAAAATAGTTTTGGTTGGGTGCGCAGAACTGAGGGAGATAGAGTGAAGGTCCAAGAGGATGGAATGAGCTCCATCTACACTAAATCTTTGGACTGGCTCAGGTGCTTCTATATAAAGAATAGGTTAGAGGGAGAAACTGAGAAACAAAACACAATCCTGCTACCCAAAAACAACATCTTTGACATAGACAATGGCCTTACCATTTTAGGGGAGGAAAAATAATTTTCCCTCTACCCCCTTGGTTTTTTATTGAGACACCCTTCCCCCATAATAAAAGACAAATTAACAAGAGAAAAACAAATGAGCTTCTTAACATGTTTTCCTCATTTGTACATGGGAGATACCAGGAAAATTGAGTAAACTTTTGGAGATGGCCTAAGCCACCACCTTAAATACAACCTTTAGCTAAGGACAAAAGAAACATGTTGGGGGTTGGGAAGGTCAGTTATGGGAGTTACCATGGAAAAGCACAATAAACAAGGGTAAAGTTTGTTATGCAAAGTTAAGTTGGTGCCTTCCCCATTGATAAAATCCTCTTGTGATCTAAATTCAACCTTCTTTTCTGGGTACAAAAAGGGAGACACAGAGATTTCCTTTATGATTGTTAATTTCCCTTACAAAAAGAGTAACTTCTAATGTTTTCAGAGATTTTTGTGTATCTGCTGTTTCTCAAAAATAATGAGCTCTGAAAAATTCTCATACCAAAAGGCATATTTTGGGGTGGTATATTTTGCTACCCTTCACTGTTATGATCTATAAGAGCACTGAGATCTTGCCAGGATATTTTAAAGGCAGTGGATACAAACAAATGTGAGTTGGAGAGGAAGAATACAGAAAACCCCACTCATGAAAGTAACTGAGAGGCTGGTTTGTAGGCTCATGTAAAACACTCCTCTGGAGACTCTCAGAGATAACAGGGGAACATGTGCAAGCTATAAGGCTGTGACCCTGCTTCTATACAGTTGGAATTTAGCAAGTCAATGAACATTTGGGATACAGTTGGTAACCCTTTGCCCTGTTGTAGCATACAAAGCACAAGGTACAGAGAGCTACAGCTCAACACTGTGATGCTCTGGACTCAGAAAGAATTTAGGCTACCAACTAAACACATCTCCAAAAATAGAACTCTCCAGCCACTTGGTAATGAACCCAGATCCTATCCCCATGCTCACCCCAACACATATTCACACACATCTAATCTTGTTTAATTTAAAAGCAGCTCCCAAGTCTGCATGGACAGTCCCTATCATCCCCCTCCTACAGACACACACACACGCACACACACACACACACACACATAAGTTAGACCTTTTCTTCATAGTGTTTCACTGCCTGCAGGAAGAAAAATCTTTCTCTGTCCAATTTCTCAGTTTTTTTAGCACCCTCCATAGCCCTCATTTCATCCCTTATAATTACCAATTCCTCCTTCCTTTGTGTCTTTCCATCTTCCTTTTATACTCCAGCCATCTTTTTGCTAGGAAGTGCCTCATAACCTAATTTCTCTAGGAACAAAAGGCTTGAGTTTAATCCCCCAGGGGATTTACATTTGAATAAGGGACAATCCTCCAACCAAAAGAAATGAATTACACCTGAGGAAACATGGCATTTCAGCAAAAGGTTCAGAAAAGTTTGTATGGAGAATGGCAACTTGCTGCAAAACCAACCACTTCACATTTGCATACTAAGAAGTGGAGTAGGTTCCTTCATTTTGGTAAAGCCTTGGGATTTCAAATCCACGCCCCCACCCCGTCCCATTCTTGCTCTGCATCTTTTCTTGAATTCAATTTTCTTACACATCTCTTCCAAGTTTGTCAGGGAGATAATAAGCATTTTCCAATGGTCACAATAAAATCTAGATTTTGCTGATCTTATTTGTTTTCTAGGCAGAGGGAGTAAAAACATACCTCATATAAGATAAGAAACAACTGATCTGTTTGGCTAGGGAATTTTCTTTGTCACCTTCATGTACTACTAATTCATATCTTCAGTAGCTATACATTCTAGGGTTCCTTTCCTCTAAAGAGTTTGATACACTCTTTTTGGTTTAAAATTTGAAATAATAATAAAGGTTCTTTTGGTAATTAGTGAAAAATTATCTTAATATCCTCTTGAAACAATACCAAAATGGCCAGGAAAAGGCCATCATTGGGAAAGGAATTGTTCTTGGTCTAGTTTGCAGTAATGAGGACAGGACCTTATTGGGTGCACCTAAATTATACTGTTTTGTTATTCAGAAGCAGTGGGGTTGAGAGCGATCCACAGGAATTGTACATTTGTAAATAGAAGTAGGTTAAAGTAATTAATCCTGTGTCTTGGAGCTCTGACGTTCTCTCCCTTAAGAGAAATTACCCAGGGTCCAAGGCAGCTAACAGCAAGGTGCAGTGATAAAGTGGTTGAGTTCTCTCTGATTTGGGACCTGCTATTTGTTTCTATGTATGTCTGCTGTGTGCAAAGCACATGCTTTAAGCAAAAAGCAAGTATAAGTTTGGTATAACCTTACATCCTTCATGGTCACAGATATGGAAAATTCCTTTAGAAAGATAAAGTCACATTTTTAAAAACAATTCACTGGAGCTATTCAAGAAACAATTAGAGGCCATCGTGGATGGGGGGGATGTTTTAATAAAATGAGTGGGTGATTTCTCAGCATTTCCTATATTTCTAGTTCCATGCTTAATGAAACAAAAGCATGAGAAAGAAGCTCTGACCATTACTGTTTTTTCCCCCCCTAGGGTAACTTTGAAGTCATTTTTGAAAATTACATTATTTAGGCTCCTGGAATAATAACTGCATTTAGGAATTTTACTCCTCCCATGTTAATCCTGGAATTAAGTTCCTCATCAATTCATATGATAGAAAACACTAAAACAACCTTCATAAATTGATCACAGAACAACAAAAAAAGATGGATCTGCACTCTAAACCATTGTCAGCACAGTAGTATGCATATTACTTTAGAGCAAACACAAAGGGCTTATTATGTGTCGGCCATGGTGCTAAGTGTCATAAAGAAGTTAACTTATTAAATACTACAAAATAGTCAGACATTGGAACTTAGACATCCCCATTTTAAATATGAGGCAACTAAGGCTCAAAGAGCTTAAGTGATTTACCCCATTAAGTGGTATAGCTACTCCAATGTGGTTCCAAAGCCCATGGAGTCCCATATATTCATCCCAGTATACAGCTTCCCTGTATGTAACATACTTCTGGGTCACATAAGTAAAGACATATGCCAGTCTGCAGGAGTTAGCATTAAAACTCCCGGTCTGACACTGAGTAGAAAAAGCCCCAGGAAGGTGTGGAAGAACAGAGTTAAAATATAATGTGTCTGGAAAAAGACAGAGTTATTCATTGTCTCAGCAACAGTTTGGGAACTCAGGAGCTGTGAGTTGTCCTCAAAGCTTTGTTTGACCGCAGATGTGAGCTTGATCTCACTTAATGAACCATGTTGGCCTCAGTTTTCTTATCTGTGACTTAGAAATGGAGACTTGTTATACTGCAAAACATACCCAGGTGTCAGGAAATTTTAAGAATCTAGACTCTTATGTACAACAACACATAGTTCTATATGGAGTTAAATATATACTCTATGCAGAAACATGGACAAAAGCCCTAGAAATGCTATTCCCCTTCAGAAAAAAGAAAAGCCATTAACCAGATTTTTCTTCTGCTAATCAATGTCACCTTGATGAATAGAGCAAAATAAAGCATTGGAGGAATGAAAAGGTCTGTCATTTCCAGGAGTAAACTTTTTGAATTTTCTGTTTCCATACTTAGTTATATAGTTTTAATAAATATAGAGCTAATAAAATAGTATTATTTTGAGCTTATGAATTGTTAAGCCTATTTTTAGTAATGATTAATGATAAATCATTTTATAAAGCTTGGGTGATTCATCAACAGAGTAACATGCCTTTAAAACAGGTGTTCTGGGAATTCAGAATCTCTGTAATACAAAGTTTTTATTCTCTAATTTGGGGACTTCTAAGTCACCTGCAAATAAGAATAAAGACAAGGAAAGTAGGAGCTATCTATTGTTAGCTCCCCACATTACTCCCATCTTCATGAGATCTTAATTAATTCAGCTATAACAAAATGTAAACTACAAGTGGAGTCCAATTTCAAAAGAGATCTAGGAGCATAATCTAAAAAAGACTGTGTAGCTTTTCTACCAGTATTTTTATTTCAAGTGTTTTGTCCCTGCTGTGTTATCTTAAAGGATTTAAAAAAAGAAAAGGAGAGAGTAGCAAAACCATCTGCTCCTGAGATCAGATGTTTTAAAAAATGTTGACTGCTTCCCTGGAATTATTTTTTAAAAGGGTATAAGCTTTATATTAGATAGAAGATAAAAGGTAATGTGACAAAGATCAAGAAGTAAAAATAGGGGCTCCTGGGTGGCTCAGTTGTTAAGCATCTGCCTTTGGCTCAGATCATGATCCCAGAGTTCTGGGATGGAGCCCCTCATTGGGCTCCCTGCTCAGCAGGTATTCTGCTTCTTTCTCCCTCTCCTGCTCTCCCTGCTTGTGTTTCCTCTCTTGCTATCTCTCTCTCTGCAAATAAATAAATAAAATAAAATAAAAAAGAAGTAAAAATAAAGCTGATAACTGACCACCGAATTCCATTCCACTGAATGAAATTTGATAGAAAGATGAAGATTATAACTGTACTTATTTTTTATTGGTATATAACATTATATAAGTTTCAGGCGTATGACTTTATAATGTGACTTCTGCGTGCACTACAAAGTAATCACCCATCACCATAGAATTGATTTCCTTCACCCATTTTGCCTACTCCCCAGTCCCAATCCCCTCTGGTAACCACCAATCTGTTCTCTGTATCTGTGAGTTTGTTTGTTTTTGTTGCTTATTCATTTGTTTTGTTTTGGGTGTCTTTGTTTGTTCTTCTTTTCCTAGTTCCCTTATAGTTCAAGTTAGATTGTGTATTTGAGATTTTTTTCTTATTTGTTGAGGTAGGCCTGTATTGCTATGATCATCCTTCTTAGAACCACTTTTGCTACATCCCAAAGATTTTAGCATATTATAGTTCTGTTTTCCTTTGTCTCTGGGTATTTTTTTATTTTGTCTTTGATTTACTTAATGATCCACTGATTGCTCAGTAGCATGTTATTTAATCTTCACATTTTTGTGTTTTTTCCAGTTTTCTTCTTGTAATTGATTTCTAGTTCATACCATTTTGGTCAGAAAAGATGTTTTATGTGATTTCAACCTTATGGAATTCATCAAGACTTGTTTTGTGACCCAACATGTGATCTATTCTATAGAATTTTCCATGTGCACTTAAGAAGAAAGTATATTCTGTTGCTTTTGGATCAAATGTTCTATATAATGTATTAAGTCCATCTGGTCTAATGTGTCATTTATATCAGGCCAATGTTTCCTTATTAATTTTCTGTTTGGATGATCTATTCACTGATATGATTGGTGTCTTAATATCCCCTACTATTGTATTGCTCTCACTTTCTCCCTTTAGGTCTATTGATATTTGCTTTATATATCTAGGTGATCCTATGTTGGCTGTATATATATATTTATAAATTTTATGTCTTCTTGTTGGATTGACTCCTTTATCATTATGTAATGCCCTTCTTTGTCTATTATTACAGTCTTTGTTTTAATGTTTATTTTTTTCTGTTAAGAGTATAGCTACATCAGCTTTTTTTCATTCCCATTTGCATGGAATACCTTTCTTCATTCTTTCACTTTCGGTTTGTGTTTGTCCTTACTTCTAAAGTGAATCTCTTGTAGGCATCATATAGGTGGATTTTGAAATTCATTCAGCCATTTTATGTCTTTTAATTGGAAAGTTTAGTCCTTTTACATTTAAAGTAATTGTTGATAGGTATGTACTTATAGCCATCTTGTTCATTGTTTTCTGGCTGTGTTTGTAGTTCCTCTGTGTCCCTTTCTTCTTCTCTTGCTCTCTTTCCTTGTGGTTTGATGGCTTTCTCTATTGTTGTGTTTCAATTTTTTTCTCACTTTCTTTTGTGTATTAACAATAAGTTTTTTGCTTTGTGGTTACTGTGAGGTTCACATATAACTTCCCTGTATATAATGGTCTGTCTGAGTTGATAGTTTAAATTTGAACACATTCCACAAATTTATATTTTTCTTCACCCCAACATTTATATTTTTGATGTCATATTTTACATCTTTTTATGTTATGCACCCCTTAAATAATTATTGTAGGTTTAGTGAATTTTACTATTTTTGCCTTTTAACCTTTGTACTTGCTTTATAAGTGATTGACCCACTACTTTTACTATATATTTATCTTTTCCAGTGAGATTTTTACTATTGTATGTTTTCTTGCTATTAATTAGTGCTATTTCTTTTTAGTTTATAGAATTCCCTTTAATATTTCCAGTAAGACCAGTTTAGTGGAGATGAACTCCTTTAGCTTTTGCTAAAGGAACACTCTTATTCTCTTCAATTCTGAATAATAACCTTGTAGGGTAGAGAATTCTTGCTTGGAAGTTTTTTTTTTGTTTTTTTATTTTTTTTCCTTTCATCACTTTGAATATATCATGCCACTCTCTTCTGGCTTGCAAAGTTTTTGCTATAAAATCTGGTGATAGCCTTATGGGGTTTCCCTTGTATGTAATAATTTGTTTTTCTCTTGCTTTTTAAAAAATTCTCTCTTCATAACTTTTTCCATTTTAATTATAATGTGTCTTGGTTTAGTTCCTTGGGTTCATCTTATTTTGAACTCTCTGGGCTTCCTGGATTTGTATATCTGTTTCTTTCCTCAGATTAGGGAAATTTTCAGTCATTATTTCATCAAGTAACTTTTCTGGCCCTTCTACTCTTCTTCTCCTTCTGGGACCTCTATAATGTAAATGAATATTCTGTTTGATGTCCTAAAGTTCTCTTAAGTTGTCTTCTTTTTTCTTTTAATTTTTTTTTCTTTTTGCTGCTCTGTCTGAGTGAGTTCTATTGCTTTGTTTTCCAAATCAGTGACCTGATCTTCAGCTTTATTTAGTCTGCCATTGAGCCCCTATGGTATACTTTTGCAGTTTAGTTATTGTATTCTTCAGCTCTGTAACTTCTGTTTGGAACTTTCCCATATTTTCTATCTCTTTGTTGAGGATCCCACTGTATTTATCCATTTCTTCTCCCAAGTTTGATAAGCATCTTTATGACCATTACTTTGACCATTTTGACCATTACTCTTTATTAAGTAGATTGCTTATCTCCATTTCATTAATGTCTTTTTTCTGATATTTTGTCTTGTTCTTTAATTTGAAATATGTTCCTCTGTCTCCTCATATTGCCTGACTCTCTGCATTTGTTTCTATGTATTAGGCAAATCAATGACCTCCCCAGTCTTCAAGGTATGGTCTTGTGTAGGAGATGTCATTTGGAGCCCAGAAGTGCAATCCCTTCTGACCACCAGAGTTAGGTGCACAAAGAATATCCCTTGTGTGGATTGTGGCAGAGCTGCATCTGTAGCATTTAGTTGGGTGGGACTGGCACCTGGTCCAGCTACATAGTGTGGCTACAATGTGGGGGTGGATGGGGTTGACATCCAGCCTGGATGCAACATGTAGCTGTGCTGGGGCATGGGGATTGGTGGGGCTGTTGCCTGGACAACTGCAACATTTGGCTCCACTGGGCTATAACCTGGCCTGGCTGTAATGCATGGTTGTGCTGTGGGGGCTGGTGGCATTTTGGGGTGTGTGTGCCCACCCCAGCTCTAGTAGTTTGGAGGGATAGTTCTAACTGGTACCCACCAGTGTCAATATTAGCAAGGTAGAATGAGGTTATAAATATTTTGCTCTCCTTGGAGAATCCCAATGGTTTCCTGCCTCTCTAATAGGCACCTTAATATTAGTAAGTGGGTCTCCTTCACATATGGTTTAGGTGCTTCTCAAGGTGGTGTTTTTGCAGTGGGTCTTAGGGTAGGTGAGTCAGTGTTCAAGCCCTATAAGAGGAGGTTCTCTATTCCTTACTCTCCTTTGGGTTTTCTACATAATTTTGTTGGTTTTCAAAGCATGGCATTTAGGGGGCTGGCTCATTCCTCTTATGCAGGATCCATGAGTTGGGTGCCTGATGTGGAGCACAAACTCCTCACTCCTCAGGGAAAAGTTCCATATTTTGGGGATACTTCCTAATTATGGCTTGCTATACCTGGAGTGGGTTTGTTTGTTTGGCAAGATGATGTCTCTGCCTATCCTACCCATCTTGATGCTGCCCCTTTTGTCCTTTGTTATAGAGGCTATGTTCATCTGGTTTTCTGGTCTTTTTCAGGAGGAATTATTCCATATGTAGTTGTATAGTTGTTATATTTATGGGAAGGAGTGAGTTCAGGATCTTCCTATGACACCATTTTGAACACATCTCATGAATGCATTTTTGTCTCATGATATTTTTAGCTTATCCAAAAAGAAAGATTTAATAGGGGGGCCTGGGTGGCTTATTTGGTTAAGTGTTTGCCTTTGGCTCAGGTCATGATCTCAGGGTCCTGGGATCAAGCCCCACGCTGGGCTCCCTGCTCAGTAGGGAGTCTGCTTCTCCCTCTCCCTCTGCCCCTTCCCCCACTCATGTACTCTCTCTGCCTCAAATAAATAAATAAAATCTTTTAAAAAAAGATTTAACATAAATGACCAACAATAAAGAAATGCTTAAATTATGATATACCCATATGATAGAACATGATGTGGCCATTATAACAAGTGCTTTTAAATAATATTTAATAACAGAGAAACTTTATAAAATAACCAAATAAAAATGGCAATATAAAACTATGAGGAATATTAACTCAATTTAAAATACATAACTAAAAAAAGATAAACACTAATGTTAACAAGTATCTCTGTGGTGGTTTTATTTTATCCTTTATACATTTTTGTATTTCTCAAGTATTCTACAGTAAACATATATTTGTTTTGTTATTAGAAAATAAATAACAAGGGCGCCTGGGTGGCTCAGTTGGTTAAACATCCAACTCTTGATCTCAGCTCAGGTTTTGATCTCAGGGTCATGAGTTCAAGCCCCATGTCAAGCCCAGCATGGAGCCTACTTAAATTAAATAAAATTAAAAAAATAAATAAATAAACTTTTTTAAACATCTTAAAGTTAAAAACTTCTGCTTATTTTCAGATGAGGAACATATGCTGACTTATTTTTAAAAATTATTTTTATTTTTTTAGAGACAAACGAAAAGTACTTTGTAATAAGGCCAAGAGTGACAAAATTTTACTTTTTATACTCTTTTTATCTCTCTCTCAAGGTATATGACCCTTATTCTTGAGAGTTCTGTAAACCCAAGCTTGAGATTCCCATTTCACATTGTTTGCCTTTTCTCTGTAAAGAAATCCATTGTGTGTATAATTGTCAAATGATAATGTTTGTTAACTATTTATTCTTTCAACATTATCTTATTGAGGAACATAAGCATAATAATATCTCATATGGGAGATAATTTGGAGGAGGGAAAACTAAAGATTGGAGAATAGTTAGGCAAGGAAAGATGCATGCCTAAAACAGGGTAGTTAGCATGAGAATGGGAAGAAAGGAACAGAGTCAAGAGAGAGCCTAAGAGTACAAAGAACAGAATTTGATGACTTCTTATGTGTAGTTATGGCTAATAAGTACCAGATAGTGTACTAATGTAGATTGTATAACCTTTAAAAAAATACACCTTCTCCTTGTTCTTCAAACCTCCAACACGTCATTCCTCTTAACTGATGGTCTGGGAAAACAGAAACAATCCAAAGAGAACTTAATCACAATTCCACTTCCAAATTTACCAGTCTCTCTACACACTATACTATATATTCTGTTTTTCCTCTTGTTAAAATGGAAGATCTGTCCATCTCTTCATGTGTGTCCTGAAACTTATCCTCTTTCACCTCAAGGACACCACTCTAATAATTGTCCAGCTATTCCATATCATCAAAATTTACCCCTCTAATGGATCATTCTAATTATTCTCTCATCTTAAACATTTCCTTGAGTTTCCAGCCACCATCCCATTTCTCTACTAAAATTTCAAAAAGAAAGAAAAGAAAAAGACAGAAAAAAAAATCCAGAGAGTTATCTACCTTGATATGTAGATTCCTCTCTTCAGTTCTCTCTAGAAACCAATCCAGTTAAGCTTTTGTTTTGACAGCTTTATCAAAACTGCTCTAGCAACTGTCATCAATAATCCCCAGCTACAAGTCCTAAGGCAGGCTGGTTTTATGGCATGCAACCTGCATAGTCACACAGTTACACTGAGCCCACATACTTAGAGGAGCCAAAGGCTTGGCTTAATGCTCTGTTGTTGCCATCCCGAAATTCTTTTAACTTTTGAACAAAAGACCTCACATTTTTTTTCACTAGACTCAGAAAATTATATAGCTGGTTCTATCCAAGGATCATGCTGAGTTCTCATTTTTCTACTTATCAATAACATTTGGTTCAATTGATCACATACTTCCTGAAACCCTTTCTTCACATGGCTTCATAAAAACCATGCTGTTGGTTCTCCTCCTATATCTCTGGCTCTCTTTACCTGGTTTGTCCTTGTCATCTTCACTTCTAAAATGTTGAGTATCACAGAGCTCAGATCTCAGTTTTCTTCTCTATCTACATTCCTTCTTTGAGTGGCTTTATTTAGTTCCATAATATTAAGTATCATTTAAATACTAATGTCCTTCATTCAGATTTATATCTGCAGGCTAGAACTTCCTCCTGAACTTTAACCTATAAGCAAATTGTCCACTATCTCTACTTGAATGTTCAATAGGTAATGTGACTGTTTGGGATAATCTTGATTTATATCTATTTTTATAAATAGGTCTCTCTTTCACACTCAGACTGTAATGGTTTGGATATAAAATTTTGTGGCTGCCCTACCTTTAGACATCTCAAATTTAGCATGTCCAAAAAATGAAATCCTGAAACTCTTCTCCATGCCTCCCACATTATTCTTCATCTCAGTAAAGAACATCACTGTTAACATAGTTTCTCAGAAGCAGAGGTGGACTTACCGTGTAGTTAATAAAGACTTCATGGTTCCTTACTTTTATGGGTCCTCCTAAGACCTTAACAGCAGGTCTTAGCAATGTATTCACACAATCATATGGTTTTGTGAAATGTATTAAGACACAGATTATTCTGATGTTGAGAAGCAAATTTGAAAAGATGCCTTGGAACATTTCTGTAAAACAATTAAAAATTTACAGAATTCTGGTTTGGCCAAATATGAAAGGTACTCCTTTTGTCATCTTTAAATTTATTTATTAAAGCACAGAGAGAAAATTCAGATAAAACATTAATAAATATGAAGTAAAATTGATAAAGATGAGTGATAAAATCAATAGAAACTAATGTGACATTGAGAAGTAAATCAAAACATTTTTTCCAGATTATTTCCAAACCAGTACTTAATTGAAGAGATACATGTTGAATAGAAGTAATGAATAGGCTATTGGATTGTTTAAGAATCCAAATAGGGAAGATAAGTACTCATATGAGTAGATCAAGAAAAGATTTAAATTTCTTGCTGATTTGATACAAAATACTGACATTGGTAAAGATAACATAAAATCATCATAATAATGCCATTACAATGAGTACATCAATGCAAAACTGGTTAATGAGTATCATCAATTCAAACAGTATTTAATATTAGTCACTGTACAAGAAAATCTGAAATACTCTGAAATCTTACAGCTCAATACATTAAAAAAACTTGATAGATGTTTCCAATTTTACAAAAATCTTCAAACTGTACATGACATTACCAATAACATGTTGGGAAGATGAAAGAAATGTGTAAAAATTATCAGTCATTAAAAAATTGATCAATCATGCTAATGAAGATTGACTTCTCAAAGAATTTACAGACAAAAACTATAGAAAAAAACAGTATAGCAGTGTTCCAGGCAGTTAATTGAGTGTTGTGTTATTTTCCTGGTTTTGTGTCATGTTTGTGATATTTGTTAGCTTTTCTTAAAAAATAATAAGTGATTTATTGTGGTATCTTTTCTTATTCTGCAACAGTTCTCTATTGCTGCATAACTAATTACCCTCAAATTTAGTGGCTTAAATAATAAAACATGTATTTTACAATATCTGTGGGTCACAAATTCAGAAGTGCCTTAGCTTGGTAGTTTTTGCTTGGGTCTTTTATGAGGCTGAAAGTAAGATGACAGCTAGGGCTATACTCGTGTGAAGACTTGACTGAGGCTGGAAGATCCACTTCCAAGATGGCATACTCACATGGCTGGCAAGTTATGCTGGCTGTGGGTGGGAAGCCTCAGTTTCTCCCCATGTGGACCTCTCAATAGGGTTTCTCATAAAATGACAGCTGATTTCCCCTAGAATGAGTTATCCAAGAAAGAGCAAGGTAAAGCCACAGTGACTTTTATAATTTAGCCTCAGAAATCACATACCACCATTTCTGCACTCTTCTACTGGTTACATAGGTCAGCCCTGTCTAATATGTAAAGGGACTATACAAAAGCATAAATATTAAGAAGCAAGAATCATTAAAGATCTTCTTGGAAGCTTGCTAACACAGTCTTCCCTCTGGCCACCAAAGATTCATGCCCTTCCTTTACAAAAAATATACTCCCTCTTTCCCAGGTCCCCAAAAGTTTAATAGCATTCCAGCATTAGTTCAGAGTTTAGAATTGCCTCCTCTAAGTCATGTTCTACCGTGGATAAGGCTCCTTTCAGAAGCAGAGCTCTCAAGAACAGTTCCTCTTGGTCCAAAGACTTGTTAACTAAAGACATTCTACTTGCTCTCCAGACACCTAATATACAACAGCAGGAGACACATAGCTATGATAACCACTACAGACACTCTCATTCAAGAGGGAAGAAAATGGGAGGCAAAGTTGTCCAATAAATCTTGAAATTCAGCTAGGCAAATGTTGGAAGTTTCCTGATTAAGCCTAAGTCTTACTCCTGCCCAGGAATTATTCTGCATGGCTTTAACCCTGTATCCTGTCTTCTTGGTGCTACCCTGTGAGTCTATGTGTGGAGCTGCATAGTTTACTCAATGTGCTTCTTGCTTGTAAATGTTTTGGGGTCCAAAGTCTTCATTTTCTACTTTTCTGTCCTTTTCAATATAAGCGAGCAGTATTTCTTCCAATATAATTCTTGTTAAAACTTTGTGTATATACTGTGAATCTTATTGGGGGTTCACACCATTAAAATCTTGACATAAACCTTTTTCTATCTTGGACTTCTGCTAAGACTGCTGAGAGACAACACTCATGCTTCTTACAAGCCTTACTGTTTAACTAAATGGATCTGTGAAACACTTTTATATTTTCCTGAGGTGTTAACAAAGAATTTTACAGTTACACTCTGATCTTCATCTCTATATCCTGTTTTTCTAACAGTGACCTGGATTTGATCCTTGCTCCTGAGCCATTCCTTAATTTTGGCAATATCTGCCATCTGGAGAGGGGAAATTTTCAGAACCTGCAAGACTGGCTCCTTTATTTCACCAGTTTTTTTGAGATGTAATTGACATATATTAATCCAGTGTATACAACATAATTGTTTGATATATGTATATATTGTGAAATGATTACCACAATAAGTTTAGTTAACATCAATCACCTCAGATAGTTACAAATGTTTTTCTTACGGTGAGAACTTCTAAAATTTACTCTTAGCAATGTTTAAGCTGCAAAACTGTCTCCTTTTTGTTAACAGTCCTTCCTTAAGCTTACCAATGTCTTGTTGCATTTTATTATTAACAGTAAGAAGAAACAAGGAGGCACTCTCAACATTCTGCCTAGAAATCTCCATAGCTAGATAACATGGTTTATCTGGTATATTTCCTACTTTCCCCATTAACAAAGGTGACAGTGTGGCTAAACATTCAGCCCCTATACAATAAGGATCCCTTTCCTCCAGTTTTCAATAACATTTTCCCACTTTCTTTTAAGCCTTCATCTGCAGCTTCTTTAAAGTCCAGCAGGATTCTACTAATAGTTTTGCCAATGTTCCTTAAGCTTTTTCTAACATCTCCTCAAAATCCTTCTAGTTTCTGCTAACTACCAGGTTTCCGAGCTTCTCCACATTTCAGAGTTTTATTATGGTAGCACTACATCCTTAACACCAAAATCTGTATTACATACCTTTTCCTAGAAAACAAATTAGTCCAAAATTTAGCATCTTAAAATAATAAACATTTATTACCTCACACAGTTTCTGTGGGTCAGAAATTCAGGAATGGCTTAGCTGGGTGGTCTAGCTTAGGATCTCTCATGACATTGCAGTTAAGAAATTGACAGATGCAGTAAAGACTCATGGGGATCATCTTGGAAGCAGGCTACAACATATTCAAATAAATACTTTACTTTCATACTTTACTTTTGTTTATAATTTTATATTCATTATATGTATAATTTTCTGTTTCCACAACACCTGTATCTCCAGTAACTCAGACCAAAACTCTTGATTCATCTCCTTGTCTCATACCCATAGTTGGTCTATTAGTATATCCTGTCAGGTCTACCTTAAAAATGTATCCCCACTTCAGTCACAATCAAAACTTCCACTGTTACCACACTTCTTAAAATCAATAGTCACTGAGATTATTGCAATAATCTTTTAATTGGTCTTCCTGCTTCTATGTTTGTCCTCCTATAGTCTATTGGCAACATAGAAAATGATTATTTAAAATAAAAGCCATATTATGTTACTTTTTTGCTCAAATTCTTCAATGACTTCCTATCTTACCCCAAGCACAAGCCAATGTCCTTACATGTTCTATAAGGCCCTATATGACCTGTCCCCAAGCTCTCTGACAGCATATCTATCTCTCTGATCCTGCTCCCTGTGCTCCAGCTACAATGGTTTCCATGCTATTTCTACTTCAAAACCTTTCTTTTTGCCATTTCTCTGCTTAAATGCTCTTCCCCCCAGGTATACCTCTTTTTTTTTTTAATAACATGTTCTATATTTTACTCTTTTAAAAACTTTTATTGCCTCTTATTGGGTTATCCACCAAAATGTTAAGTTCTCTGAAGGCAGCAGCTTTGTTTTTTTCAGACGATATTCTCAGCACATAGAATAAGGCATAATACATAATAGATATTCAACAAATATTTCTTGAATGAATCAATAGATAAAGGAATAAAATAACAAATTTTTGGAGAGATCACATTTAGCACTAGGATTGTGCAGTGTTACTGTGTCAAGAGGAAGAGTTACAAAAAACCATGTTATGATTATCTGTGTTAAATACTGTAGAAAGGTAAAGGATGAGACTGGAAAAATTACAGAGAAAAGGAAAGGTCAAGTTTAGTGACAAGACATTTATTTGATAGAGTAGTTGTAATGCAGTTGTGAGAGCAAAAATCATTGCTAAAAGGTAATGAGTGAGGTAGGGAAGCATAGAGGCTATGAATATCCTTTTGAGAAAGAGAATAATGAAAGGGAGGGAGAGGAAGAAGAAAGGAAGGACAGAGGAAGGGAATAAAGGGGGGTTGGAGAGAGAAAGAGAGAGAGCGAGAAGGAGGAGAAATAGGAGAGAAAACCCAGTGCCAGTGTAGTGGCTAAAATCTTAGGCTTTGGAGTCCAATCATTATGCATTCAAGTCCCAGCTCCACCACTAAATACTTGCATGTTTTGGGGAAAGTTGCTTAAATTCTTGAGCCTCAGTTTTCTCTGTCTATTGGAGATAATAATATTACCTACTTCATAAGGTAGATGTGAGGATTAAATTAAATGACTCATACAGAGTTGAGTTTGGTAAACTTTCTGGAATGTAGTAAGAGCATAGCAAGTGTCAGTTTAAGAATAAGTGTCTTTAAAAATGTCACAGGGTTGAGAAGGGAAGTTTTGATATTTTGGTGTTTTTTGAGATATGGGAAAACCTGACCATGCTTAAAAGCTAAGGGAAATAAGCTAGTGGAAGGAAGAGATTAAAGATGTAAGAAGTGTGTAGGTGAAATGGAAGTGGACAATTATTGATAGTCTAAAAAGTGTGGAATTGATGAAAAGGGCTTCCTTCTAACATTGAAGTATAGAAGGACGAATGGGTGAGAGGGAGAAATTTAAGAGAAGAGGTAGAGCTGTCTTGTATTTCATAAAATAGAAGGGATCAGGGCATCTGCTGAGAAAATGAAGATAAGGGGTTCAAAGTTGCACCTTCCAAATTTGTCTTTGCTTTAAAGGCTCAGACATTATTTCTGCTAAAATGTACTCACTTATTCAGTGTTTCTCAAAGTCTCCAACACAATTGGATACTGTCTTTGCAGGAGAGAAAACATTGTAATTTCCTTTTTAAAAGATGATGCTTATAATCTGGTAGGTATATATGTACAAAGTGTGAATTGCTCAGAATGCATCTTAAAAATAATTTTAAGAGGTTTCTATATCTTTCATATTGGGATGTTGATAAATATATCACAGATGGTTAGGTAGATTATTGGGCATTGTACTGCATCAATCAACATGGTGATTGTATGGTAAACATTTTTTATTTTGGTTTGCTAAAGCAAGCTTATCTACCACTTTTTTGTTGTTTGTTTGCTGTTAGGGAAAGGGGTTTCTCCTGGATTGAGATTGGAAAAGGATTAAGAACAGAGGGTACTGGTAGGCTGCTCAAATCTACAGTAGGTGGTCACAATGAAATAAAGACATTGAATACAGCTCCCACTCTACCATGAGGCAATGAAGTTTGGTTTAAAAAAAATAACATTTAGAGCTTCCTGATGATAATACTTCACTCCAAAATTAAGCAGCTCTATTTGTAGCTTTGAATAAACTCAGGGAGGTAGGAGAGGGTGAAGGGGAGAAATGGTGGGTCAGTCTTTAGATTTGAAAATATTTTTTGGTCTAAAAATATCATCACATCAACAATAACAAACATTTGCTGAGTACTTAGTACTTTGAGAGTAGTTCTAAGATCAGCGGAAGGATTTTGAATGTCACTGCTTATTGTTGGGAGATTTACCAAGAGAAAAAGAAGACACTACTTGAATATTACTTGAATGGCTTTTTAAAGACAACTGGGATGTCTAAGTCATTCCCTCATGTCTCTTCTAAATTCTAAGAAGCCAAGAAAATATCATTAATTTAATGTGTAATATGTATTGTATGTTTTCACACCTTTGATTTCGATAGGCTAGTGGTACCTGCATTTTTTACATGTTAAATACATGTTTCCAAAAACATTTAGAAGACATAAATATTAATTATGTATCATTGCTTAATCACTTTCTTGCTATTGAACCATTAGTGAAGTTACTGAACTCTAATAATAATTGTTCCTGTAGAAAATTTAATTAATTTTATGATAGCTTTAAGGAACACAATGCAACAAATGATAAGGATAGCATATATTGTGTTTCTATTTCAAAATTTGTCTGTCCTAAAATCCACACCTTAAAGTTATTTACCAGACCAAGTGTCTTGATTGGAATCAGCTGAAGAATGGTACCCTCCATGCAGGCAGAGAAGAATCAAATCCTAGACAAGTATAGACTTGTTATAAGCTCAGGTACTTAAGAGATTTGCTTTGGAAACCTGCTGCAGAGAGACTCTCAGAATGAAGCACAATCCTGGGGAAAAAAAGGCTAGAAAGGAGGTCATATTAAAAAAAACGGCTTCTTAAAAGGAGGGCACTTCAGAATGTTCCAGGAATGATTATTCTGAAACCTTGAAGAAGCTGCTGACCCTTCTGAATGAATCTCAACAGAGTGGTGAGCAAGTAAGTAGTATTAAACTTGAGTCATAAGAGAAATTTGAGTGGCTGAACCACCCAAAGCATGCTGTGTATGGTGAAGTGGTCCCAAGTATGTATAACACATAGTATTTGACTTATATTTCAGTTTTTTTCCTGTTTCTTGGCTCTGTATTTTAGTGTTGTTTAGATTATTTACTCGGGGTTCATAAAGCGAGTGAAAGAGAATTAATATAACTAATTTACTAAAAGTTTCAGAGAGGAGAAATATTGGGTTGGAGTAGAAATTGATAAACCTTTCTGCAGGGAATTTGCATTGATTTTCAATGACTTAAAAACATTTGGGGGCGCCTGGGTGGCTCAGTCGTCAAGCATCTGCCTTTGGCTCAGCTCATGATCCCAGGGTCCTGGGATTGAGCCACATATCGGGCTCCCTGCTCAGTGGGAAGCCTGCCTCTCCCTGTCCCACTCCCCCTGCTTGTGTTCCTTCTCTCACTGTGTCTCTCTCTGTCAAATAAATAAATAAAATCTTAAAAAAAAAACATTTGTAGGCTGTGATTCAATAATTCCAGTTCAAGAAATCTTAAAGAAGGACACCCTAGAAGTGGATAAATTCCTAGAAACATATAACCTACCAAAACTGAAGCAGAAAGAAATAGAAAATTTGAACAGACTGATTACAGCAATGATACTGAATCAGTAATCAAAGGACTCCCAAAAAACAAAAGTCCAGGACCACATGGCTTCAGAGATGAATTCTGCCAAATATTTAAAGAAGATTTAATACCTATTCTTCTCAAACTATTCCAAAAAATAGGAGAGGGAGGAAAACTTCCAAATTCATTCTATGAGGCCAGTATTACTCTGATACCAAAGCCAGATAAAGACGCCATACACACAAAAAAGAGAAATAAAGGCCAATATCCCTGATGAACATAAATTCAAAAATCCTCAAAAAAGACCAGCAAACCAAATCCAACAATACATTAAAAAAAATCATTCACCACAATCAAGTGGAATTTACTGCCAGGATTCAATATTTGCAAAGCAATGAATGTGATATATCACATCAATAAGAGAAAGGACAAAAACCATATGATTATTTCAATAGATGCAGAAAAAGTATTTGACAAAGTACAACATCCATACATGATAAAAATAATAGCAAAGTAGATCTAGAGGGAACGTACCTCAACATGATAAAGGCCTTATATGAAAAACCCACAGCAAACATCATCCTCAATGGGGAAAAACTGAGCTTCACCCCTAAGGTTAGGAACACGACAAAGATGTCCACTCCTGCCACTTTTATTCAATATCAATCAGACAACAAAAAGAAATGAAAGCAATCACTATTTTTGATGACATGATACTCTATATAAAAAACCCTAAAGACTCCACCAAAAAACTGCTAGAACTGATAAATAAATTCAGCATAGTCTCAGGATATAAAATCAATATATAGAAATCTGTTGCATTTCTAAACAGTAATAATGAAGCAACAGAAAGAGAAATTAAGAAAACAATCTGATTTAAAATTGCACCAAAAATAATAAAATACCTAGGAATACATCTAACCAAAGAGGTGAAAGACTTGTACTCTGAAAACTATAAAACACTGACAAAAGAAATTCAAGACAACATAAAGAAATGGAAAGACATTCTATGCTTGTAGGTTGATAGAACTAATATAGTTAAAATGTCTATATTACCCAGAGCCATCTACAGATTTAAGGCAATCCCTATCAAAATACCAACAGCATTTTTCACAGAAACAGAACACACAATCCTTTTTTCTCCAATATTTATTTTTTATTTATTTATTTATAATTTGTCAGTTGCATATAACACCCAGTGCTCATCACATCATGGGCCCTCCTTAATGCCCATCCCCCAATTATCCCATCCCCCCACCCACCTCCCCTCCAACAATTCTGTTTGTTTCCCATAGTTGAGTCTCTCATGGTTTTTCTCCCTCTCTGATTTCTTTCCATTCAGTTTTCCTTCCCTTCCCCTATGGTCCTCTGTCCTGTTTCTTATATTCCACATATGAGTGAAACCAAATGATAATAGTCTTTCTCTGACTGATTATTTCACTCAGCATAATACCCTCCAGTTCCATCCACATCAATGTAAATGGTAAGTATTCGTCTTTTCTGATGGCTGAGTAATATTCCATTGTATTTATACACCACATCCTCTTTATCCATTCATCTGCTGATGTGTGTCTCAGCTTTTTCCACAGTTTGGTTATTATGGACATTGCTGCTATGAACACTGGGGTGCAGGTGCTCCTTTAGATCACTACATCTGTATCTTTGGGGTAGATACCTAGTAGTGCAATTGCTGGGCCGTAGGGTAGCTTTATTTTTAACTTCTTGGGGAACCTCCATATCATTTTCCAGAGTGGCTGTACCAGCTTGCATTCCCACCAACAGTGTAAGAGGGTTCCCCTTTCTTCACATCCTCGCCAACATTTGTTGTTTCCTGTCTTGTTAATTTTAGCCATTCTGACTGGTGGTATCTCATTGTGGTTTTGATTTTTATTTCTGATGCCAAATGATGTAGAGCACTTTTTCATGTGTCTGTTGGCCATTTGTATGTCTTCTTTGGAGAAATGTCTCAGAACACACAATCTTAAAATTTATATGGAACCACAAAAGACTCTGAGTAGCCAAAGCAATCTTGAAAAAGAAAAGCAATCACAATTCCAACTTCAAGTTATATTACAAACCTGTAGTAATCAAAACAGTATGGTACTGGCACAAAAATAGACACATAGATAAATGGAACAGAATAGAAAACCCAGAATAGACCCACAATTATATGGTCAACCCACAAATATATGTCTTTGGATAATATAAACATTTTAACTATATAGTTTGACAAACTAGGAAGGAATATCCAATGGAAAAAAGAGTCTCTTCTACAAATGGTGTTGGGAAAACTGGACAGCAACATGCAAAAGAAAGTAAATGGACCATTTTCTTAAACCCACAATTATATGGTCAATTAATCTTTGACAAACTAGGAAGGAATTTCCAATGGGAAAAAGTCTCTTCAACAAATGGTATTGGGAAAACTGAACAGCTACATGCAAAAGAATGAAACTGGACCACTTTCTTACACCATACACAAAAATAAATTCAAAATGTATTAAAGATCTAGATGTGAGACCTGAAACCATAAAAATCCTAGAAGAGAGCACAGGCAATAATTTCTCTGACATTAGCCATAGCAAAATGTTTCTAGCTATGTCTCCTGATCCAGGGAAATAAAAGCAAAAATAAACTATTGTGACTACATCAAAATGAAAAGCTTCTGCACAGTCAAGGAAATAATCAACAAAACTAAAAGGCAGCCTACTGAAATGGGAGAAAATATTTGCAAATGATAAATCTGATAAAGGGTTAGTATCCAAAATAGATAAAGAACTCATGCAAGTCAACACCCCAAAACCAAATAATCCAATTAAAAATGGGCAGAAGACCTGAACAGATATTTCTCCAGAGAAGACATCCAGATGGCCAAAAGACACATGAAAAGATGCTCGACATCACTCATCATCAGGGAAATTCAAATCAAAACCACAGTAAGATATCACCTCACATCTGTCAGAATAGTTACAGTTAAAAACACAAGAAACAACAAGTGTTGGATGAGGATATGGACAAAAAGAATCCCTCATGCACTGTTGGTGGGAATGCAAACTCATAGCCACTGTGGAAAAGAATATGGAGGCTCCTCAAAAAGTTAAATTAGAATACCCTAATATCCAGTAATCTCACTACTGGGTATTTTCCCAATAATACAAAAACACTAATTCAAAGGGATACACACACCCCTATATTTATAGCAGCATTATTTACAATAGCCAAATCATGGAAGCCGCCCAAGTATCCATCAATAGGTGAATAAAGAAGAAGTGGTATATATATGCAATGGAATATTATTCCACCATAGAAAGGAATTAAATCTTGTCATTAGCAATAACATGAATGGAGCTAGGGTGTAAAATGCTAAGTGACTTAAGTCAGTCAGAGAAAGATCAGTACCATATGATTTCACTCATGTATGGAATTTAAGAAACAAAACAAATGAACAAAGGAAAGAGTGTGAGAGAGAAACCAAGAAATAGACTTAACTATAGAAAACAAACTGAGGGTTACCAGAGGGGAGGTGGGTGAGAGGATGGGTGAAATAGGTGATGGGGATTAGAGTGCACTTATCATGATGAGCACTGAGTAACATATAGAATTGTTTAATCACTGTATTGTATACCTGAAACTAATAGAACACTGTATGTTAAGTATATTGGAATTAAAATTTTAAAAAACTTAATAAAAAAATCATCCATACAAATTTAGAGAAAGTGAAAATTATAGTCAAACTGATAGATTAATTTTGAATGTTTTTTCATTATGCAAATAAATTATACAGAATGTATGCATTTGTATCTGGTTTCTCTCATGCAACATTATAAGATTCATTCATTTGTATCCTGCAATTTTATTTATTAGTATTTATTAGAATTTATTTATTAGTTCTAATAGATTTTCTTGGTGGAATTTTTAGAGTTTTCTACATAGAGTATTGTGTCATCTGAAGATAGTAACAGTTTTACTTCTTCCTTACCAGTGTGGATGCTTTTTATTTATTTTTCTTGTCTAATTGCTATGGCTAGGACTTCCAGGAGTATGTTGAATAATTGTGGGGAGAGCTGGTATATTTTTCTTATTCCTGATCTTGGAGAAAAAGCTTTCAGCTTTTCACCATTAAGTATGTTAGCTGTGGGTTTGTCACATATGGTCTTTATTAAGTTGAGGTATCTTCCCTCTATACCCACTTTGTTGAGATCTTTTATCATGAATAGATGTTGAATTTTTTCAAATGTTTTTTCTGCATCCATTGAAGTGATTATATTATTTTTATCCTTCATTTTGTTAATGCAATTAATTGATTTGTGAATATTGAAACATCCTTAAAACATCCTTGTATCCCTGGAACAAATCCCACTTCATAGGTGTAAATGATCCTTTTGGAGTATTGTTAAATTCATTTGGCTAATATTTTGTTGCAAATTTTTGCATCTATGTTTATCAAAGATATTGTTCTGTAATTTTCTTTTCTTGTGGCATCCTTTTCTGGTTTTGGTATCAGGGTAATGTTGGCTGCATATTTAAAGGCATTTCTTCCTCTTCAATTTTTTGAATCATTTGAGGATATGTATTAACTCTTCTTCAAATGTTTGGTTGAATTCACCTTTAAAGCCATCTGGTCCTGGAGTTTTCTTTGTTGGGACTTTTTTGATTACTGAATCAACTTCATTACAAGTAATTGATCTGTTCAGGATTTCAGTTTGTTCCTGATTCAGTCCTGGGAAACTGTATGTTTCTAGGAATTTATCTATTTCTTCTGGGTTGTTCAATTTGCTGGCTTATATTTTTTTGTAGTAGTCTCCTATAATGTTTTGTATTTCTGTGGTGTCAGCTGTAACTTCTCTTTTTTCTTGATAAGTCTGGCCAAAGGTTTATCAATTTTGTTTATCTTTCCAAAGCTCTTAGTTTCATTGATTTTTTTTAGTCACTATTTCTTATACTTCTACTCTGATCTTTATCATAATAGCTCTAATAATAGTTACTTAAGAATGTTTTTTAAAATTATTTCTAGCTGTGTCTTTCTCTTTAAATTTTTATTAAATCCTAGTTTTAGCACATTGTGATTAATTAATATGGTCTTTATTACCTTTGCTTTCTGGAATTAGTTTTCTTTTAGAATCTAATGTGTGATCAATTTTGTAAAAGTAAAAGGATGGTTGAAAATAATATATATTTTCTGTAGTGTTTTGTTTGTTATAATAGTCTGTTTAATATTAAATTATATATTATTTTTTCCTACTTTAGCTACGATAGAAAGGGTGGATTAACACTTCCACTTCAATTATGTTTCTCTCATTTTCTTGGAGGTAGTACATGTAATGCAGTGGTTCTCAAATGTTAGCATGTATAAGAATCAAGTGGAATACTTATTAAAATGCAAACTTCAGAGCTCTAGAATATTTCAGAGATGATGTCAGAGATGATTATATTTTTAATAAGCATTCTGATGCAGGTAATGCTAGCACTAACCTTTCAGATACACTACTGTATCTTTGAGGTTCTCAAGTTATGATGACCTGGGCCCAAATCTCAGTTATGCCTTTACCAGTGAGAATCTTGAACAAGTTATTAAACCTATGTTCAGTTGTTTCATATCTAAAATGAGAATAATCATGTCTGCCACATAGTGTTATTCTGAACATTAAATTAGCTAACACATGTGAAAATGGTAGTGCAGTACCTGGTCACATTGTTCATTATTATAAAGGCCCATGCCTCTTATTTTCATTGACCACATACTATTTCATCAATGTAAAATAAACTCTGCCTCACTAATTGAATTCTACTTTGATTATTATTAATTACCATCTATACTTTCTTATTTGCATTTTTCTGTTATGAAATGTTTTTACTTTTTTTAAGATTTTATTTATTTATTTGTCAGAGAGAGAGAGAGCATAAGCAGGGGGAGTGGCAGGCAGAGGGAGAAGCAGGCTCCCCACTGAGAAAGGAGCCTGATGTGGGACTCAATCCCAGGACCCTGGGATCATGACCTGAGCTGAAAGCAGACACTTAACTGACTGAGCCACCCAGGCATCCTGAAATATTTTTACTTTTTAAGGGACTTTATTTTAGATATCCCTTATAAGTTGCAGATAGTTGTATTTTTCTTTTGTCACTTGAGTCTGAAACTTTGTTGTTGTTGTCTAGTTTTTATTTCATAATCATAAACTTAACTCTGTAATCCAGCTAGACTTGGAGAGGAGTAAGGAAAATATGGATCCCATAGAACTGCAATGAGAGCCCAAAGATTGTTGGATATTTTGAGCAGATGGGGGTGAAGGGGTGCTCTCCTGAGCTACAGAAGGAATGATCTGGTATTTAAGATAAAACACAAGTCAGATTTATTAGATTTGTCCACAGTCAGCAATGGGTACTTCTTGCTGGTCTTGCCATTCCTGGATCCAAAGTACTCCATGGCTTCCATAATATTCATGCCCTCTTTCATCTTGCCAAAGACCACATGCTTGCCATCCAACCATAGAATCTTGGCTGTGCAGATGAAAAACTGGGAACCATTTGTATTGGGCCCAGCATTTGACATGGGCAAGATGCCAGGAACCATATGCTTCAGGATGAAATTCTCATCATCAAATTTCTTCCCATAGATGGACTTGCTGCCAGTGTTATTATGGCATGTGAAATCACCACCCTGGCACATAAATCCCAGAATAATCCTGTGAAAGCAGGAAACTTTATAACCAAATCCTTTCTCCTCAGTGCTCAGAGTATCAAAGTTTTCTGCTATCTTTGGAAATTTATCTGCAAACAGCTTGAAGGAAACAAGGCCTGAGGGCTAATGTCCATGGTGATGTCACAGAACACAGTGGGGTTGACCATGGCTGGGTGGTGGTGTCTGTAAGGCCAAGTCTGAAAACTTTTATTAGAGGACTTAACTCATTTACATTGGCTTTATCTTCCATAAGTTCTTTTGCTTTAATATTTTCATATTTTCATGCTGTTTACTTTGTTTTATTTCATATACAATATTTTTCTTTAGTTTTTTGTTTAGATATTTGGAAGAAATTAACCACCTTTTAAATTTACCTTTGTGTTTTAAAAGTTGTACCTACATTTCTCTTATCAATGTTAAGTAAAAAATGGTATTTCTTGATTTCTCCCCTTCTTCTGAAACTATCTCTACTATAAATAATGTTTTACATAGCTAGATATTCATAAGACTTATTTTTCAACTTTGAATTTTAAAAGTTTCAACCAGGATATATCTTGTCCTGCTTACCTCATTTATTTTATATTATATTGACCCTTTCCAGGTCAAAGTTTTCTACTAAACTTTGGGATTTTTTTTATTTTACTTGGGTCTGTTCTTCATGTGATTGGAAAACTTGGATTTCCTAGATCCATTTTCCATATTGTATTACATTTTTTCCATTTTGTAATAATTTTTTTTAGTTTTTGATGTAGTGTTCAATGATTCATTAGTTGCTTATAACACCCAGTGCTCATCACATTGTGTGCCCTCCTTAATGCCCATCACCCAGTTACCCCATCCCCCAACTCACCTCCCTCTCCATAAGCCTCAGTTTGTTTCCCCAAGTCAAGAATCTTTCATGGTTTGTTTCCTTCTCTGATTTCTTCCCATTCAGTTTTCCCTCCCTTCCCCTATGATCATCTGTGCTATATGAGTGATACCATATGATACTTGTCTTTCTCTGATTGACTTATTTCGCTTAGCATAATACCCTCCAGTTCCATCCATGTCGATGTAAATGGTAGATATTCATCCTTTCTGACGGTGGAGTAATATTCCATTGTATATATGAACCATATCTTCTTTATCCATTCATCTGTTGAAGGACATCTTGGCTCCTTCCACAGTTTGGCTATTGTGGACATTGTTGCTATGAACATTGGGCTGCATGTGCCCCCTTCTTTTCACTACATCGGTGTCTTTGGGGTAAATACCCAGTAGTGCAATTGCTGGGTCATAGGGTAGCTCTATTTCTAATGTCTTGAGGAATCTCCACACTATTTTCCAGAATGGCTGTACCAGCTTGCATTCCTACCAACAGTGTAAGAGGGTTCCCCTTTACCTACATCTTCGCCAACATTTGTTGTTCCCTGTCTTGTTAATTTTAGCCACTCTAACTGGTGTAAGGTGATATCTTTTTTTTTTTTAAAGATTTTATTTATTTATTTGAAAGAGAGAGAATGAGAGACAGAGAGCATGAGAGGGGGTAGGGTCAGAGGGAGAAGCAGACTCCCCGCTGAGCGGGGAGCCCGACGCAGGACTTGATCCTGGGACTCCAGGATCATGACCTGAGCCGAAGGCAGTCATTTAACCAACTGAGCCACCCAGGCGCCCCTGTAAGGTGATATCTTATTGTGGTTTTGATTTGTATTTCCCTGATGGCAAGTGATGTGGAACATTTTTTCATGTGTCTGATGGCCATTTGTATGTCTTCTTTGGAGAAGTGTCTGTTCATGTCTTCTGTCCATTTCT
This sequence comes from Leptonychotes weddellii, assembly GCF_054177405.1. Lineage (NCBI taxonomy): Eukaryota > Metazoa > Chordata > Mammalia > Carnivora > Phocidae > Leptonychotes > Leptonychotes weddellii. The sequence goes on from NC_138385.1 coordinate 42,192,262, forward strand.
TGACTGGATTATTTATTTTTTGGGTGTTGAGTTTGATAACTTCTTTATAGATCCTAGATACCAGCCCTTTCTTTATCTGTTATGTCATTTGTAAATATTTTCTCCCGTTCCGTAGGTTGCCTTTTAATTTTGTTGACTGTTTCCTTTGCTGTGCAGAAGGTTTTTATCTTGATGAAGTCCCAATAGTTCATTTTTGCATTTGTTTTGCATTTGTTTCCTTTGCCTTTAGAGACATGTTGTGCAAGAAGTTTCTGCAGCTGAGGTCGAAGAGGTTACTGCCTGTGTTCTCCTCTCAGATTTTGATGGATTATTGTGTCACATTTAGGTCATACATCCATTTTGAGTTTATCTTTGTGTATGGTGTAAGAGAATGATCCAGTTTCATTCTTCTGCATGTGGCTGTCCAATTTTCCAAGGACCATTTATTGAAGAGACTGTCTTTTTTTCATTGGATAGTCTTTCCTGCTCGTTGAAAATTAGTTGACCATAGAGTTGAGGGTCCATTTCTGTGGTCTCTATTCTGTTCCATTGATTGATGTGTCTGTTTTTGTCAAGCCCCTTGCTCTTGATCACAGCTTTATTATATACTTAAAGTCAGGCATTGTGATGCCCCCAGCTTTGGTTTGGTCCTTTTTCAACATTCCTTTGGCAATTCAGGGTCTTTTCTGGTTTCATACAAATTTTAGGATTGTTTGCTCTAGCTCTGTGAAAATGTCAATGATATTTTGACAGGGATTGCATTGAAAGTGTAGATTGCTCTGAGCAGTATAGATATTTTCACAATGTTTATTATTCTAATCCATGAGCATGGAATGTTTTTCCATTTCTTTGTGTCTTCCTCCATTTCTTTCATAAGTGTTCTGTAGTTTCTAGAGTACAGATCCTTTACCTCTTTGGTTAGGTTTATTCCTAGGTATCTTATGGTTTTTGGTGCAATTGTAAATGGGATTGATTCCTTAATTTCTCTTTCTTCAGTTACATTGTTCGTATATAGAAATACAACTGATTTCTGTGCATTGATTTTGTATCCTGTCACATTACTGAATTGCTGGATGAGTTCTAGCAGTTTGAAGGTGGAGTCTTTTGGGTTTTCCACATAAAGTATCATATCATCTATGAAGAGAGAGAGTCTGATTTCTTCTTTGCCAATTTGAATGCCTTTTATTTCTTTTTGTTTTCTGATTGTTGAGGCGAGGACTTCTAGTACTATGTTGAACAAAAGTGGTGAAAGTGGGCATCCTTGTCATGTTCCTGACCTTAAGGGAGAAGGTCTCAGTTTTCTCCCATTGAGAATGATATTTGCAGTGGGCTTTTTATAGATAGTTTTTATGATATTGAGGTATGTTCCCTCTATCTCTACACTTTGAAGAGTTTTAAACAAGAAAGGATGCTCTATTTTGTCAAATACTTACTCTGCATCAATTGAGAGGCTCATATGGTTCTTGTCTCTTCTTTTGTTAATGAGACCTATCTTGTTGATTGATTTCTGAATGTTGAACCACCCTTGCATCCCAGGAACAAACCCCACCTGGTCATGGTGAATAATCCTTTTAATGTACTGTTGGATCCTATTGGCTAGTATCTTGGTGAGTATTTTGGCATCTTTGTTCATCAGGGATATTGGTCTGTAATTTTCCTTTTTGATGAGGTCTTTGTCTGATTTTGGAATCAAGGTAATGCTGGCTTCATAGAATGAGTTTGGAAGCTTTCCTTCCATTTCTATTTTTTGAAACAACTTCAGTAGAATAGATGCTATTTTTTCATTCAGTGTTTGGTAGAATTCCCCTGGGAAGCCATCTAGCTGTGGACTCTTGTTTTTTGGGTTTTTTTTTTTTTTTGGTAGGTTTTTGAATACTGCCTCAATTTCCTTGGTGGTTATTGGTCTGTTCAGATTTTCTACCTCTTCCTGTTTCAGTCTTGGTAGTTTATAAGTGTCCAGGAACGCATCCATTTCTTCCAGATTGCCTAATTTGTTGGCATATAGTTGCTCATAACATGTTCTTAAAATTGTATTTCCTTGGTGTTGGTCATGATGTCTCCCCTTTCATTCATGATTTTATTAATTTGGGTCCTTTTTTTTTCTTTTGGATAAATCTGGCCAGAGGTTTATCAATTTTATTAATTCTTTCAAAGAACCAGCTTCTAGTTTCGTTGATCTGTTCTACTGTTCTTCTGGTTTCTATTTCATTGATTTCTTCTCTAATCTTTATTATTTCTCTTCTCCTATTTGGTTTAGGCTTTATGTGCTGTTCTTTCTCCAGGTCCTTTAGGTGTAAAGTTATCTTCTGTATTTGGGATTTTTTTAATTTTTTGAGAGAGAGTTGTGTTGCTATGTACTTCCCTCTTAGGACGATCTTTGCTGTATCCCAGAGGTTTTTGAACCGATGTGTTTTCAGTCTCATTAGTTTCCATGAATTTTTTAAGTTCTTCTTTAATTTCCTGGTTGACTCATTCATTCTTTAGCAGGATGCTCTTTAATCTCCAAGTGTTTTAAGTTCTTTCCAAATTTCTTCTTGTGATTGAGTTCAAGTTTCAAAGCATGTGGTCTGAAAATATGCAGGGCATAATCTCAATCTTTTCGTATCGGTTGAGGCCTGATTTGTGACCCAGTATGATCTCTTCTGGAGAAAGTTCCATGTGCACTCGAGAAAAATGAGTATTCTGTTGTTTTAGGATGGAATGTTCTGTATATATCTGTAAAATCCATCTGGCCCAGTGTGTTATTCAAAGACCTTGTTTCTTCATTGGTCTTCACTTAGATGATCTATCCATCATTGTGAGTGGGATGTTGAAATCCATTACTATTAATGTATTATTATCAATATGTTTCTTTACTTTGTTCATTAATTGCTTTATATCATTGGCTGCTCCCATGTTGGGTGCATAAATTTTTACAATTGTTAGATCTTCTTGTTGGATAGACCCTTTAAGTATGATATAGTGTCCCTCTACATCTATTACTACAGTCTTCAGTTTAACATCTAAATTGTCTGATATGAGGACTACTACCCAGCTTTCTTTTGAGGTCCATTAGCATGGTAAATGTTTCTCCATCCCCTCACTTTCAGTCTGGAGGTATCTTTAGGACTAAAATGAGTCTCTTGTCAACAGCATATGGATGGATCTTGCTTTTTTATCCAATCTGATACCCTGTGTCTTTTGGTTGGAGCATTTAGCCCATTTACATTCAGAGTAACTATTGAAAGATTTGAATTTAGTGCCATTGTATTGTCCATAAAGTCCCTGTTTCTGTAGATTGTCTCTGTTTCTTTCTGGTTTCTGTCTGTCCTGGAAGCTCTTTAGCTCTCCTTCCATTCTGAATGACATCCTTGATGGATAAAGTATTCTTGGCTGTGTGATCTTCTCATTTATTACCCTGAATATGTCTTGCCAGCCCTTTCTGGCCTGCCAGGTTTCTGTGAATAGGTCTGATGTTATTGTGACGTTCCTCCCCTGTACATAAGGAATCTCCTCTCCCTAGCTGCTCTCAGGATAGCTTCATCTTCTCTACAATTTGCAAGCTTCACTATTATATGTTGGGGTGTTGATCTATGTTTGTTGATTTTGGGAGGGGTCTTCTCTGCCTCTTGGACATGAATGCTTGTTTCCTTCCCCAGAGTAGGGACGTTCTCAGCTATGATTTGCTCAAATATACCTTCTGGCCCTCTCTCTCTCCCCACCCCCTTGGGCACCCCAATAATTCTGACATTGATTCATTTCAGGGCATCATTAATCTCTCAAAGCCTTTCTTCATGGGATATTAGTTGTCTTTCTCTCTTTTCCTCAACTTCTTTTCCATCAGCCTGTCTTCTAGATCACTTATTCTCTCTTTTGCCTTGTTTATCCTAGGTGTTAGAGCATCCAAATTTAGACTGCATCTCATTTATATCATTTTTAAGTTTGGCTTGATTAGATCTCATTTCCACCCTTAGAGATTCTGTACTGTCATTTATGTTTTTTTCAAGCCTACCTATTAATTTTATAATTGCTATCCTGAATTCCATCTCTGACATCTTACTTATATCCATATCAGTGCCTCTGGTTCTTTCTTTCTTTTTTTTTTTTAAAGATTTTATTTATTTATGTGACAGAGAGACAGCACGAGAGATAACACAAGCAGGGGGAGTGGGAGAGGAAAAAGAAGGCTTCCCGCTGAGCAGGGAGCCTGATGCAGGGCTTGATCCCAGGATGCTGGGATCATGAGCTGAGCTGAAAGCAGCTGCCTAATGACTGAGCCACCGAGGTGCCCCTGGTTCTTTCTTTTGTTGTGATTTCCTCCTCCTAGTCATTTTGCCCAGGGAAGCATGGGTGAACAAATGAGCAGAATCCAAAATATCAACCCCAACCAAAGCAAAATACACCCTAGACAAATCCAAAGTCGTTTAAAGCCACAACAGAAAAGTAAATGAAACAATACAAAAAAAGGGTGGGGAGATACCATAAACTCACAGAGCAGACAAAGCAGGGTGATCTACTTGTTCCTGATTGAATTTTGGTCTCTGTGTTATAAGATACTACATCCCAAAATTGCAAAGAAAGCAAATCTTATATATATAACAAATATATATATAAGCAAAATACATATAAGCAAAATAAATATATATATATTTTTTCACTCTATATATGCTTGTGTATATATATATGAATATATATATATGAATAGAGTGTAAAAAGGACTAAAATGAAGCCTATATCTATAAAATGTAGATGTCAAAAATAAAAGTTAAAAAGCAACTTAAAAACATAAGTTGGTAAAATAAGAATCTAGCTGAAATGGGGAAAAGGTAAAAAAAAAGAAATGAAAAATTTTTGACTGAAAGATAAACTAGTCACAAGAAAACACCTGGAGCTTAATAGACTATTTTCCCCTGGTGCTGGAGTTTTATAGTCTTATGGCTGTAGTCCACCTGTTCTTCCAGTCTATCTTCTGGGGGAGGTGCCTGCTGTGTGCCCTGGGTGGAGTTGTCCCACCCCTTATCAGGGGGCTGGGCTCAGTGTTGCTTTTTTCCCTGGAGGCTGTCTGTGTCTCTTCAGAGGATCAGAGCAAAAATGGCCATGTCCAGATCTCCTGCCCAGAGCCAAAAGATCGTGGTTCCCCTTCTTTAATAAACACTTTGGGACAAACAGTTTTCACATTTTGTGTGCCAAACTCTGCAGACTCTTGCAGTGCGTGTCCACTGCAATCCTTTCAGGGATGGTAAGTGGCCCAAGTGTTCCCGTCATTTTCAGGGTGCTCAGGCAAAGAGCAGTCACTCCACTGGCCCACCTCACGGTTTATGGCAACCGCAGCTGAGAGTCCTTCCTGGGCTTACTGACCATAACCAGTTTCCCCTCTCCACTGCTTGGGCACTCTACCAGTTCAGGCATCCCCATTCATTGTGTCTTCTGGGATCCTGAGACCACAATGACCCACCTAAAATTCTGCCCTTTTCATCCCCTGAACCCCTTTCAGGAACGGATATCTCTCACTGGAGCAGATTTCTAAGGGTTCTGATTTTGTGCTCTGGTGTTACATCACTTTCCAGTAGCCAGCTCATGGAGGCTCCCTCCCCCCTCTGTTTATCTTCTGATATTTCCCCGCAGATTCATGACTCCGCACCTCCTACCTTGCAAAAAGCAGTGATTTTCTACTTGTAGAGTTCCAGATATATTTTCGTACATCTCAGGCTGAATTCGTGGGTGTTCAGAATGGTTTGCTAGATATCCAGCTAAATTCAAAGGACCCCTACTCTTCCACCATCTTGCCTCTTCAACCCTTTTTGTAATAATTTTTTAAAAAGTCTTCTTGGATATGACTCTGACCTCTAAATAGCATCAACCCCTCCAACACTATTTTCCACATCCCTTACTGTACTCAGAAGGCATTTTCCCAACCTTCACAAAATATATAACTTATCTCTGGTGTGGGATGTATGTGGATAAAATGGAACTAATTAAACCACAATAAACACTGACCAATATGTAGTTCATAAAGGACTGAGCTATAGTGTTTATAAGAATGAAGTTTTAGATGTCATAAGCATGCCTTGTCTTTCTATCCTTTAATGTCTGCCTACTTGGTGGAAGAATTTCTGTATGGATGCCCTGAACTTGGTGTGTTGCTAGCAAAAATAAGGTCCACAAGATTTTGCCTACTTCAGCTTCATCCTGTTCCACTCCATAATTTTGTTATACTGGATTTCTTTCACTTTATCAAATACTCTATCAGTTACAATAATTTTGATTTTAGGTAATCAAAACACTGACTCGAACTTATTAACTCAAAACTGGAAGGCTAAAAGTATGGCAAGCTCTAGCTATGATAGAAATCAATAGCTATTCAATTATTGTTAGGAAACCCTTCAATTCATTTCAGTTCTGTGTTAAGCTCTCTGCAGTTTGGCTTCATTCTAAGGCTGGTTATCTTCTGTGTAGCAAGATTATTGCCAATGGAAATAAGGATTACAAGCTTTTTTTTTTTTTTTATCACCATCAGCAGGAAAGAAGAGGAAAATCTCTCCTTGAAGCATGGGGTAGGTCTTTTTCTTTAAGTTTTAATGGGCTAATTTAGGCCAGGTATCAACTGCTGGACAAATAACAGTCACCAAGGGAATGCCACACACTGATTAGCCTAAATCAATCAGATTCTTCTGAACATACAGAGATAGGATTGAATATCTGACAAAATTGAAATTATATTCAGAGTAAGAAAGGGGGAAGTGGATGTTGAGGAGGCAATGAACATTTATCTACCATGAATGCTACCTTCTTTCTCAAATCCTGATCTTTGCACACACTGTTCCCTCTGCCTGAAATACTCTTTGCCTCCCTCTTTACCTAAATTTTGCTTTCCTTTCAGCTCTCATCTTTTTAACCCAGCTTTATTGAGATATAATTGATATCCAGCACTGTATAAGTTTAATGTATACAACATAATGATTTGACTTACATATATTGTGAATTTATTGCCACAAGTTAACATTCATCATCTCATAGAGATATAAAATTTTGAAAAAGAAAAAAAAATGAGTTTTTTCCTTGTGATGAGGACCCTTAGGATTTACTTTTAACAATTTTCATATACAACATAGAGCAGTGTTAATGAGTCATTACAGTGCATATTACTATGCCAGGGCTTATATTTATCTTACAACTGGAAGTTTGTACCTTTTGACCACCTTCATTGATTCCTCTAACCCCCACTTCTGATAATCACAAGTCTGATCTCTTTTTCTATAAGTTTATTTTTTTTCTTTTTTTTCACATTCCACATATAAGTGAGATCATACAGTATTTGTCTTTTGCTGTCTGACTTATTTCACTTAGCATAATATCCTCAAGGTCCATCCACATTGTCACATATAATAGAATTTCCTTCTTTTTAAAGGATGAATAATATAGGGGAAGAGAGGAAAAAATGAAACAAAATGAAACCAGAGAGGGAGACAAACCATAAGAGACTCTTAATCATAGGAAACAAACTGAGGGTTGCTGGAGGGAAGGGGGGTGGAGGAATGGGGTAACCGAGTGATGGACACTGGGGAGGGTATGTGTTGTAATGAACACTGGGTATTATATTAGACTGATGAATCACAGACCTGTACTCCTGAAACAAATAATACATTATATGTTAATCAATTGAATTTAAATTTAAAAAAAGGATTAATAATATTGCTTTGTGTATATATACCACAACTTCTTTATCCATTCATCCACTGGTAGACACTTAGGTTGTTTTCATGTCTTGGCTATTGTAAATAATGCTGCTATGAACATGGGGGTGCAGATATCTCTTTGACATAGTGTTTTCATTTCCTTTGGACAAATTCCCAGAAGTGAAATTGCTAGAATATATGGTAGTTTTATTTTTAATTCTTTAATTTAATTTAATTTAATTTAATTATGTTATGTTAGTTACCATACAGTACATCATTAGTTTTTGATGTGGAGTTCCATGATTCATTGTTTTCATATAACACCCAGTGCTCCATGCAATACGTGCCCTGCTTAATACTCATCACCAGGCTAACCCATCCCCCCACTCTGCCCCTCTAAAACCATCAGTTTGTTTCTTGGAGTCCATAGTCTTTCATGGTTCATCTCCCCCTCCAATTCCCCCCCTTCATGTTTCCCTTCCTTCTCCTAATGTCCTCCATGCTATTGCTTATGTTCCACATATAAGTGAAACCATATGATAATTGACTTTCTCTGCTTCACTTATTTCAACTAGCATAATCTCCTCCAGTGCCATCCATGTTGATGTAAAAGTTGGGTATTCATCTTTTCTGATGGCTGAGTAATATTCCATTGTATATATGGACCACATCTTCTTTATCCATTCATCTGTTGAAGGGCATCTCAGCTCTTTCCACAGTTTGGCTATTGTGGACATTGCTGCTATGAACATTGGGTGCATATGGCCCTTCTTTTCACTACATCTGTGTCTTTGGGGTAAATACCCAGGAGT
>NC_138385.1:42201207-42216966 GCF_054177405.1 Leptonychotes weddellii
TGATGATGAACATTTTTTCATGTGTCTGTTAGCCATTTGTATGTCTTCTTCAGAGAAGTGTCTGTTCATGTCTTCTGCCCATTTTTTGACTTGATTATTTGTTTTTTGGGTGTTGAGTTTGAGAAGTTCTTTATACATCTTGGATATCAGCCCTTTGTCTGTAGTGTCATTTGCAAATATCTTCTCCCATTCTGTGGGTTGTCTCTTTGTTTGGTTGACTGTTTCCTTTGCTGTGCAGAAGCTTTTTATCTTGATGAAGTCCCAAAAGTTCATTTTTGCTTTTGTTTCACTAGCTTTTGGAGATGTCTCTTGAAAGAAGTTGCTGTGGCCGATGTCAAAGAGGTTATTGCCTATGTTCTGCTCTAGGATTTTGATGGATTCCTGTCTCACATTTAGGTCTTTCATCCATTTTGAGTTTATCTTTGTGTAGGGTGTTAGAGAATGGTCGAGTTTCATTCTTCAGCATGTGGCTGTGCAATTTTCCCAGCACCATTTATTGAAGAGACTGTCTTTTTTCCATTGCATGTCTTTTCCTGCTTTGTCAAAGATTATTTGACCATAGAGTTGAGGGTCCATATCTGGGTTCTCTATTCTGTTCCATTGGTCTATATGTCTGTTTTTGTGCCAGTACCATGCTGTCTTGGTGATCACAGTTTTGTACTATAGCTTGAAATCAGGCAAAGTGATGCCCCCATCTTTGGTTTTCTTTTTCAACATTTCCTTGGTGATTCAGAGTCTTTTCTGATTCCATACAAATTTTAGGATTGTTTGTTCCAGCACTTTGAAAAATGTCCTTGGAATTTTGATTGGGATGACATTAAAGGTATAGATTGCTCTGGGCAGCATAGACATTTTAACAGTGTTTATTCTTACAATTCATGAGCATGGAATATTTTTCCATCCTTTTGTGTCCTCTTCTATTTCTTTCATGAGTGTTCTGTAGTTCCTAGAGTATAGATCCTTTACCTCTTTGGTTAGGTTTATTCCGAGGTATCTTATGGTATTTGGTGTTATTGTAAATGGAATTGATTCTCTAATTTCTCTTTCTACAGTTGCATTGTTAGTATATAAGAAAGCAACTCATTTCTGTGCATTGATTTTGTATCCTTCACAGCACCATCTGTTGAATAGATTGATTTTTGTACATTAACTATTCTTGGCCCCCCTGTCAAATATTAGTTAATTGAGTTTTCATCTTATACATAATTCTCTGACCCAGGCGAACTGTATTAGAGATGTTGGGGTCTATATAGATTTTGTAGATTAAATGTAATTTTCTGGATGGGGTATGATTAACATAGCTCCACAGTTTTATAAATAGTTGTTCCTAGAACATATCTCAGAGTAGAGGCAACACTGTACTATATGATCTCACAGGCTGTGTGGTACAATTGAATGATACCTCCCTGACTAGGGCCAGTGGCTCAGCAAACTATGGCAAATGGGCTAAATCCAGCCCATTTACCTCATTTTGTAAGTACAGTTTAATTTGAATACAAGCATATTTATTTATGTAGGGCCTACAAAGCTAAAAATATTTACTATGTGTCACTTTATAGGAAAAAATGCTATCCTCTGACTTGGACAACACAGAGGCCCTGTTTCTAGGCCTTATCTTCCTGAGAGATGCTACACCCAGGGAATTGAGTTGAGATTACCTACCCTCACTGTAAACAATGGAAATGTAACAGAGTTCTTTTGCTGTGCTGGAACAAACAATCCTAAAATTTGTATGGAATCAGAAAAGACCCCGAATCACCAAGGAAATGTTGAAAAAGAAAACCAAAGCTGGGGGCATCACGTTACCTGATTTCAAGCTATATTACAAAACTGTGATTACCAAGACAGCATGGTACTGGCACAAAAACAGACATACAGACCAATGGAACAGAATAGAGAGCCCAGATATGGACCCTCAACTCTACAGTCAAATAGTCTTTGACAAAGCAGGAAAAAATATGCAATGGAAAAAAGACAGTCTCTTCAATAAATGGTGCTGGGAAAATTGGACAGCCGCATGCAGAAGAATGAAACTCGACATTCGCTAACACCATGTACACATGTACTTGGTGAGCATGCAGACAAGTAACTATAGTATTCATAATAATTGTGAGGAAGAGTAAGTGGGACAGGAATGCACAGAAACAACCATGAGATTGACAAAGATGAGCAGTTCACACTTCTTAGATTCCTCATACCATGCTGTCATCAGCAGTTGTAAGTCACTGTGGAAAACTGGGAGAACTGGGCCTATATATCCATCTAGGTTCATGCTGCTTTATCTTCTGTTCCATATAGTAGTTTCTAAATAGATAGGTTTCTATATCTGTTGTCCTTAAATAAATTTAATATCCTTTAACTATATATGTGTATCCATCAATCACATTCCTGGACTAGAGTGTAGCAGCAGATTTGTCAATCTATATTGATGGTTAACAGTCTTTTGCGGATGTAAGGTATGAAAGTATTACTTAGAAAGTTGTACCTGATTTCTTTTTCTAAATGGTGAATTTACTGAAATCAGGGACTATACTGTATACTACTTTCAGCTAGAAGAGGAGTAAGTGCTAGGTTGCTTAATAAGTGCTTGTGAATGTGAAATAAAAAAGTAACAATCTAGAAGGGCAATCAAGCAAGATTGAATGCTTTGGTTATTTTGGTTAAACGTTTTAAGGAGGGAGAAATTTAAAACACTTTCTACTTCCTATAATTTTCTGTTCTCTTATAAAAAGATGTAAGTGAAATAGCGATAAATCTAAAATAACTGAGGGGCACCTGGATGGCTCAGTTGTTAAGTATCTGCCTTTGGCTCGGGTCATGATCCCAGGATTCTGGGATCGAGCCCCGCATCAGGCTCCCTGCTCAGTGGGAAGCCTGCTTCTCCCTTTCCCACTCCTCCTGCTTGTGTTCCCTCTCTCACTGTGTCTCTCTCAGTCAAATAAATGGATAAAATCTTTTTTAAAAATCTAAAATAACTGAAACTAGAATGGTATATTTGTTGTTAAAAGCACACATAAGGACTATTAGGGTAGACTGTATCCTTGATCTGTAGTCATAACCTTATTCATAAAAGGCTCAGGGACTTCAGCATGCTTAATAAATTTAATAAATTCAAAAATGCTTAGAATCAAAGGTAAATTGTGATTCCAGTCTACAAGTTTGGCTCATAAAAGGTAGTAAAACTAGGATAATGTCAATTATATAACTGAATATGGAGCCTTAGCTCTACTTTGGTTCCTGACTCATTTGCAAAATATATAAAACTAAAAGGTGAATGCAAACAATTTCTTCCTACCATGTGCCAAACACCACTCAAGACACTACAAGTACAGTGTTCAATAATGCAAGCAAGGTCTATGCCCTCAGTGAGTTTTTATTCCATTGGGACAACATATAAAAGTAATCAGATGCACTGCAATATAGAGATCATATAATAAGTAATAGGCTAGGTAAGTACTGGGTGCTCTAGGAGCACAGATGAAAAATATTGAAACCAGAATGAGGAATCAAATATCTCCTTGAGAAACTACACTAATATTTATAGACTGGGTTGAAGTTAAATCAACAGGGAGGGAGGTGAAGAGTTGGTGAGAGTAGTGGTGAAGAACATCCCAAGGAAAATAAACAAGAAATGCAAAAATCCTATGGTAGAAACAATTAAGGGGGACTGGAATTTTAGATGGAATGGATGATTTTCTAGAGAAGTATGTTTACCAAAAATAATTCAAGAATAGCATGACTGACATGAGATTAGGCTTAAGGGGTAAGCAGGGGTGACCTTATGAACAGCTTTGTTGATTGTGCTAAAGATTTTGAACCATGTTAACAATTTTAGAGCAAAGAGAAGTCACAAAAGGAATTTGAGAAAGATAATAATATAATCAGATTTATGTTTTCCTAAAAAAAATATTACCAATTGTTGTATAGATACCTAGGAGTAGAGATAGAGTAAAGGCAGGTTGCCCAGTTGGGATACAAATCATTTCTTTACTTCCCCATGCTTTCATTTGTAGGGAGCATTGTGCAGTGTAATAACTACTACCTATAAGCCAGTTAGTAATTTATTTGATCCTTTCAATTCATCAGGAAAGCCTGGTATGCTTCAGTAACAACAACAACAACAAAAACCCAAAGCTGCATGACTTAAAACAACAAAAGTTTGGTTTTTGCTTATGATACATATTCATCTTGGGTCAACTGATAGACTCTGCCTCATGTTGTCCTCATTCCAGGACTCAAGCTGACAGAGAAGTCATACTTTAGAGTGTTACCCATTGCTGGGGAATTCATTTGGGATTACCTAAGTCAAATAGCACATTAGCTCCTAGAGCTTCTACCTCGAAGTGATGATTATCATATCTAACATCAAGAAGTGATAGAGAAATGTAACACTATAATATGATTGAAAAGAGAATAAAATTATGACCAAAGACAACCTATGTAATGAGAAAAAAAATTTTGCAAATCATATATCTGATGAATTTAGTGTCCAGAATATATAAAGAACTCTCAAAACTCAAAAACAAAAAACTCAGTTTTTTAAAGTGGGCATAGGATTTCAATAGATATTTGTCTAAAAATATCTAGAAATAAAATTCACCAAAGAGATGAAAAAACTGTACCCTGAGAAGTATAAAACACTGATGAAAGAAATTCAAGATGACACAAAGAAATGGAAAGACATTCCATGCTCATGTGTTGGAAGAGTAATGTTGTTAAAATGTCTATACTACCCAAAGCAATCTACATATTTAATTCAATGCCTATCAAAATACCAACATTGTTTTTCACAGAACTAGAACAAATAATCCTAAAATTTGTATGGAGCCACAAAAGACTGCAAATAGTCAAGGCAATCTTGAAAAAGAAAAACAAAACTGGAGGTAACACAATTCCAGACTTCAAATTATATTACAAAGCTGTATTAATCAAAACAGTATACTGCTGGCATAAAAATAGACACATAGGTCAAAGGAACAGAATAGAAAACCCAGAAATAAACCCATAATTATATGGTCAATTAATCTTTGACAAAATAGGAAAGAATATCCAGGGAGAAAAAGACAATCTCTTTAACAAATTTTGTTCGGAAAACTAGAGAGCTACATGCAAAAGAATGAAACTGGACCACTTTCTTATACCACACACAAAAATAAATTCAAAATGGATGAAAGACCAATATATGAGCTCTGAAACCATAAAACCCTAGAAGAGAACACAGGGAGTAATTTATCTGACATTGGCCATAACAACATTTTTCTAGATGCCTCCTGAGCCGAGGGAAATAAAAGCAAAAATAAACTATGTGGACTACCTCAAAATAAAAAGCTTCTGTCCAGTGAAGAAAACAATCAACAAAGCTAAAAGTCAACCTACTGAAATAGGAGAAGATATTTGCAAATGAAATATCCAATAAAGGGTTAGTATCTAAAATACAGAACTCAACAAGCAAAAAACAAATAATCCAATTAAAAATCGGCAGAAGACATGAACAGATATTTCTCCAAAGATATCCAGATGGCCAGCAAACACATGAAAAGATGCTTAATGTCACTCATCATCAGCGAAATGCAAATCTTAACCATAATGAGATATCACCTCACCCCTGTCAAAATGGCTAAAATAAAAAACATAAGAAACAAGTGTTGGTGAGGATGTGAAGAAAAATGAACCCTTGTGCACTGTGGGTGGGAATGCAAACTGGTGCAGCCACTCTGGAAACAGTATGGAGGATCCTCAAAAAGTTAAAAATAGAACTACCCTATGATCCAACAATTATACTACTGGGTATTTACCAAAAAATACATAAACACTAATGCAAAGGGATACACGCACCCTGATGTTTATAGCAGCATTATTTACAATTGCCAATTTATGGAAGCAACCCAAGTATCTATCAATAGGTGAATAAAGAAGAAGTGGTATATATATGCAATGGAATATTATTCCACCACAGAAAGGAATGAAATCTTGTCACTTGCAATAACATGAATGGAGCTAGGGTGTATAATGCTAAGTGAAATAAGTCAGTCAGAGAAAGACTGATACCATATGATTTCACTCGTGTAGAATTTAAGAAACAAAACAAACTAGCAAAGGAAAAAAAAAGAGAGAGAGCAAGACAAAGTAGGAAACAGACTCTCAAATATAGAGAACAAATCTGATGGTTACCAGAGGGGAGGTGGTGGAGGATGGGTGAAATAGGTGATGGGAATTAAAGAGTACATTTATCATGATGAGCCCTGACTAATGTACAGAGTTGTTGAATCACTAAATTGTACACCTGAAACTAATATAACACTGTATGTTAACTATACTGGAATTAAAATTAAAAACTTAATTTAAAAAATAGATATTTATTCAAAGAGCTATAAACATGAAAAGATGCTCAATGTCATAAGTCATTAGGAAATCAAAATAAAAAACACAATGAGATAGCAGTTCAGGGACACCTGGGTGGCTCAGTTGGTTGGGCATCTGCCTTTGGTTCAGGTCATGATTCCAGGGTCCTGGAATCGAGTCCCGCATCGGGCTCCTTGCTTAGTGGGAAGCCTGCTTCTCCCTCTGCCTGCTCTTCCCTCTGCTTGTGCTCTCTCTCTCTCCAACAAATAAATAAATAAAATATTTTTTAAAAAAGCATCTTGGGGCACCTGGGTGGCTCAGTCAGTTAAGCATCTGCTTTCGGCTCAGGTCATGATCCCAGGGTCCTGGGATCGAGCCCCGCATCAGGCTCTCTGCTCGGCAGGAAGCCTGCTTCTCCCTCTCCCTCTGGCTGCCGCTCTGCCTACTTGTGCTCTCTCTCTCTCTCTGTGTCAAATAAATAAATAAAATCTTAAAAAAAAAAAAGCATCTTAAAAAAAAAGATAGCAGTTCACACCCACTAAGATGACTAGAATTTATTTATTTATTTTTTGAAGATTTTATTTATTTATTTGAGAGAGAGGGTGAGAGAGAGAAAGCATGGGGGGGCGAGGTTGAGAGGGAGAAGCAGGCTCCCTGCTGAGCAGAAAGCCCGACGTGGGACTTGATCCTGGGACTCCTGGATCATGACCTGAGCTGAAGGTAGAAGCTTAACTGAGCCACCCAGGTGCCCAAGATGGCTAGAATTTAAAAACAAAAACAAAAATGGAAAATAATCAGTGTTAATGAGGATATGGATAAGTTGGAAACCTTATAAAATGGTTCAGCTACTGTAGTTCCTCAAAAATCTAAACATAGAATTACCTCACCCATCAATTCCACTATTAGGTTTACACCCCAAGGAATTGAAAACAAGTACTCAAATACATGTACATGTACATTCATAGGAGCACCCATGATAAGCATATTCTGGTATATACATATAATGGAATATTATTTAGCCATAAAAAGAAATGAAAAACTGATTAATGCTATAATGTGGATGAATCTTAAAAACTTGCTAATTGAAAGAAGCCAGACACAAAAGGACACATATTGTATTATTCCAATTATATGAGATATCCAGAACAAGTAAATCCATAAGAGATAAAAAGCAATTTGTTGTTGCCAGGAACTAAGAGATGGGGAATGGGGAATAATAGTTTAATGGGTATGGGGTTTCTTTTTGAGGTGATGAAAATATTTTCAAACTAGATAGAGGTTGTGGTTGCACAACACTGAAATTTACTAAATGCCACTGAATTATTCACTTTAAAATGATTTTTATGTGAGTTTCAGTTTAATGAAAAAATATTTATGATAAGAAATAATGACTACCACAACTCACTCTAAAAATCTGTCATGAGGGAGCCTGTAGAATATTTTTTGGGGCGGGGGCAAGCAAAGGGGAGGGGCAGAGGGAGAGGGAGAGAGAGAATCTCAAGCAGGCTCCCCACCCAGCGTGGAGCCCCACACGAGGCTTGATCTCACAACCCTGAGATCATGACCTGAGCCAAAATGAAGAGTTGGCTGCTTAACTGACTGAGCCACCCAGGTGCTCCACTTGTAGAATATTTTTGTTTGTTTGTTTGTTTTCTATTCTTTCTTTCTTTCTTTTTTTTTAATTTTATTTTATTTTTTATTCTTATGTTAATCCCCATACATTACATCATTAGTTCTAGATGAAGTGTTCCACGATTCATTGTTTGTGCATAACACCCAGTGCTCCATGCAGAACGTGCCCTCCTCAATACCCACCACCAGGCTAACCCATCCTCCCACCCCCCTCCCCTGTAGAACCCTCAGTTTGTTTTTCAGATATCACACTGTATTTTAAGCATCTGTTTCCTTACCCATGTCTTTTGCTAGTGTAGGAGCTCCCTGAGGAGCTCTTTGCCTCTGCAGTCTATCAGTCGTTCTTGAAGCATGATTCCTCCTCGTAACCCACTGCTTGAGTTTGTGGTCTAGGTCATAGGCCTTGGGTTCACTGCACACTGAGACTCCATTCCTTTGACTCCAGGCCATATACTTCAGTCAGCTCTCTCAGCACAGTGTGATTCTCTAGGGACACTGTAAAGGGGAAGTATTTTTTTTTCCTTTTAAATTATTTATACTAATGACTCTCAGAGTGTGGTCCTGGGAACATAGATCAGAAACTCTGTGAGAGGGGCCCAGTAATCTGTATTTTCAAAAGCCCTGGGCTAAAATTTGAGAACCACTGCTCTCTTATGCCTGGCTTAAGAAATGTCTGATTTCCTAAGGGCTTATTTACTCTCTATTTGCTTTCCTTTTTTTTCACAAGACATTGTTTTTGAGATTTTTCTAGGGTCATGGTCTAGTAAAATCACAGTGAAATAGACATTACTGGACTTGGAGGTCATATGAAGGTTATGAGGAGAAGAAAATATGGACCTCAATATTGTATTAATATTCTTAAACTCACCGAGTATTGATTAAGCTGAAATTTTCTAAGACTATGCCATTCCTAGGAGGAAAATATCATTTTAACCATCATTCTTGTAATTAATAAAGCATTAAAAGAAAAACAAGCCTCTTTCAACAACAACAACAACAACAAAAAACCCTTCTTTATGCCAAGACAATTTCCCATTGATTTTAGGATATCTCTTAATCACATATTTAACTCCTCTATTGAATTGTACTGCCTATTTATGCATACACCCAATTACTGACAACTTTAGAGAATTTAAACTCCTTGAGAGGGTTCCAGAGGCAAATCCTTAGTGCAAAAACAAAAGTGGCAACTTTATCAAAATACAGTAGACTTCATTTCCACACTGCAATGTGTTCAGTACTCTCTATAACTCCTCAAAACCATTAAAACATGCTTTGTTTGCATTGATCTAAGCAGGAGTCTGGACTAGTAAGGCTACAGAACCTCATTTTTGGGGGTACTTTAGAAAAAATTGAATGAGGAATTAAGGAACTGGATTAAGGTCTGGATTCTAGCCCAGACCTCTCTGTGGACTAGCTACGTGACCTTGAACAAATCATTCCCTCTGTCCCCCTTCTGCATTTCCCAGTCTATAAAATACAGAAATTTGGACTGGATGATATTTAAAACATATTGCTCCTCTGAAGTTTCTAGGTGGCCTGTAGGTCAAGATTTAGAATTAAAGTGATAGTGAAAACCAAGTTCACCTTCTTATAAATGGAACTATAGTAATATGATCTAAACAGGTCTTCCTAAGGGCTGTATAGAAGCCACTGTAGATCAGCATAGACATTATCAGATTGATGGTAGAAGTGGATTGTCTCTGAGCTTAGCCTACTTCCTGAGAGCAGGATGGACAAACACTAGGCCCAGGCCTCTTAGTTCACCTTCTCTGTTAAGGACCATCCAGGTTCATGTTGTTTTTTTTCTCTTTTTCATATTTTTTTTTAGTGAACAGCAAAACATTCTTTGGAGCCTCTTAGGTATCTAAGAATGACCTAGAAAATTTCTTTGAATCTGGAAAACTTTTAGATCATTGAGTATTTGAAGTGAAGCCTTCATGTATTTCACCCACTTATCTTGATGAACACTGAGTAATATATAGAATCATTAAACCACTATATTATACACCTGAAACTAATATAACATTGTATGTTAACTACATTGAAATTAAAATAATTAAAAAATAAAGTGAAGCCTTACATTGTTAAGGTATTAATCTATTTGTCTTGTAATATCCATTCTTAGTAAGTTTTTCAGAAACAATGGCCAAAATAAGAGAAAGCTTGGGTTTCATTCCTAAGAAAGGAAGTAATGATACATTAACCCATTCTCCACAAAAGTCAGCATTTAAAAGCATTGCATTGATAGTACTGATAAAACTATGCTACAGACATGTAAGAAACTACAATTTGCTGCCCATGGCAATGCTAATTGGCTTATTCTGTAGAATTTTCTATTGCTACCTTAACTTTTAAATGTTTGGGTACACCATTACAAGTTTGATGTTTCCTGAATTTTGCATGGCTGATTTGGATCATTACCCTTGTTTTACTGTTGGTTTTCATATTTAAATTCCAAGGATTTTTTTAAAGCTAGTAAATACTAAAACAGCTTCAAGATGAACATAAGCATCTGAGTGCCTCGGGGTCTGGAAGTTAGACAAACAAATACAGTCTAAGCAGATGCTTGAACAGCCAGGGGAGGCCTTGGGCAGAACAGGAGATGCTGGCAGAACCGAGAGACCATCATTTCCTAGCTTGTAAGCAGCCTAATCCCTCAATGTTATGCCTCCAGCTTGGGGGGTTTATTTCAGGCCTCAGAGTAGGTTCCAGTAGCTTTGCCTCACTTCTCCCAAACCTCTGCCTGAAATGCCCTATCCCCCAGAGACCTATACCAAGAAAACCAAATGGGAAATACAAACTTGAAGCAACAGAAAAGAAATCCCAGAAGTTCTAAAAACACTTCCATGAATTTTAAAATAAGAGTTAACATTGGTAGAGCACTTCTTATTTACCAGCCACCATGCCAAGTGTTTTACCTGGATTATCTAATTTAATCCCCACAATGGTTGAAGAGGGTAGACATTGTTATTTTCCCCATGATATCAACAAGGAAACTCAGACTGAGGGAAGTTAAGTGACTTGCCAAGGTATCAGAGGTAATAGGGGATGGAACTAGAAATTGGAGTCAGTCTGACACTAGAGCCCATGCTCCTAACACCTACACTACATTGTCTGTGTGTAGCATATGGGAGATGTAGTTGAGGGGGCCACTTGTGCAGGACAACTAATGCTGAAGACTGTCCCAGGTGTGCCCTGCAACAGATAAACTGCATGTGAGCAGTGACTGTGCATGGCACTCAAGCCCAGGGCTATGGTCCTGCTGTCCATTGCCCAAATGTTTATGTCATTATCTCTAAGCATAACTGTGCTGGGAGAGGTAATTCTGCCAGGCACATCTCTGCAGATAAAAACCACTGCAGTCAAAAATTGGCCTGACAGGACACCAGGTGGCAAGAAATAAGAATGGGAACAGGAAAGGTGTGGATGCTTTGAGGGAAGCCTGAGGGTCCATGGGAGGCAGAGAATAAATAGCTTCTACATATTGTTTGCCAAATACACCTAGGGAAAGTCTCATTTTAAAAAAATCCAGCCAACATACCAATGAACAGGTGAATAAGTAGTTGTTAACAGGTGCACAAAACCATAACAAAAATCCAGCTTTTCCTGCATAGTCTCATCCTTGATGGCTGTTCTCACTGATTCTATCCTAGCATGCCAAGATTTCTTCCATGACTGTCCTTTTAAATACAATTATCCTCCTCTGAGGAGTTCAGAGATTCTGGATCAGGGAAAGTTCCACAGGTCACCAAATTATTCTCCTCATGGCCTAGGAAGAAGTGCAAACAGTACTGCCTTCCACAGACTGGAAGAAAATGCACCAAGAGGGAAGAGTGGGTCAAATGGAAAAAGAATGCATCAGGAAACCTAAGGTGACAGTGGCTCCCCAAGAAGGCCAATGCTTTTCCCCACATTCCATATAGCACATTGAACTTTGTCCCATGAGCATTAAATCCAGTTTACATTAGTCATGAACACATACATTAGTAGTCAGTGGCATCATGGAACTGCATTTTTATCTCCAGGTTTATCCTGTTTTGACCTCCTGAAGTATTTTCTCACCATCACTCTGCCCACAACCCTCAGTTGTTATGTCTGGAGGACATAGGTTACATAGCCCAATTCTCTCTCCCGGAACATCCAGCTCTCTGCCCTGTATGCTATACTCTATTCATTTACTTGTTGAGTGACCACTCTGAGCCAAGCTCTGTAGTAAGGCACCACAAAGGCTATAAAAGATACTTAGACACAGCCCCTGCCCTCAAATCGGAGAGAAAGCTGTAAAGAAATGTTTCCCAACTTTGAATTTTCTCCAGCCTCAGGAGCTACAAGTACAGATAAGGCCACTTAATGGCAATGACCTGGTTCTCTGCTGTTTACTCCCACCTGCTAAATTAGGAATTTTAGGCTCTTTGTCAATAATGTTTGTATTTTCAGCAAAAAAAAAAAAAAAAGGTGTTTGCAGGGACACCTGGGTGGCTTAGTTGGTTAAGCATCTGCCTTTGGCTCTGGTCATGATCCTGGGGTCCTGGAATTAAGTCCTGCATCACGCTCCCTGTCTGCTTCTCCCTCTCCCTCTGCTCCTTCCCCCACTCATGCTCTCTCTCTTTCTCTCACTCACTCACTAACTCCATCTCAAATAAATAAATACAATCTTTTAAAAAAAAACTGCTTGCAGTTTTTACTTGAAGCCCAGCCCCTGAGACTTAGACATGAACTAAGTGGGGAGCTGAACTGGGACTAACTCCAAGCAGCATACAGTAGATGGGGGATACAAACTCAGGTCTGTTTAATTTCAGAACCTGAAATCTTAATGACTGTACTGTTATTATCTCCATACATTTAGAGTTTACCTTATTTGTGAATGCAAATTTTCCAGTGGAAATCATTTTGTCCTTTCATTTACACATTCCAAACTTGAGTTAGGAGTGTGGGCATAGGGAACACTGGAGAATGCAGTAAAAAAAAAAAAAAAAAAAAAGCCCTATGCCCCTATAAAGCAAAGTTTATAATCTCTCTCAGCTGTAGAAACTCAGAATTAGACTTTTTACAAAGCACTTCCCAATTCTGAGGGTAGAGAATTTCCAGAATTTGTCAATAGAAACACTAGACTGACAAGACAGGCTATAAGCTACTGACTACAAAGTACTCTACAGACTGTTCTCCACTTTTATTTTTAGATTATTTTCTGTGTAATAGTGGTAACTGAAGCTGCCTACAATCCCTCCCATTCTGCCCCACTTTTCTCCTCAAGACTATGGTTTCAAATGCATCTAATTACTTCCCCATGCAGCATTAAATCAAGGTGCCTTCAAAATGGAGATGACCCAGTGAGTTTAATTATTCTCTAATGTGCCTCCCTGTGGCAAAGGTGGGTTTACTAAATAACTAACCATTCTAGAAGACAGCAAGGGGTTTTGTTTATTTTTGTTTTATAAAGATGGAATATAAGATTTATCTGTGTTTTAAACCTTGAGTGCCATCTTTTTCAAATAATGGTACACTATAGCAAAACTGGTAACATCAACTCACTGAGAATCTTTTTCCCTGTCTTTTTTAAAGGAAGAAACCAAGTCTTATTTTTAGAGAAACTAAATTAGCTATTCCTGTTTTTCCCCACAGAAATCATTGATGTGTTGATAAGTATTCGTTATTAAGTTAGAACATAACAATGCATGTGTTAAAATGAGAGCAAGACAAATTAAAGTGTAAGAAAAGAAGGTTTGTGGGCCTTTTATCCTTTGACTCGTGTCTATTTGGAAAATAACAATTTTATTTCTCCTTGAGTCCCTCTGCTTAATTTCCCTTTTATTTTTCCTTGCTAAAACACAATGTACCTTGGCTTCAAAAAAAAGATTCTCAATTCTCTCTAAAACAAGATGGCCATCTCTTGTCAGGTATTATTTTTACTCCACGTGTGGAAATGAATCCACAGCTAGAAAGGTTTTGTTGTTGTTTATTTTTCTGTTAACAACACATAGACTTTCTTGAAGGGTTTTGCTTACCTGCTTCATGAGGAAGTGAAACAGTTGCTCTAAGACTGCTTTGAGTCATGATGTGGTATCAAGCTTTAAGGAACCATTTTTGTTAGCACCTACTTTACACTGTAAAGAGCATGCTAAAGAGACTCTAGGAGTCCCTGGAAGGAGGGCTGTACTATTAAGAGGTATTTGCTCATTGCATTCTTCATTCATCCAGTCTTTCATCCTTGAGAAAACCTGTAATCTACTCATACGAAAATAAAGCATAGCAAAGGAGTTTTGTTGAATTAATCCATTTAAAGTCATGGCTCTTCTGGGGGCCAAAGAGAACTGGAGTCAGAAGGGAGGGCAGTATACAATAGACTACATTCATTTGTGCTATACTCCCTGCTTCACACAGAAGAGCGCCTGGGCATTTCTGGCTTTTCCACTAAAATGCCAGAACTTCCCTGCTCCACACAGCAGGAGGCCTGTGCTATTTTGTGGCTTTTCCACTAAAATGCCAGAATTTCCCAGCCCTGACAAAGGCAACAAATGATAGTATGAGACTGAGAGTTCCTATATAGATTAAGAGTTGTTACCAGAATAATTAGTGCCATGGAACAGCATTGTCCTGTGATTTGAGACCTGAGTTCTAGGTCAAGATTTGTTCATCTCTAACCTAGAGACTTTTGAGCCTCAACATCCTCATTCTTAAAATGAGAAGGTTGGATAAAAGATGGTCTCTGGGGTAGCTTTCAGCTCTAGCATTCTGTGATATTTCCCTTCTCCACCTCCTCTTCTTCCCTTGGCTTGAAGCAGACCACTGAGCTTGTTTTTTTGTTTTTTGTTTTTAACACATAATGTATTATTTGTTTCAGGGGTACAGGTCTGTGATTCATCAGTCTTACACAATTCACAGCTTCACCATAGCACATACCCTCTCCAATCTCTATCACCCAGCCATGCCATCCCTCCCACCCCCCACCACTCCAGCAACCCTGTTTGTTTCCTGAGATTAAAGTCTCCTATGGTTTGTCTCTCTCTCTCGGGTTTCATCTTGTTTCATTTTTCCCTCCCTTCTCCTATGATACTCTGTCTTGTTTCTCAAACTCCACATATCAGTGAGATCATATGATACTTGTCTTTCTCTGAATGACTTATTTTGCTTAGCTTACCCTCTAGTTCCATCCATGGTGTTGCAAATGGCAAGATTTCATTTTTTTTGATGGCTGCATAATATTCCATTGTATATATATATACCACACCTTCTTTATCCATTC
This sequence comes from Leptonychotes weddellii, assembly GCF_054177405.1. Taxonomy (NCBI): domain Eukaryota; kingdom Metazoa; phylum Chordata; class Mammalia; order Carnivora; family Phocidae; genus Leptonychotes; species Leptonychotes weddellii. Next base: position 42,216,428 of record NC_138385.1, read on the forward strand.
ATCTGTTGATGGACATCTAGGCTCTTTCCATAGTTTGGCTATTGTGGAAATTGCCGCTATAAACATTGGGGTGCATGTGCCCCTTTGGATCACTACATTTGTATCTTTGGGGTAAATGCCCAGTAGTGCAATTGCTGGGTCATAGGGTAGCTCTACTTTTAACTTTTTGAGGAACCTCCATACTGTTTTCCAGACTGGTTGCACCAGCTTGCATTCCCACCAACAATCTAAGAGGGTTCCCCTTTCTCCGCATCCCCACCAACATCTGTCATTTCCTGACTTGTTAATTTTAGCCATTCTGACTGGTGTGAGGTGGTATCTCACTGAGGTTTTGTTTTGGATTTCCTTGATGCTGAGTGATGTTGAGCACTTTTTCATGTGTCTGTTGGCCATTTGGATGTCTTCTTTGCAGAAATGTCTGTTCGTGTCTTCTGCCCATTTCTTGATTGGATTATTTGTTCTTTGGGTGTTGGATTTGATAAGTTCTTTATAGATTTTGGATACTAGCCCTTTATCTGATATGTCATTTACAAATATCT
>NC_138385.1:42217466-42274184 GCF_054177405.1 Leptonychotes weddellii
TGTGGCTGTCCAGTTTTCCCAACACCATTTGTTGAAGAGACTGTCTTTTTTCCATTGGACATTCTTTCCTGCTTTGTCAAAGATGAGTTGACCATAGAGTTGAGGGTCCATTTCGGAGCTCTCTCTTCTGTTCCATTGATCTATGTGTCTGTTTTTGTGCCAGTACCATACTGTCTTGATGATGACAGCTTTGTAATAGAGCTTGAAGTCCAGAATTGTGATGCCACCAGCTTTGCTTTTCTTTTTCAACATTCCTCTGGCTATTCGGGGTCTTTTCTTGTTCCATACAAGTTTTAGGATAATTTGTTCCATTTCTTTGAAAAAAGTGGATGGTATTTTGATAGGGATTGCATTAAATGTGTAGGTTGCTCTAGGTAGCCTAGACATTTTCACAATATTTGTTCTTCCAATCCAAGAGCATGGAACGTTTTTCCATTTCTTTGTGTCTTCCTCAATTTCTTTCATGAGTATTCTATAGTTTGCTGAGTACAAATTCTTTGCCTCTTTGGTTAGATTTATTCCTAGGTATCTTATGGTTTTGGGTGCAATTGTAAATGGGATTGACTCCTTAATTTCTCTTTCTTCTGTCTTGTTGTTGGTATATAGAAATGCAACGGATTTCTGTGCATTGATTTTATATCCTGCCACTTTACTGAATTCCTGTATGAGTTCTAGCAGTTTTGGGGTGGAGTATTTTGGGTTTTCCACATAAAGTATCATATCATCTGCATAAAGTGAGAGTTTCACTTCTTCATTGCCAATTAAGTTGCCTTTTATTTCTTTTTATTGTCTGATTGCTGAGGCTAGGACTTCTAGTACTATGTTGAATAGTAGTGGTGATAGTGGACATCCCTGCCATGTTCCTGACCCTAGGGGAAAAGCTCTCAGTTTTTCCCCTTTGAGAATGATATTCACTGTGGGTTTTTCATAGGTGGCTTTTATGATATTGAGGTATGTACCCTCTATCCCTACACTGTGAAGAGTTTTAATCAAGAAAGGTTGCTGTACTTTTTGTATTTAATTTTAACATTGAGGTCACCTGGGGAACTTTAAAAAATACGGGTTCTCACTCCCATTGACTTGAAAGTAGCTTAAATAGTGGGCACTGAAGGGGTGTGCTTACTGAAATGTCACTAGAATATTTCTTAGAATTACTGAAGAACCAACTCAAGGAGGCCAGAAACAAAGGTAGCTGCAGAGAAATATCAGGTGCATGTCATGAATCTTCCTTCTAGGCCAGTGCTTTTTAATTTTAACATCTACCCCTAAATCAGTCAGCTTTGGACAGAAGAAGATAGGAATGACTACTTTATATACAGGGTCATTTTCAGAAAAGGGAAAATTCTGAGCTAGGCAGCTGCCCTTCAAAGTGTTTACTATAACCATCAGGGTGAAAATGAGCATGGAACTTGCAATAGAAGAATATATAGCCGGAGTCGTGCCTCCTTTCAGTTGAAAGCTTGTTAGTTTAGATAACTATAATCATGCTAATATATAATCTTATTGCTTCTTTGTTTCATGTGTTTCCTTTCAGATATTTTTAAGTGCTTAATTAAAAAAAATCTCTCTAACAGTACAAAACAATGTACAATGAAAAGTAAATCAGCCTTCCACCCTGGATTAACCACCTTGCAGTCTTCTCAGGTTCCCTGCACAGGGATTACCACAGTTAAGTCTCTCACACTTGGATCTTTGCAAAGACCAAAGTTTCTAGATCTGAGTTTGATGCAACAAGACAATGTCATTTGGAGAGTTTTCATAATCATGTTATTATGGAAAGACTTTCCAGGAAATAAATTGTACACTATCCATTTGAAATGGAAACTTAAGTAGATCAAATGAACATCATAATACCACCTTACACTTGCAATACAAGACTTGAAATTTTGCAAAGCACTTTTATATGCATTATCTCATTTGATCTTCCTATTGATTCTGTGAACTTCTGCAGCCCAGATATTTTCCCCTAATTAAGTGATTTCTGAGGTTCAAAGAGGTTGATTTGTCCCATAATCATGTTTCTCACCAAAATAAAAGGACTTCTCAGGGTCCTTTGAATATATTATAGGTAAAATTGAAATATAATGAAATATTTATTTTCAATACTTCCCAGGAGCCCTCTTGTCCCTGACTGCAAAATCCTACTTGGATTACTCCTAAGGCAGGGTGTACAACCCCTTTCACCAATTAAAATATTCCGTGGGTTTTCCCAGGCCCAGCTACTATGATTAACTAACCAAGCTTGGGTAATGATGACAATAACTTGTAATTAACTAAAATTTTCCAGTTTACCATGGAGCTTCATGCCCAGGCAAGTATCAATTCATTCAACAAATATTCCTGCTCTGTGCCAGGCACTGTTCTAGACACTGGAGATACAGTGGTACACAAGACAGGCAAGCTCCCTAATCTCAAAGAGTTTACATTCCATTGGAGGAAGAGAAACAAAGAAGAAAACAAATGAATATGAATTTTGGATGATGATGAGCACTATAAAGAAAATAAAACAAAATGATGAGTGGTATGACAGAGAATGACCTGTGCAGGGTACTCACTACTTTAGATTAGAGATGTCCAGAAGACTCTGAGGAGTCAGCCTTTGAGCTGAGAATTGAATTCTAGTCCTGGAGCTATGTATGCTCTTTGCTAGCTGTGTGAACTTCAGGCAAATTAGTTAACTTATTTAAGTTTCAGTTTATTCCTCTGTAAAACATGGGTTATAGAAAGTAGTATAATAATGGTATCTACCTCATGGTGTTATTTTGAGGATTTAAGTGAGGTAATATACGCAGAGAATTACAAACTTTAATACTTAAGTGCCCAACAAAGATTAGTGCGTAGTTATCCGTGATTTCACTTTGTCCTCGTAACAACCCGTTAAATTGGGGTGGGGATTATTATGTTTATTTTCTAGTTAGGAAAATTGATATTTAGGGAGATGAAATGATAATGGGTCTCTCAAGGAAAACTTTTCCAGATTATCTATTTGCAGTTAGAGAGTTCTAGCAATCCTATCTTTGAGATACTTTGATAGACTAAAGACCGGGGAGGTTTGGGGACAGGCAACCATTTTATGTTGTTCACATCCAAACAGGACTTGCTATCTCATTCTCAGACTTCTAGAAAGGTACGAAGCAATCATTTTAATGGTCTCTAGAAAGAAAGCATTAGTATAGGGGGTCAGTGATACTAAATATTATAGGTATAAATCATCTTCATTAGGTTAATTGAAAGTGTGCTCTATCACTGGCTCTTGAATAATAAGTAATACTCATTCATTAAAATGGATACTCTCCTGTAAAACTCTAACCTATTTTTTGCTTAGCCTAGTACATTTCTAATCTAATAGAGTTAGAAAAAAATTAATTTGCATATGCTCAAATCATTACATTTTTATATTCGTGTCTGATATATAGAATCTATAAAACTTGTGTTATTACAAACTGATAGGTTGTGATGGTGCATAATAAAGTCAAGCCAATGTTCACAGGAATGATCCATAACCCTAGAATAAAAAAACCTAACTCCTTAGTGAAATAACCTCTCTAAAGGGGAATGTTGAACATGTCTTCCTATGCCTACCAGAGAGCCAGTCACAACATTCCTATCAGGACCCCTAGAATATGAAATCCCCTTCAGGACATATCTGAAGTCTACCTTCATCCATATCTTTAGCAAAATGAACAGGAGTAGGCCAGATGCCCTGTCCCAAGTAAGGTCAGGGGCCAATGGACTGATGGCTTTAAATTACACTATATATTGCAAAGATTGTCCCTTTTGTTGTTGTTCCACTTAATAGCTAACATGCAGTGTTATTATGTGCCAGCTTTCATTTGGGGCATTTTATATGGATTAACTAATTAAAATCTCACAGCAATCTTATAAGGATAAGTACTATGTATTAGTTTGTTAGGATTGCCATAAGAAGGGCTGCCTGGGTGGCTCAGTCGGTTTAGGGTCTGCCTTCAGCTCAGGTCATGATCCCAGGGTCCTGGGATCGAGCCCCGCATCGGGCTCCCTGCTCGGCGGGAGGCCTGCTTCTCCCTCTCCCACTCTCCCTGCTTGTGTTCCCTCTCTCGCTGTCTCTCTCTCTGTCAAATAAATAAATAAAATCTTAAAAAAAAAAAAAGGATTGCCATAAGAAAATGACACAGAGTGGATAGCTTAAATGACAGAAATTAATTTTCTCAAAGTTCTGGATACTAAAAGTTCAAGTTCAAGGTATTGGCAGGGTTAATTTCCTCTGAGGCCTCTCTACTTGGCTTAAAAGTGACCGCCTTCTTACTGCCTGTTGACATGGTCTCTCCTCTGTACATGTGCACCCCTGGTGTTTCTTCCTCTTTTACACCGTCATATTGGATTAAGGCCCCACCCTAATGGCCCCATTTTAACTTAATCACTTCTTTAAAGGTCTTTTGTCCAAATGAAGCTACATTCTGAAGTACTGGGTGTTAGAACTTCAATATATGAATACAGGGGCAGGGAATAGACACAATTTAGCTCATAACATACGATTATTATCTTTGCTTTAAAAATGAAGAAAATGAGGGGTGCCTGGGTGGCTCAGTCATTAAGCATCTGCCTTCAGCTCAGGTCATGACCCCATGGTCCTGGGATCAAGCCCCGCATCAGGCTCCCTGCTCTGCGGGAAGCCTGCTTCTCCCTCTCCCACTCCTCCTGCTTGTGTTCCTGCTCTCGCTGTGTCTCTCTCTGTCAAATAAATAAATAAAATCTTTTAAAAAAATGAGGACAGTGAGGAACTAGGAGATGAGGTATCTTGACCCAGGCAACACAATAGTGAGAGGGCTAAGAATTGAACCCAAGCAATTTGGCTCCTAAACGAACAGGCTTTTTACTCTCTACCCTAGGATACAGTGTGTGCCGAGTTGGTGGGGTTCTCTGACCCCCTCCCTGAATACTTCCTAGTAAACTGGTTTCTCTGAAGTTTGTCATTCTATGTAGAATGGAGGCAACCTTTAACAGTTATTACTGTTTTTATTGTTTTGAAGTGGGAGAAGGGGAGGGCAGGATAACGTTTGTTTACCCAGGGTGTAGTTTATACTGAGTAGACATTCCCTGCAAGATGACATCTCTGAGGGACAGCCCCATCTTTCTTGTATCATAATGCCTCCATGTGGGATACAACAAATTCTGTGAAAAATAGAACCAGGGAACCTTGGCTTCTCTCCCAGGTCCCCAATGTCAAATCCCCTAAGACCTCTTAGTGGCTGGGTATGTTCCACATTGGTCTTACTTCCTGTTTTCAGTGAGGGAAAAGAAGGGAAAAGGTGAGGACAAGCCTTATCAGAGCAGACCATAAAGGTGGCCTGAACCCCTGAAAATTCTGCTCTAGAGATGACATCATGGAAATCTGTCTGATATGATAGATCATATACTGCCTTGCTTTTTAGAGTTATTTGAGCTGATTATTACCTATTTGGTCTGCCTTCATCCTTTCTGAAGAACTGTTATAAATAGAATATTTTCTTTTTCAAAATGGAAGTAGGAGGTTGAAGAACAATGTGATGAAATTTGCATATGCCTTAACTCTAAGAAGTCTGCTTTATGCAGGTATTCCAGCACTGATAAGACGATTTTGAGAAATATTTGTCAGTGGCTTCTAAGGGACACATACATACTTCCAGGTTTGTAGGATAAATCCATGATTATTAAGTGTTTTCAAACCATAAAGTCCTTTTAGATTTCTAAATGTTACACCTGAAAAGATTTTAAAATGGCCAGTTTTCCAAACATTGAATTTTTTTACAAAGAAGTCAAGAAATTAAGACATTACAATTAATAAAACCTACCTATTTGTTAGCCTTAGAACTGGCTTTTTCTAAGTTATTCTCCCTTTGCCACTGATAAGAAATGACCAGGTCAATTTATTCTTGAATGTTCAAGCTGAAAGAATATTAGAGATTACTTAGCCCAGCTCCTTCATAAACCACTGGAAAACATTTAATAAGCCCCAGTAATGTGGGAATGTTTTTTCCCTTGTTCTCCACTGTCTTTCCAAAGCCTAGCACAATGTTTGGCCTATGATAGGTATTCAATAAGTAGTTTCAAATGAGGAAATGATTAGATACTCCTATGGCTGAAAAAGACCTTTTAAAAGGCCATATAATTAATTTCCCTAAATTTTTAAAAGCCATATAAAATCCTCTACAAAATACACATTTATCCTGTTGCTGAAGGCTATCAAAAAAGGAAATTTTACAACCTCTGTAGTAGAGTATTCCAAATACTAATGACCTTCACTGATCAGAAATCTCTCTCTGATAGATTGTCTGTCCCTCATTTGCACTATTCCCAACTTGCTTATTTCCTTGAAGGCCAATGTTCAGTTGCCCCTCTGTCATTTTTCTCTAGCCTGGATAAGCTTTACCATTTTGACTTTTTAGTATTCTTCTTTGTTTTCCTTTTAGGACTTCTAAGCTTTTCTTAGTCCCTCTTAAGTACTAAAATCACTCTGAATGTACAGATGTCAAATATTAAAATGATCACAAAAATGTAAATGGGATTTAGATAAAATCTATTTCAAATACACACCTAAACATGGTAAGGATAAGCCTATTTTCTTCATTATAACAGTACTCCTGAATGGACAGGGGGATTTGACAAGAAGGGAAGAGGAAAGAGGAAAGATTTTTTTCTGTTTTCCTCCATTTTCCCATGTGAATTTTTTTTGGTCCCCCTTACAGTCTATACCTGACAATTCTCTAGGAGACTGCTATTTTCAATGCATTGTGGTACCTGTTAGCTGAACTGCAAATTGTCATTTTCTTTTTTGGGAGCACTAGTAAGACTGAAGAAAAATAAAAAAAAAATATTTCTAATTACTGCAGTACTAAAGCTGACCAGAAACATCACAAATCCAACCTATTTCTCACTTGAGTGGCAGATCCTCAACATTGCGGGCTGCTTTCTTGATTAGCAACAATAGTTGATTTTTAAGAATATGCTTTGGTTGGGGTGCCTGGGTGGCTTAGTCATTAAGCGTCTGCCTTCGGCTCAGGTCATGATCCCAGAGTCCTGGGATCAAGCCCTGCATCGGGCTCCCTGCTCAGCAGGAAGCCTGCTTCTCTCTCTCCCACTCTCCCTGCTTGTATTCCTTCTCTTGCTGTGTCTCTGTCAAATAAATAAATAAAATCTTTTAAAATAAATAAATAAATAAATAAGAATATGCTTTGGTTTCCCATAATAGGATTGTAGGTTGTGGGTAGGTTGGCGGGAGAAAGGTTTCATACCTTAATGAGAAGCTGTCATAGGGTTTTTATGTATTTATACAGCTTGAATGTTTCTGAAAATTGAATTTTTTTAAATTTAAATTTTGTTAGTTAACATCTAGTGCAATATTGGTTTCTGGAGTAGGAGGCAGTGATTCATCACTTACATACAACAGCCAGTGCTCATCACAAGTGCCCTCTTTAATACCCATCACCCATCTAGCCCATCCCCCCCCGCTCCTCCCTCCATCAACCCTCAGTTTGTTCTCTGTTGTTAAGAGTCACTTATGGCTTATTCCCTCTCTCCTTTTTTTTTCTTTTCCCCCTTCCTATATGTTCATCTGTTTTCTTTCTTAAGTTCCACATATGAATGAGATCATATGGTATTTGTCTTTCTCTGACTGATTTATTTTGCTTAACATAATGCTCTCTAGCTCCATCCATGTCATTACAAATGGCAAGATTTCATTCTTTTTGATGGCTGAATAATATTCCATTGTATATAAAAAGTTAAAAATAGAATTACCCTATGATCCAGCAATTGACTAAGTATTTATCCAAAGAATACAAAAATACAGATTCGAAGGGGTACATGCACCTGATGTTTATAGCAGCATTATCAACAATAGCCAAACTATGGAGAGAGCCCTAATGTCCATCAACTGATGAATGGATACAGATAATTGAATTTTTATTTTGTTTTTGTACCTTTAGTTCCTAAGCCTCAACCCATTCTTATGGGGAAAAAAGTATAAAGCACAGCTTGCTAGCTAATGCACACAGTGAGATGGCAGTGTGGACACATGGTCTATTAGTACTGGGTAGTTTCTTGGCATTTTGGTTCTTTTGAAAACATTATTTGTGATGTTTTCCTATCTCCAAAGAATAACATCAAGTGAAAATGAAAATAAGTGTAGTCCTGTGAAGCTGCAAAAATGTTAAGAAATTGGTTTTTCACTCTTGTTTTTTTTTTCTTTGTCAAAACTATACATGCACAAAGATTAAAGATTCAAATGATAAAACATAGTTCTATAGTAATAAAATAATTATATAACGTCATATACTATGATTCTATAATATCATGAAAAACAATGGTCCCTTGACCTCCTCCATATCCTATATATTGCTCTATGGACATAACTTTCATTTATTTTAGTGGTTTTTTTAATATTTAATGTTGTAATGTGAGTAGTCTAAATCAGCATTGTCCAATGGAAATATAATGAAAACCATGTAGGTGAATTATAAATGTTTTAGCATTGTTAAAAAGTTTTTAAAAAGTGGGCACCTGGGTGGCTCAGTTGGTTAAGCGACTGACTTCAGCTCAGGTCATGATCCCAGGGTCCTGGGATCGAGTCCCACATCAGGCTCCCCCTGCTCTGCGGGGAGCCTGCTTCTCCCTCTGCCTCTGCCTGCCACTCCCCCGCTTGCACTCTCTCTCTCTCTGTCAAATAAATAAATAAAATCTTTAAAAAAAGTTTTAAAAAAGTAAAAAATATTTTACTTAATTTTCCAAAATATTACCATTTCAAGATATACTCAATATAAAAAAATTAATGAGATATTTTACATTCTTTTTGTTTTCATACTTCCTTTTGAAATCCTGTTTAGTTTACATTTACAGCACATCTCTATTTAGATGTTAAATTTTCATTAGAAATGTTTGATCTGTGTTTAGACTCCCTGTAATTTGAAAAAGAAGATTCACATGTTCACGTTGTTCCAGACACACTTAAAAGCTTTCCAATAGCTGAAGTGAGTATAAGGTCTTTAAATTTTAATGATTAAAATTAAAACAATTAAAAAATTAACTAAAAAAATTAATTCCTCAGTTGAATTAGCCACACTTCAAGTACTCCATAGCCACATGTGAATAGTGCCTATTGCATTGGATGATGCAGGTCTAAATAATGATTATATTGTTTCTTTGGTAGTTTTTAGTTTTCTACTAATACCCTACTGTTGAAAATAAGATTTAACTCTTTTATTATCCCCAATCTAATACAAACATGTAAGCAAACTCTTTTCCTGTTTTCCTATTCTTCCCTAACAATTACATCACTTGATTAAATCAAGATTTATAGTTACTAGTTGTCTTTGTTTTTTCCCTTAGTTTTCTATATATGTATTCTTTCCCATTTAAAAATCTTCTTTAATACATTAAGATATATCAAGTATTCTATCAATTTTATTTTCTTGTGAAAAACCTCTCCTATAGCCTTTAGAGTAGAGTATACCAAGACTGCCTGTCACCATCATTCTGGGAATTCCTTTTGCTTCTCTTCTAAGTTGGAGTCCATGCCATTTTTATTACCAGCTTTCCTCTTCCTTGGTTTACTCCTCCACTGTGGTGGAAGATATACCCTAGTTATTTTCTGGAAAAATGTGCATGGGAAAGGGGGATTTTTTAAAAAATTATTTTAATATAGTTGACACACAATGTTACATTAGTTTCAGGTGTACAACGTAGTGATTCAACAAGTTCATACATTATGCTATGCTCACCACAAGTGTAGCCACCACCTGTCACTATACAACACTATTACAATATCATTGACTATACTCCTTATGCTGTGTCTTTTATTCCCATGATTTATTCATTCCATGGAAGCCTGTACCTCCCACTCAAAGGGGGATATTTTTTGAGATTTTTCAAGTTTGAAAATGTATTTTTTATACCTTCACACTTGATTAACAGTTTGATTGGGTATCACTTTCTAGGTTCAAAATAATTTTCTCTTAACAATTTAAAAATTTGTCCCATTACCTTCTAGCTTTTGATATTGCTAATGAGAACTTTTTTTTTTTTGTCATTCTGAGTCCAGTTAATTCTCTCAGAAAGTTTGTAGGATTTTTCTCTTTGTCCCAGGTATCCTGAAATTTCATAGTGATGTAATTTGTCAGTGGGAACTTTCAATCTGAAGATTGATGTCTTTTAGGAGTGAGGACTTTTCTTGATTTATTTCTTTAATTTTCTTCACTACATTTTTCTGTTTTTTTTTTTCTGGAACTTCTTAATATTCAAATGTTGGACTTCCTGTAATGATCCTCTAATTTCTTATCTTTCTCTTTTATTTTGTCTTTCCTTTCCTTTCCTATTATTTTCCTATTATTTCTTATTATTCTTATTATTTTGTCTTTTTACTCTACATTCTGAAATATTTCCAATGACTTTGTTTTTAAAACATTCTATAGTGTTTTTTATTTTTGCTGTATTTTTAAATTTCTGAGATGTCTTTCTTATTCCCTGAATGGTATGTGTATGTGTGTGTGTATAAAACTTGTTATTGTTTCATGAAATTTTTTCATATTATATATTTCACTGCATAGTTGATTTCTTCACAGTTCTTTTTTTCTCAATTTTTATACGTGCTTATTTGTTGTTTTGGTCTCTGTCATTCATATTAGAGGTTTTCCTCAAATGTTTGGTCATCCTTGGCTATCTATTCATATTGAAGAATGAGAAACTAAAAAGCCAACTATAAGCTCTAAGCCTGCATGTTTCATTGTAAGGTATTCTGGTTGAGTAATCTCTTTGGAGAATCCCTGATTTCAGTATTTGTAGGTCTTTTCTGTTATACTGGTTAGATTTACAAAAAACAAAAACAAAAACAAAAAAAAACCCTTCAGATTTGCTGCCTAGATAATGATGTTTATGAGAGATGAGGAAGGGGAAGAGTGCAGGGGATCCCAATATTCAATTAATTCTCCTGTTTTCAGTACAGTACCCAATCCGCAATTGTAATCGGTGTTCCCTACCCAGAGCCTCTATTTACCCTCTACACACAATAAATTCTCAATCTTCTGTCAAGGTATGGGAAGGCTGGTTCTTCAGTACATTGAGAAGAAAAGGACACTTGGTAAATCTAATTGTTTCTTAATGTAAAGTTTGACAATGTAAATTGAACTGTTTCTCTTTCCCTATTTTCAGTTTAGGATTAGGCTTTCTTGGGGTTTCTAAATCAGATATTACTTGTTTATAAGCTTTCTAGCACCCAAAATTTTACTCTTCTGGTCACCTTTCATGTTTACTTTTTATTGTAAGTTTATGCCTTTTGAAATATCCCTATAATTTTTAGGAGAAATTATAAGCTAATATTTTCCTGTAATCTGCCATCCTTAATTTGAAATCTTACTTGCCATTCTTTTGTGTTTTTGTAAATGTCATTGATTTTCCTAAATCCCTAACCCATTTTTCCCTTCTGTGAAAAATTTCTGCAAATCCCCATCTGCCATGGTAATATCTACCATCCCATCTTTATAGTGGTGGTGCACAGTGAGGAAATAATTTCTGGGTAAGAAAAGGTGGCCAAACCCTCTATATACATAAATAATACTAGGCAAAATTAAATGGTTTTCATATTGCATTGAGTTTTTCTATATATATATAAAAAAACAGTATAGATTAGGAGGGGGAAAGCAACAATAGATGCTAAAGTTGCTCTAATTGCATTCTTTTGAATAAGCTTTTAATTTATTTTTATCATAAATAATTTTCAAAATATCACCAACAAGCTTGACTTTAATAACTCTCAACTATTGCAAAAGCACTTAGGTACTATAATGATAGATACCTTTTTTCTTTTGCTTGTCTACTTTAGACTGTGGAAAGAGTAAATCTGTTAAGAGCCCAATATGTTTTTTGCATCTCCCCACCTTTGTCTTCTGTAATTCTAAATCTTTTTATTTCTAAAGCTGTAGAATTTTTATTTTCTTATTATACAGTGGTCTATTTTATGCCTTCCCCATAAACTCTACTTGCTAGATCTCCAAAGTAGACTTATAACACATTAAAATGAGTTCACTATATTATGTGCCACTATACCTTGATATTATGGACATTTGGTTGGTTATTTCAGTAAAAAGTGTAATTAGCCACCAAGCTGACCCCATCTTCTTTCATATAACCTAAAATTCAAGGTGAAAAAGATGAACTAGGGGCGCCTGGGTGGCTCAGTTGGTTAAGCGACTGCCTTCGGCTCAGATCATGATCCTGGAGTCCCTGGGTCGAGTCCCGCATCAGGCTCCCTGCTCCGCAGGGAGTCTGCTTCTCCCTCTGACCCTCCCCCCTCTCATGTGCTCTCTCTCATTCTCTCTCTCTCAAATAAATAAATAAAATCTTTAAAAAAAAAAGAAAAAGATGAACTAATACTGCCATGATTTGTCTAAAATTATTTGAGTTGTCAAATATTATCTAAGAGAGAGTCTGGTGCTGAGCAAGAGCTCCAGAAATCAACCATATTATGTTCAACATGTCTTACGACCAGTAAGACAAAGCTTTAACTTCAGGTAGAAGTAAACTATTTTTCATGGAATTTCTAAAAAACATCTACAGGAATAGTGGTCTATTTTGAAAGAAATCATGAATGCCATGCTAATCTTTCAAGTATATTACTGTACTCGTTTTAAAAGAGTTATTATTTCATAAAAGACTTGGAGAATTCACAATAATAATATTTCAAACACAGTCCATCATGCACTTTGCACCCATTTGCTATTCCATTTTTATCTATATCAGAGTCAATAACAAGTATGACCTGGTGTTATATTCATGGACCTACAAGGTGTTGGTTCCCATAAGTGCACTGATATATAGAAAATCTTTCAAAAGTTTGATCATATGTCCAATTTTATCCCTAACTCTAGGTAGACAGACCAAGAATTGGAGGATGGAGGGTGGTGGTAGGGGTGGAAAGGAGTGCATTTGCTAAACTAATGCAGATTGGATTCTTGACTTTTATTGCTTATCTTCTTTCAGCAGTAGCCTAAGTTGCCTTCAAAGATTGCAATTTATGACAATGGGACAGATAGGAATATATCCTACCTATACTTTTTAAAAAGTACTTTAAACAAACTGAATATAACATACCACACTATAATACTTTTCAATAACAAAAAAAATGAACTTAGATTTCCAAAAGTTGATGACTGAAAAATTATGGTTCAGGCAGGAAGTTCCACAGCAATCAGTCAATTGGTTTTTCTAAGGTTAACTTTTCTTTAGTCTGATCCTCAGAACTGAAAAGACAAAGAACTCCAGTAACAAGGTCCAGATAACACCTGTCATCCTGCTAAATGACTCACTTTAGAAGTTATGAATATACTTTATCACTGTACTGTCATGTCTTATAGAACTACCTCTGAAAAACAAATAAATGTCTGGGTGGCAAAAGCCATTGTTTGGGGGTAAAGTATCTTGTGAAAGGTCCATGGTTTTCAGATCAATGCCAAAACAGATGCACAATCACACCATCATGCTAATCACTGTGCTATGCCACAGTGAAAAGTGTTCCTTGTAACAAATGCCACATCAAAAAAGGGGGTCATTTTACAGAAATTGTCTATAGAAGATACACACCAAAAGAATAGAAAGAAGAGTGCATGGAAGCCAAGTCTTCAGAAATGTTTGATTTCCCCCAAACAGAATTTAACCACAGCCAAATCCAGAGTCCTGAATATGCTACTATACGTTACAATAAAGACTCTGATTCTTCTATTTACCTTTTGGGAATCTTATAACATCTATTCTCTGTCATGAAAAACTAGTGAAAGTACACTGAATGGAGTTTGCAGAATAAAGAAAGTTGTGTCTGAGAGGGGATTGTGAATAACCAACAGGATATCTTTGGCTAAGTTCTGTTAGAACAAAAGTAGGCAGAACCTATCACAGAGCCTGGTAGATACTAATTGCTCAAGCAAGAAATAGAGAATGGTGGTGGGGGTGGTGATGATGATGATGATGATGATGATGATGATATTAGTTTTATATAATCCAGCAGAAAGACTTGGTCATATTATAATGTAATCAATATAAATTTTTCTACCAATCTACTTTTTAATGCAGAATGCTCTGTTTTATGTATGAAATACTGGACTTGAATAATTGAGTTTGGAAACAATGTTCTCACCACTCTCTTGACTAAATAGTTAAATGCAATATGCTAAGTAAAGCAGGTATGTTTTTGTGTAAATGAAGGGACCTGTAGTTTTAGTCAAAGCAGTTAAAGAGATGGAAGCACTATCTTATTCTATAAATTCTAATATGTAATTTTTAGTATTTAAAGGTATCTTAAAAATGGAATGTATCATATAATGAATGAATACATTTCTCCTTTTTTTCCCACCAAAAGAAGAGAGAGAAGGAGAGAAAGTGTTAGTAAATGTTATTTGCAAATAACATTGTGAAGAAGATAAGCTGTTGCTCCAAATAGTGAAATGATTTTCTCTTCTTATTCTTTGGTTGATTTTAGAGGAAAAAAAAGCAAGGCTTCTGTAAGCTCGAGAGTTAGAAAAAACTTATTTCTGACTAGCCAGGCAAGGTGAAT
This sequence comes from Leptonychotes weddellii, assembly GCF_054177405.1. NCBI lineage: Eukaryota > Metazoa > Chordata > Mammalia > Carnivora > Phocidae > Leptonychotes > Leptonychotes weddellii. The sequence goes on from NC_138385.1 coordinate 42,232,021, forward strand.
TGGCTGCCTACAAAAAGACAAAGAGTAGGCCTTCATTGAGAGATAAGTACCCTGGTCATTTTGACCTCCAATATAAATACCTGGATGTTGAAACCAAACTTGTAGGATGGCTTCTTGACTACAGGCTATAATTCAGAATGATGTTATAAAGTTAAAGATTAGTAAAACTGATACTAAATTGTATATAACATACATTTCTTTAAAAAAACAAAGCTAAAACAAAACAAAATCTTAAAAGCTATAAACAAATTACCTCCTTATAGGTTTAATTACCTCCTTATAGGTTTAAGCAAAGCTCTTTTGTCATAAAAATTTTTTAATAGAGAATGGGAGTGAAGGATGCTAATCTTTTCCCTAAAACGCATGTTTATAGCGTGTGCCTTATTGCTTGGACTATATGGCTGTACCATATTACCACCACCTGGTGGCAGCATACCTAATTTGAAAAGTTGCAAGATTTTTTTCATTTGCACAATATAAATATTCCCTTAAAGGGCAATACTGTAAAACTAGAAATATGAAGGGCAAAAAATATCACACACACTTATCCAGGTACTTAGAGCCCCTTTCTGGGCACTTATTAGTCTACCTCCTTGTAGAAATAGGTTATTGTGATCCCTTTTTGCCATTTACTCATACATTTATTTTTTTGGTTGCTAATCTGAGATAATTTGTCCTTGGCACATGTATTGAATCATGGTTTTCTTTCAAGTGCTATATAGATTGCCAAATGTTGGAGATGAGTTTATGGGTTTGTGCTTATGGCCTATGAATGCTTTGATTAACTTGTTAATGAGACAGGTGGAATCTCATTACATGAAAGTTTGTCCTGATGAAAAAAAATCTTAAGTATATGATAACAAGTCTGTGCAAACAAGGCTTGTCCTGGGCAAAATGATGAGATACGTGAAACTTTTCTATGCCCTGCATTCTTCCCCCTATTTCAGTATCTCAGACCTCCAGAAGCCCTCTCTCTCCAAGGGCCTGTTCTGGTTCTCTCTTCCCTGTCCAGAATATAGCTTCTCATCCACACTTTCCCTAGAGCCTGACCAGGGCTTCTCTCACATTTTTCTAAGCCCCACTATCAAGTTGAAATTGATCTATTTTATATCTTCTCTTATCTTCTCTCAAGCTCTTCAAGATTCTTAATGCAGGGGTTCCCAATGTTCTTTCCATGGCAATGGGTGTGTCTGATGATATTCATGTACATGACATGGCTCCATAAGGTATCAGGATTTCTGCAATTCTTGGTGCACCATCTGTAATTCTTGCCTACTCAAAAAAGCCTATCCAAGTGCAAAAAAGTAGTAGTGATATTATAGGGATATTCTTGAACCTGCTCTAATTTTATTTTTTAAATAAATCTTTTAAACTGTAGAGCTTTTTAATCCACCATATTACTTATGATATCTCACAAATGACTGTGACATATCAGTATGTTAAGACATTTGAATAACACTGTTCTGGTCATGGTCTGACACAATATATTAACCAGTTTATCTAAGAATCAAACGTTTGCTAAAAAATGTTGAGCTGGCTTCCCTTTATCTTCCAAAATAACTATGGTAACATGAGAAGGAAGAGAATAACATTTTGATAGGTTATTGAAAAAGATGTTTGGACCTTTTACTAGATTTTAAATAGTATCAGGTAGTTTTTTAACCTACCTATGCACAGTGTCAATCCTTTGTACATTCCTCAGTGTTGGGTTAGTAGACATCTATTGGATACATTACCTAGCACATCTTTTCAAAGGATTGACCTAGCTTTGATCTACGTGATTGCAGGCGAAACTCTAAAGTTAGACACTGTAACCCCAACCCCTAGCCAGGCTTATTGTTGAACTAAGAGTAAGCCGAATCAATTTGAATATGGAAATAGGAAAGAAACCAGTTTCTTTCTGAGTGGATGAGAACATAGAATCCTGAACACTGAGGTTGCCATGTTCTTTTTTATGAGGCAGATAAAACCAGCAGCCAAACCTGGACTATAGAGGACAATAAAGAAAGCTCAGATGACATCTGAGTTCTCATTTTATTTTCTTCTTGAGGCCCAGTTACATTTCTGTCCATGTGCTCTGAGACACTCCTTTATCCTCATTATAATCTCTCTCTCTTTTTTTTTTCTTCTGCAACACTAAGTTGGCATTCCATTACTTTCAAACAAAGAATTCCTCAATGAGATAGCTGGTAACATAAAATTTCATTAAATGTATTTATAGTCCCTTTCTTAAGGGGAAGGATCATTTGGGGTGTGATTTTAAGAATGCAATAAGTTAATTTTACTGTTCCTTCCCATTTTCTTTTGCTTGACAAAAAGTGGGGGAATAAAATGCAGATTACTTATCTGTTTACATTACATTTAAAGGTAATCTCTTAGAGGGGAAGGACTATGATCTTTTTTGCTTTAATCCTAAAGTGTCTGACATGGCACCATATACATGATGGAACCTTATAATTACTTCATCATAATGTTGTACTTGATTACAAAACAGGTAAAACCTCAATTGACCATGAACTTAGAAAAGAACAAAACAGAGGAAAAGCTGTGATCAAAGGAAATTTGGCAGATTATATTTTCCAAAGATGGCTACAATAGCTCCCATATCACATGCCCTCTAGAAAGTTGCCACTCCTTCCTCAAGATATGCAGTCTAGGGACCTGGGTGGCTCAGTCGGTTAAGCGCCTGCCTTCAGCTCAGGTCATGATCTCAGGATCCTGGGATTGAGCCCTGCATCTTGCTCCCCGCTCAGTGGGGAGTCTGCTTCTTCCTCTCCCTCTGCCCCTCCCCACCCCCAGCTCATGTTCTCTCCTCTCAAATAAATAAATAAAATCTTTAAAAAGAGAAAAGGTGTACAGTCTAGTTCTCCTCCCCTTAAATCTAGCTGGGGTTGTGACTTGCTTGCAACCAGTAATGAGGTAGTAATAATGCAGCGGGATTTCTGAGGTTAGGTCTTGAACAGTGATGCAGCTTCTGCCTTGTTTGATGGAATAATCACTCTCAAAGCTTTCAGACACCCTGTAACCAGTCCAATAGCCCAGAGACTGCCACACTGTGAGGAAGCCCAAACCAGCCATAAAGAAGTACTGAAGTTGCACAGAGATGCCCAGCCAACTCCCTCTGCTCCAGCCCACTGTTGTCCAGCTCCAACCACTGTCTGACTGTAAGTGTATGAGAGACTCCAATTCAGAACCTCCTAGATGAACGTTCCTGACTTCCTGACCCACAGAAACAATGAGAGGTGATAACAAGGTTGTTGTTTTCAGTCTCTTCATTTTGGAGTGACTTGTTATATCTCAATAGTAATTAGAACAGGAAGAGAATTTGGTCCCATGCATTTCTTGGCTTTCATCATTTCCTGTTTTCTTGGTGCCATTCTGCAGTCATTTAAGGGTTATTGACAAAGAAGCAAACAGACAAAAACATTTGAGGACCAAAACCTCAAAGCAAAGCAGATGAGAAAATGCATTATTCTTAGTTGTATTTTTTTTCTTAAAAAGAAATCTATTCTTTCTTAAAAATAATTTATCTGGCCTTTTTTTGGAGCAACACCATTTTATTTAGTGCTTTCCATATCCATTGCTTCCATGTGTGAAATGTGGTGGTAATGAGCCAGATAATGGATTTGGTGGTGAAATTGTTTTGTTTACTCAATGATTGTAAGTTTGTAGTGATATATAATTACAAAGAATATGCTTATAGACAACTGAAGGGAAAGGAAAGGAAGAAGAGAAAAACCAATTCAGATTTAATAATGGCTTATCCTGATAATTTACTGACTTAATAGCTATTGTAAGTTCTGATACTCATATGCCCCTTACAAAATGATTGACTCAAATAGCAAATTGCCCATGCAGGTCATGACCATCCCTCTTTGTAGGATACCATGTAATATGCTCTGTATAACCAGAAGAAGGTGAAGGTCTACAGAGATATCTGCAGTGAGATTTATGGATGAAATGGCAGCTTTACTGTAGGTGATGTTGAGCAATGCTTAAAAGAATTCCCATGCAATCTTCCAACTCTAGGAAAAAAAACTTTATTTCCTTTTCATACGTTAGAAATTAAAATGTAGTTACCTACCCCAACCTTAGCATTGAGAGGAAGTTATTTCATCCACTTGTTTCCAACACAGCAAGTTTTAGCCATTTCACTCTGCATATCTAAATAGTACATGCAAATTTTACTCAATATTTTAGTTGTTTTTCCCAACCACCTGTGAGAAAAAACTTTGGCAGTCTAGGAAAATATATTAATTTTCTCTAGGGTCTTAGAACATGGAAGTTGTAATTTGCCAAATGGCACCCTTGTGGTCTATAAGTTGATGCAGCTTCTCCAAGTGTCTAACTTTCCCCTGGGGAAGAGTGGAAACCTTTGGAGAATTTGGCTCATTAATAATGAAAGATATATGAAGTTTACTCAATGAATGTAGGGCTCTTTTGGAGGCAGTTTGAGACTTTGTCTCTGATGATGCCTTTTCACAACTCTGATAGACTGTTGAATCTGGGAAGAAAACACCTTGCAAGTGAAAATATGTATGACAAATATTAATGAATATTAAGTCCTATACTGCATGGAAATATAAAATGTAATGGTCCTAGTTAAAATTTATTTCTTCTGGAAAATAAGGATTGGTTCCATCCAAAATAGCACATAATGGAAAAATGCCCTGACTTAAAAATTATATATTTAGGGGCGCCTGGGTGGCTCAGTCATTAGGCGTCTGCCTTCGGCTCAGGTCATGATCCCAGGGTCCTGGGATCGAGTCCCACATCAGGCTCCCTCCTCGAGGCGAAGCCTGCTTCTTCCTCTCCCACTCCCACTGCTTGTGTTCCTGCTCTCGCTATCTCTGTCTCTGTCAAATAAATAAATAAAATCTTTAAAAAAATTATATATTTAAGTGATAATTATATTCATCCACAAAGCTTGATGTTCATGGCCATTTCTTTTTTTTTATGGCTATTTCATTATAATTGTCATTATTTTACTTATTTAGCACAGTTTTAAGAACAATCTGGCTAGAAAACACATGCCTTGGCTCAGATAATGTACAGTAACCATAGTCCTAAACCAGCATGATTTTTTTTTCAGTTTCATTTATTTTTTTGGCATATCTTTTGAAACATTAACTTAGCCTCGAACGACAGAAATAGGGGAAAACACTGTGTTTGACCTTCCTACTATCCTGTCATCTGCCAGAGAGCTCCAGGTAATTGTATTTATTGAGGTAAAATTCACATAACATAAAACTGACCCTTTTAAAGTATAAAACTAATTTGCATTTAGTACATTCACAATGTTGTACAACTATCACTTCTATTTAGTTTCAAAATATTTTCATCACTCTAAAAGGAGACTACATACCCATTAAGCAGTAATTCCTTATTCCCCCTACATCTAGCCCATAGCAACAACGAATCTGTTTTCTGATTCTATGGATTTATCTATTCTGGATATTTCATATAAATGGAATGATATAACATGTGACCTTCTGTGTCTGGCTGCTTTTACTTAGCATTATGTTTTCAAGGTTCATCCATATTGTAGCATATACTAGTACATCATTTGTTTTCATGGTTGTATAATACGCCATTTTATGGTATAACTTTTTTTTTCAAAGATTTTGTTTATTTGTCAGATAGAGAGAGAGCGCGCACAAGCAGAGGGAGTGGCTGGCAGAGGGAGACGCAGGCTCCCTGCTGAGCAAGGAGACCGATGTGGGACTTGATCCCAGGACCCCAGGATCATGACCTGAGCTGAAGGCAGACACTTAACCAACGGAGCCACCCAGGCTCCCATGTATGGTATAACTTTATTTATCCAGTCATCTGTTAATGGACATTTGGGTTGTTTCCACCTTTTGACAATTGACAGTACTGCTCTGAACACAGGTGTACAAGTATTTGTTTGAATACCTGTTTTCAGTTCTTTGGGTTATATACCTAGAGTGGAATTGCTGGGTCATATGGTATTTAATGTTTTCACCAACTGCCAAACTGTTTTCCACAGCAGCTGAACTATTTTACATTCCTACCAGCAATATATGAGTGTTCCAATTTCTCCACATCCTCACCAACACTTTTTATTTTTTTTATTCTAACAATCCTAATGACTGTAAAGTGATATCTCCTTGTGGTTTTGTTTTGCATCTCCCTAATAGCTAATAGTGTTAAGTATATTATTATTGAGCACTTGAATATTTTCTTTGGAGAAATGTCTATTCAAGTCTTTTAACCATTTTTTAATGAGTTGTCTGTCTTTTTGTTGTTGAGTTATAAGAGTTCTTTATATATTCTGGATACTATACCTTTATCAGATATATAAGCTCCAGGTAATTTTGAAATGTATTGGCCTAGTTGTAATATTACACATTCCCACAGATAGTAATAATCTTTCATGGAAATTCCTGGACCTTTCTCAAAAGAAGAATGAGATCAAGACCAATGACTTAGCCTTATATATAGAAAGACCTGAGTGAAAAAGAAAATGTAGCACTTACGTCTCAGAATCTAATAAGCATCTACAATGGAAGGCAGATTGAATTTCATATTTGCCATTCCAATTCAAAAGCAAATGTCTAACTTACCTTTTGCCTTGGATACAATGGAATATTTTGGGGGCATGAATTGAATCCTTCTTACCTTAGAAGATTAGTGCAGTGTAACAAGCTAGAGGAAAGGTGTTTTCTCATTCATTAGAGAAATGGTTGAAGGGACTAGAAATATCTAGCCTAGAGAGAAGAAAACTCAGGGGATATGATAGCTGTCTACAAATATTTTAAGGGCTGTCATGTGGGAGAGCAATTAGAATTGTGGTATACAACCCCAAAGGGCATAACAAGACCAATGGGTAGAAAACCTTCAGGGAGACAGATTTTCAATTCTATAAAAGGATAAAACATTATAATAGTCTCAAAAATCCAAGGCTGGAGTGGGCTGCCATGGCAGAAAGTGGACTTCACATCCCTAGATACAGGAATGCATAGCTCTGTAGTCAGACAGGTTAGAATCCCAGTTCTGCCATACATACTAGCTGTGTGACCTGGGACATGACTTAATCTCTCAAACCTCAATTTTCTCATTCATAAAATGGGGCTAATAGTGGCCACTATATAGGAATGCTTTGATGACTAAATGTTCAGTCTAGGGCATGTACCCGTTGACCACATGGGTGAATAAAATTAACAGCACTGTTTTCATGGTGTTTTCTCTCTATCTCCCTCTCCCTTTCTTTCTTTCTTCCTTTCCCTCACTCTCCCTCTCCTTTCTCACCATCTTCTTTCCTCCTTTTAGATGTGCTAAGAGTTAAACTTGCCTGTGTTAAATATGCATATAGTGTAACTTTTTTCTGTTATCATAGTTAGGAAGTGTTCAAGCAGTAGGTAGATAACTTTTTGTCAGAGATGCTATCTAAGGAACTCAATATTGGGTAGTAAATGGGACTAAATAGCCCCAACCTTACTTTTAACCTAGGTTGTATCAATAAGAGACAGGTTTAAAAACCAAAGCATCTTAAATCTTAAGTTTGTTTGCCTCAACAAAACAGAAAAAAAAATTGTTCCCCTTTACCCTTCCTTCCCTTCCTTCCTGAACTATTTGTTCCTCAAGTCTTTAGAAGGGCCCAAGCAAGGTAGGCTTCCATACTCGGGTGCTTGAGGGATGGGGACAGTTGAGGGGCCTAGAGAAGGGTGTTGGAAGTAAACAGGATGAGAGAGGCATTCACACACATGGGTGACCAAGTATGGGGTGCCAGAGCAAAAAGAGAATAAAGAGGGTATCCTATGGAAGGACAGCTCTGCAAGAAGTAAGCTAAAGAATAGTGTCAGTGCCGAAGTCTGCATGGAGGGTGGCCTGGTAAGGTCTATGGGAGCATAAGCAGGACTAAAAGGAATCCACACTGGGAATGGTGATAGCAGCCTAGCATGGAATTCAGAGCCCAAGTGGGACAAGAATATTTGCTCAGAGTTAGGGGGAGGTAGCACCAAAAATGAGAAATTAGTACATACAGGAGGATATATCAAATAAATACATTAAGAATAATGGGCATAAGGTTTTCCATTGTCTAAGAAAAGTTAAAATATGAAAAAGGAAAAATCTAGAATGAACCCTGTGGTGTTAGATTGGAGTTAGAGTTATTAGTGTGAATTTATGGTTATCAATATACATAAATACATAAAATTAAATATAGTTGTTAATTTGTGTGTATATGTTATGTGTATATGTATATACAATATACACATACATGTTTCCTACTTCTGTTCATGGAGAGGGCCTGGGAACAGTGATACCCCAGTAACAATGAGTACATTTACCACTCAGATGTTGGTTTCTCAATACCATTCTTCACTAAAAGGAATGATGACTCTTTGGAGAAATGGATAATTTGAGGGCTAGGGCAGGGAAAATACAAAGTGATCATAGAGTATATTGTGTTAGAAAACAAGAAGGTGATCAAAGAATGATGAGGATATGTCTAAATGACAAAGGAGCCAGTTTGAATGAGTCTCCCACTGGCCAAATCTGGGAAAATTTAAGCATCAAAATATTAAATTTATAGATGACATGATCTTATATATATAAAATGCCAATGAAGCCTCCAAAAAACCCTGCTAGATCTAATAAAAGAATTCAACAATGTTGCAATGTACAAGACCAACACACCAAAAACCATTGTTTTTCTATACAACAGCAATAACAAACCAAAAAGGAATTTAAGAAAACAATGCTGTTTATAGTAATATCCAAAACAATAAACTACCTAGGAATAAATTTAACCAAAGAGGAGCAAGAATTTTACACTAAAAATTTCACAACATTGTTGAAAGACATTAAAGAAGAAACAAATACATGGAAAGACATCTCATGTCCATGGATTGGAAAACTTAATATTGTTAAGATGGCAATACTCCTCAAAGCAATATATAGATTGATTGTATACCCTATCAAATTTCCAAAGGTGATTTTGTTCAACAATGGAAAAGTTTATCATAAAATTTATATGGAATTTCAAGGGCCCTGAATAGCCAAAAAAAAAAAAATGTAAAAGGAGAACAAAGCAGGAAGACTCACACATCCCAATTTTAAAATTTACTATAAGCCTACAGTAATCAAAATACTATGGTGCTGGCATTATGATTATAGACTAATAGAATAGAATTGAGAGTCTGTACCTCTATGGCCAACTTACTTTCAATAAAAGTGCCAAGACTATTCAATAAGGAAAGAATAATCTTTTCAATAGCTGATGATGGAACAATTGGATATCCACATGCAAAAGAATGAAGTTGGACCCCTACCTCACACCACATACAAAAATTAACCTAAAATCGATGAACAACTTAAAGGAACTGAAACTGTTAAACTCTTAGAAGAAAACATGGGGGCAGATCTTCATGACTTTGTATTTGATAATGGGTTCTTAGATATAAAACCAAAAGCATGAACAACAGAAGGAAAAAAAAAACAAATAAATCGGACTTTGTCAAAATTAAAAACATTTTTGCATCCAAGATCATTATCAGGAAAGTGAAAAGATGGCCTATAGAGAGGGGAAAAGTATTTGCAAATCATATATGTGGTAAGGATCTATTATCCAGAATATATAAAGAACTCTTATAGAGTTTTTTTAATGATTAATATTTTTATTTTTTATTTTTTATTATTATGTTACATTAATCACCATACATTACATCATTAGTTGTTGATGCAGTGTTCCATGATTCACTGTTTGCGTATAATACCCAGTGCTCCACGCAGAACATGCCCTCTTTAATACTCATCACCACGCTAACCCATCCTCCCATGCCCCTCCCCTCTAGAACCCTCAGTTTGTTTTTCAGAGTCCATCGTCTGTCATGGTTCGTCTCCCCTTCCGATTTCCCCCCCTTCATTCTTCCCCTCCTGCTATCTTCTTCTTCTTTTTTTTAACATATAATGTATTATTTGTTTCAGAGGTACAGATCTGTGATTCAACAGTCTCGCACAATTCACAGCACTCACCATAGCACACACCCTCCCCAATGTCTATCACCCAGCCACCCCATCTCCCCCACCCCCCACCTCCCCACCACTCTAGCAACCCTCAGTTTGTTTCCTGAGATTAAGAATTCCTCATATCAGTGAGGTCATATGATACATGTCTTTCTCTGATTGACTTATTTCGCTCAGCATAACACCGTCCAGTTCCATCCACGTCATTGCAAATGGCAAGATTTCATTCCTTTTGATGGCTGCATAATATTCCATTGTATATATATACACCACATCTTCTTTATCCATTCGTCTGTCGATGGACATCTGGCTCTTTCCACAGAGTTCTATTATGGAATATATAAAGAACTCAACCTTAAAAAAAGACAAACAATCCAATTAAAAAAATAGGCAAAGGGATTTAATAGACATTTCTGTACCAAAGATATTCAAATAGTCAACAAGCACATGCAAAGATGTTCAATATCATTAGTCATTAGGAAAATACAAATCAAAACCTCAATGAGTTATCAGTTTATACCCACTAAATGGCTAGAATCAAAACAACAGAAAGTAACTGGTGTTGATGAGGATGTGGAGAAATTGGAACCCTCATACATTGCTGGTAGGAATGTAAAATGGTTTAGTCATTATGGAAAATGGTTCAGGATTTTAATCTGGGGATCATGGAAATATTTTGGAACTAGATAGAGGTGGTAGTTGCACAACATTGTGAATGTACTAAGTGGCACTGAATTTTTCACTTTAAAATAGTCAAATTTATGTTATGTGAATTTCACCTCAACAAAAAATCAATAAACAAATAGTTATTGATAGTAATGGATATTATCCATTGAATGAAATAGCAAATCCTGAACTCATGTTGATATAAATTTCAAAAATAAATTAAAAGTTTGATGAGAAATGTATTTCTACATGGCTTCAATATGCCTTCTCATAAAATGTTAATATGGTCATTGAAGATGCTTATATTAGAGGAAAATGGGTGATGGATACGTGAGACTTATTGTATGTATTTGTTACATATCTAAAATTATTCCAAAAATAAAAATTATAAATGTCCTAAAGGAGAAAGATTAATTTAGAGCAGAAATGCCTAGAAGAAATTAACTTAATTAGATTGTCAAGGTGAACACCACCACTAATGGAACCAATAGAAATCACATGGCATGTGATAGGCTGCAGTGAGAAGAATGCAGCCTCACTTCTGTGATATTCCTGCCAAAGGTACCTAACCTGAACCTAATTAGGATAAAACATCAGATGACTCAAATTGAGGGAGAAACTACAAAATAACTGGTCTGTATTCTTTGAAATTATCAAGGTCAAGAAAGTCATATTAAAGCTAAGGAAAGAGGCACCTGGGTGGCTCAGTCGTTAAGCGTCTGCCTTCAGCTCAGGTCATGATCCCGGGATCCTGAGATCGAGCCCCGCATTGGGCTCCCTGCTCCGCGGGAAGCCTGCTTCTCCCTCTCCCACTACCCCTGCTGTGTTCCCTCTCTCGCTGTGTGTCTCTCTGTCAAATAAATAAAATAAAATCTTTAAAAAATAAATAAATACATAAAGCTAAGGAAATGTCCCAGGCTCAAGGAGGGTAAAGAGTCATGACAACTAAATGCAATACCTTATTCTGAATGAGATCCTCTTGCTCTAGAAGACATTCCTGGGACAACTGACAAAATTTGAATAGTCTCTTAGGATGCAATGGTAGTAATGAATATCCTCATTTGGGTGGTTGTATTGTGGTAGAAAATTTGTAGAAAATGTCTACTAAACTGGTATTATGAGGTGATGTGGCATCAACCTATTCTTAAATTGTTCAGGGGAAAAATATGATTTGTGCTATAATTGTTTTGGATAACTTCAAACTTACAGAAAATTTGCAAGGAGCAAGAAACCTAAAGTCAATTTAATAAAGGTGCTGTTCATGAAATGTCATTCTGTACCCTCTAACTTATGAAAATCAGATTGCAGTAATTGTTTTGGCTATGACTTGGTAAGACCAGTTCTATCATTTGTACTAATGATCTTTCTTTTCATGGGATGTTACCCATGACATAGCTCATTACCAAAACTGTGGGGGTGAAGGGAGAAGTCAGGAAAGCATCATGTTACCTAAGGAAGGAGCTATGTGGAAGAGGGTGGCACAACCCTACAACCTTGGCTTTGAAGAAAAAAATGTTTAGGAGCTAGTGCTTCCCACACCTACCCTAATTGCCTTCTCCTTCTAGTAGCTAGACACTTGCCCCACACTTTGAAGACAACTCTGTATAACGGCATGTAAATAATGCGCTGATTCAACTAGTACCTTGCTATCTTACTGGCAATCCATTCATTTTCAGGGCCCCAAGTCTGTTCAGGGTAGACTAATTCTCTTTTAAGTTGAGAAAGTAGGAGCTTAGCTTTGTAATTACACTGTCAGAATCTTATTAGGATTTGGGGTAAGAGCAGGGGAATTTAACTCTGAAAGGTAAGAGAACCTCATTTCTTAGCATAATGGCCAGGGAGCATAAAACAGTCCAGGAACCACAACATAAAAGTAATGTCTATCAAGTGTGCAGTTAAGCATTACCTAAATATAATAAACTGTTGGCAACAGCATCCACGCAACCACACTAGGTCAGATTACTCCCTTATCCTTTTATATTACAGTATGACAAAACCACTTTCAGAGAGAAATTGGGGCTTCTTCACAGCACTCGTGAAGTTATTACAAGCTTAGCTCCAGCCACATGGGCTGCATCTACAAACACTGACTCTTTAAAATAAAACTATATTTAAAACTCTCTGTCTTTCTACTGGACAAACAAACCATGAAGTCGATGGTGATACACATTGGTTCTAGTTCCCATCCTTTTCTGGACCCTTATTTCTCATACTATATTAAGAGATTTTGGAAAGAGTTATCCTCTGAAGAGAGAGAGAACAGGGCACCTACTAAAATTTTATCTAGTTAGGATGCTGGTCAAGATTTGGCAAGGTTAGGGGAAGAGGAGCACATAGATTGTTTCTATGAGAGTGGCTCTTTAAGCTTGGATAATTACACACCCTAGCATAATATGTAAGCTTCTCAAATAACTATGACTTGGTCTTTAAAGCACCACCTTTGCAGTACAGTAAAGCACTTACTTGTTTAACAACATGTTCTGCATCTTAACAACTAGATCATTGTAAATCACTGATTGCTTTAAAAAAAAAGAAAGAAAAGAAAGATGAAATCAGTAAAAACAATATGATATCATTGGTCCAGACAATCAGAAATCAGGTTTATATGAATATGACAAATGTCATATTTCCAGATGAGGCCTTTGTCCTAGAACAGGGGTCTGCAAGCTGCAGTCCTTGGGCCAAAGCCAGCCTGCTACTAGTTTTTGTATTTTATATTGTATTGGAACATTGCCACACCCATTCTTTTTCTTACTGTCTGGAGCTGTTTTTGTACTACAATCCCAGAGCTAATTAGTTGCCCACGTGGGCTGTCTGGCCCTCAAAGACTAAAATATTTACCATCTGGCCCTTTGCAAAAAAAAAAATGTACTGACCCCTGTCCTAGAAGCCTCTGGCATATAGCATAGCTCCTGTAATGCCATTCTGGGTCTCTGGCTCCCTGCCTAGCCTAGAGATGTCAGATATATCCTCCTTGCTTACGTAACTTCTTTAGGGAATCTGACCTGGCCACTGGCTTGAAGGGATAGCTCACATGGCTCTACCTTCTGATCACAGCTAATAGGGCCCAAGTTGGAAATCTGGCCTACCTGCCAATAAGGATTGGCAAGAGAAACTGTTTTACCTGGCATCTGTGTAGTTGAAGCCAGAATTACTATTATGGCAAAACAAATTAATGTGCAAGCTTATGTGATGAGGGAAGAGGAACTGTAAACTTCACAGTGAAGCTTGTATAGAAAGGAAATTGGGGGCACACAGTGCAGCATATATGAGAGACCTTAAGGCCACAAAGAGATGTAGAAACAGACTATCTGCCTCAACACTTTCTAGTACCCACATAGCTAGTACTCTGGCTGTATTTCCTGTTATTTAGGACCTGCAAGATTCCCCGTATTCCTTAACCTAAATCCGTTTTGCCTAACCTAGCTTGAGTGGATTTATCTTTTTATACATATTTGACCCTACGGGCACCTGGGTAGCTCAGACTGTTAAGTGTCTGCCTTCGGCTCTGGTCATGATCCCAGGGTCCTGAGATTGAGCCCCACATCGGGCTCCCTGCTCAATGGGGAACCTGCTTCTCCCTCTCCCTCTGCCTGCAGCTCCCCCTGCTTGTACTCTCTCTCTCCCTCTCTGTCAAATAAATAAAAAAAAAATCTTTAAAAAAAAAAAAATAAAATAATTGACCCTAGACAAAAATAGAGGTAGGTATTTCTTACAGGTAGGTGTAATATTTACTGGGTGGCTATTATCTTCCAAATATCGATCTAGATACTCAAAATACCTCTGTGAAAGAAAGAAACAAACAAAACCCCCTGTCCTCACAGAGTTCCTATTTTAGTGGGGTATGTATTTGGCTAAATTGTCTTGCCTTTCTTTTCTTATTACAATTTGGAAAAAGGAGATAAAACAGTACTTATCTCTCTCAGGTTGTCAAATGACAAAACTAGAACAATTTAGTAATGAGTTTGGTATCCTTTATTCAAGGGAAAATTTCCATGGATTTGGGGAGTACAGTGCCTCACAAGCAGTGAAGCATTCTTCCCAAGGGATTTTGGGCAAGTCTATAGAACTTTAGAAGAGGTATCTGAGAAACAGGACATGACTGGCTAAGAGGTCCTATTGGCTGAGGTGGAGCTGGGATTGTGATTGGTGTTACATTTCCTTGACAGTAAAGGAGCTTCCTCTAAGTGCAAACTGACTTGAGTTTAGATTTGTGACATGGGCTGGGCTACTGGGGTGGCTAACATTTTGTGGGTCCTGATATACAAATGAACATTATCAGGGGTCATGTGATGATTAAATGGGATGTGTATATGTGTATGAAAGCACATCAGAGTCCCTGGCACTAACTATATGTGCACCTAGTGGTGGTGGTTGTTAAAAAGAGAAGCTAAAAAGAAGGTCAGAAGAAGGTTTGTGAAGGAGGGCATATATAGACAGATATAGGTCCAAGGACTGCAGAAGCATAGAATCCTTTGCATCTTTGTCTTTTACAACTCAGAGAGTAATTGTCATTCACCACTATTAATTTTCCAGCAACTATCTGCTTTCCCATCCTTGTGACTCATTTATAAAGGTTTTGCTTTTTCTTACCCTCCCCAGTAGAAAGGTGGGGGAGATGAAGAGGGACCTAAGTTCAATAACCTTACTCAGTTACTCTCTATTACCATATGTAGTTGTTGAATTACAGGTCCCAAATATCCCCTTGATGTTTGCTGCCTGCCCAGCAAAAGAAGCCTTATTATAGAAAACCTCATAACAATTTACAGAAAGGAACACCAAACAGAAAAACCAGAACTGGTTCTAAATAAAAAATGCCTATTTTGACAAAATGTAAAAACAGTATTAATATAAGAATTTTCTTCTCCACAGCAAAGGAAATGATGAACAACACTAAAAGGAAATCTACTGAATGAGAGAAGATATTTGCAAATGACATATCTGATAAAGGGTTAGTATCGAAAATACATAAAGAACTTATAAAACTCAACACCCAAAAAAACAATCCAATTAAAAATGGGCAGAAGACATGAACAGACTTTTCTCCAAAGAAGACATTCAGATGGCCAACAGATACATGAAAAGATGCTCACCATCACTCATCATCAGGGAAATGCAAGTCAAAACCACAATGAGATATCACCTCTCATACCTGTCAGAATGGCTAAAATAAAAAAACACAAGAAACAAGTGTTGGCGAGGATGTGGAGAAAAAGGAATCCTTGTGCATTGTCGGTAGGAATGCAAACTGGTGCAGTCACTCTGGAAAACCATATGGAAGTTCCTCAAAAAGTTAAAAAAAGAACTACCCTATGATCCAGTAACCTCACTGCTGAGTATTTGCCCCAAAATATAAAAACACTAATTCAAAGGGAAACATGCACCCCTATGTTTATGGCAGCATTATTTATAGTAGCCAAATAACAGAAGCAGCCCAAATATCCATCAACAGTTGAATGGATAAAGAAGAAATGGTATATATATATATATATATATATATATATATATATATATATATATACAATGGAATGTTATGCCACCATAAAAAAGAATGAAATCTTGCCATTTGCAATAGCATGGATAGAACTAGAAAGTACAATGCTGTCTGTGTGAAATAAGTCAGACAGAGAAAGAGATGTGCCATATGATTTCGGTCATGTGGTGAATTTAAGAAACAAAACAAATGAGCAAAGGAAAAAGAGAGAGAGACAAACCAATAAGCAGACTCTTAACTATAGAGAACAAACTAATGGCTACCAGAGGGCAGGTGGTTGGGGGGATGGGTGAAATAGGTGATGGGGATTAAAGAGTACCCTTGTCATGATGAACACTGAGTAATATATAGAATTGTTGAATCACTATATTGTATGCCTGAAACTAAAATAACACTATATGTTGACTATACTGGAATTAAAATAAAATAATTTAATAAAATAAAAAGTTTTTATTCCATTTTTGAGCTGAAAAAAAAGAATTTTCTTTAAAGTGTTAATATTTTGCAGAATGAACCAAAGGATAGACAACCACATAGACCAAAGTGATCTGTGGGTCAGATGCATTGGAGCAACCTGAGTGGAGGATGCAATTAGAAAGCAGACTTCTGGGCTACCCTGCACCCAGATCCTTTGAATCAGATTTTCTGTTGGTGGGGCCTAAGAATTTGCAATTACAGCAAACTTCTCTGGTAATTGTTAAACTGGCTAAGCCTGAGAATCACTGACCTGAAATGCCACCATCAAAGATTGGTTTTGGGTTTTGGCCCTTTTTAAAATGTAAATATTTTTAGAAAAGATAATAGATAAAGATGTGAGTTTAATCAGTATGACTTAATTTGTAACCAGCTATCTAACATTACAGTTCTCAGAAAGCATGACTAGAATTGGGGAGAGAATGAAGAATCAGGAAGGCATTGGCTCCTGGTAAAGTTACCACAAGGGGAAGAAGGGAAAGAGGGTATTACTTAACAATTTTCCCACAAGTCTGTTCTGCCTCCAAGTAGTAAACAGGCCTTATGTAGAAGCTCTTGTATATGCGGTCATTCCATCAGTATTTACACCTGAGTTTGCATCATGACTACCTGAAAGGCAGACCTGCTACTGAGGATGATTATGATCTTTGTTCTGTGTGTGTGTGTGTGTGTAAAAGAGGGCCTTTTTAGGTAGAGCTGGCCTAGCTTGCTTTTGGTTATATGAGTGGACGGGGGGTGTGAGAACCTTTATGCTCTCCTTTACGGGCTTATCTCAGGGGATGGGAGCAGGGATATACCATGCATAGCTCAAAGTTGTTCCTTCCCTAGACTAACTGGTGATCATTACTGAAAAATCCCAAGCCCTATTTATTGTCCCTGCCTTTCCTCTGGCTGAATGAAAAAAAAAATCATTAAGTTTGTGGGAAGCAATCTTCCTTTCTTGTTAAATTCTATAAAGCCAAGCCTTGTGGCCAGCTCTGGCTGATTATCAGGACTTTCAAATTGACTCTTCTACTGTGTAGAAGAAATTTAATTCTGTATCTAATTTTAATCTGCATCCCATGGTCAGGTGTGTTGAGCTAAAGCATTTGTTAACATTTAAAGAGGGGGAGCTGATTATATTGATCCTTCTTGTGTAAATTGGCCAAGGTGATCAATTTTGGATTGTAAATTTTGATGTTTAAATGCATTACCTTAATACCATTTAAGCACAGTCAATTGTCAACTCCATTAACTCATAGTATATGGTCTAAATTTGGTTTTCAACATTTCCAGAATGGTTACGTGAGGAGGAGAGTTTAGCTATTTGCATGCAGAGTATATCTGCTGTTCTCTTACAGGCTATTTTCTGTGTGTGCTACTGAAATAGGCAATCATGGGGTCTTTGGCGTAATCATAGATTGTGTTGTCAAGAATCTACTCTTCCTCATCCTGTCTTGACTGCAACCATGAGAGAATGAGAAGATTTGTATTAAATTAGCATTCAGGCAGTTGGTATACCGGCAGAGAAGGATTTGTATTAAATTAGCATTCAGGCAGTTGGTATACCGGCAGAGAAGGATTAATAGTGGCATCTGTTGTTATACACCAACAGGAGGTAAACACAAAGGCAAAATGTTGTCGGTGTGCAGCTACTAACACTCAGAGGCTAAGGGCCCAATGATTTCCAAAACTCAGGAGATGGTTCATGAACACAGGGCTACTTTGATCTGCTGGCAACAAAATCATCAACAAATAATGCCCTTCCAAAGGGCATTCTTTGTCCTTTGCCCGTGTAATAAAATCCCTCTATAAAGGAAGAATTTGATTAAATGCTGTTATCAGTTAGGATTAGGTATAGCTCTGAGTGACAGGAAACCCACATTAACAGTGGCTTAAACACACAAGATTTAATACTCTCACATGAGAAATTTAGAGGTTGACAATCCAGGCAGGCTTGGCAATTCCATGAAATTACCAAGGATGTAGGCTCCTTCTAGTTTTTAGCTACATCATCCCTAGGGTGTGTCTCTCATGCTTACAACCCAAGATAATTGCTTAAACTCTGGCTATTGTGTCACCTTTCCAGACAGTAGGAAGGAAAATGAGGACAAAGTACAGTGCATCATTTTCTTTTAAGGGTACTTTAAGTGACACATAGAACTTTCACTTACATGCCCATGGTTAGAACTTAGTCATGTGACCATACTAAGATACAAGAGAAGTTGGAAAATATAGTATTAAGCATGCGTTCTGCTAAAACTCAAAATTTTCTTACGAATAGAATAGATAGTGAAGGTCAACTAGCCATCTCTGTCCCAAGTACTGTGTAGGTTGGAGGTGGGGAGAAAAAAACTCAGTCAAGCTTTTTAAATTTTTTTCCCTGCCATCATGTGTCAATAATTCTCCATTTCTCTTTATCTCAAATCATCTAAAAAGTTTCTGGCAAACTAGACAAAATGAAAAAACATCCAGAAAGATCCAAGAGAAAGGGAAAGGACATATACAACATCAGTGTTTCTCTCCCAAATGGTTTCAAAGCATTTATTTTTCACTTGTTCATTTTATATGGTGCAGCTGTCTCATTTTTACTCTAGTAAGCTAAAAATGTGATTTTTTTGCAATGCATTTGCAACTCTAATTAAAACACACCAGTTCAGTCATTGATGTTTTTAAATAAAGATAACTTTTCCATCATTGTGGATACTCCAGAAAGCACCTACCTACCTGTATCTATCATACTGACCTATACCTATCATACCTACCATTCCAGATGTCTTGGTGGTCCATGAGAAGTCCTGTGGAAACTTGAAGCTTCAAGGTGTCCCTATAGCATGTGCCCAGGGTCCAAGACCCAGTTCTTGTGGAGGGCCAGGGGGAGGTTGTCACTGGGTTCCCCTGGGATTGAACATAGTTCTTTCCTTAGGAATCCCTTATTAGGAACTGAGAGTTCTCATTTGTTCAGGGAAGTTTGTTGGGCACATCTTCAGAAATGAAGAATTTGCTAATAAGGATGACCTTGAACCTGTGGATTAACCATGCTTAATGATTTATCCCAGACAGGCTTCACACAACTCTCTGTTACATGCTTCTTGACTGTCTCTTTGCCCATTTATGTGCGCTAAGGGAATGCAAATTTAAGTTTAACAGGAGCCTAAGAAAATATAATTAAGAAGGTACTTTCCCCAAAATAATATACAAGGTAAAATAGAAATGAGTTAAAAATTATCAGTGTCACATTCACTGATGTGGTTAATCAAGATATGACTCCACAGTAAAGCCTCATTATTTTGGGTCCCAGTAATTCAGAATTTGTGATTAAATTTCTGCTTAGTTCCTGTTCCTGTTCAAATTACAATTGCACTATCTCCAAATGAATGGTTAGGTAAGCAAAGTAATGGTGCAAACAAGATTGCAACGGGGCATGTTTAACCTAGGAGAGATCAATCTCTCTTTAAGGGCTTTGACACATGAATTATTTGCATGCAAATGAGTACTGTTTCTTATAAATAAGTCATATCTAGTCATTAAACTCATAGAACTTCATTTGGAAGCATTTTGTTACTTTGTATTATTACAAATGTATTATTGGTTAGTTAGTTACTATGTATCATTGGAAATAATATAACTACACCTACTCTTTTTAAATATATAACTGAGACCCTTCCCAAATTGAGATTAACCTTCCCCTTTTTTGGCCTGTATCACTGAGCTTTCCCTATATGCATGGAGATATATTTAGCTATCCACAGGCTGAAACTAGCCTATTTATAGACTAGTGATTATTTCTGCAAATGAACCAACTAGCCCTGCCCACATGCAAAAAAACAAAAACAAAAACAAAACCCAAAAAACTCAAGATAATGTAAAACTACCTGAAATATTTATAAGCTCTGAACCAGCTCAGTGAAGGTACTGGTCAGACATTCAGACTTTGATTCTAATCAAATTACATCAAGTCACAGCCAATGATCTTAAATTATTAGAATGCCACTGAAAGTTTTTCTTTGTTTTGCAGATCTGATCAGCCCAGTCACAAATTGGAGTAATCAGATATATTTAAAACAACTAAAAACAACAAAATATGTCTTACAGTACATTTAATATCAATGACTTTTGGTAAAGTAGATCATGTAATCCAGCTAGTTGCTTTTTTATTAAAGTCCCAGGACTTAGTCCCTTGGCTTAGCAAATAGGCTTACTAGAGAAGCAGTATTTCATTTTAGTTAAGAGTACAAAACAACATAGTTCAGATTCCAGTTTGTCCACTTTTACCTTAAGCATTCTGTAAGTCAGTCTCCTCACTTGTGAAATGGGGAATATATTCTCTACCTCAGAGAGTAAGGGCTTAGTTCAGTGCCTGGAAAATATCATTATAGCTATCATTACTATTGGTGATAATATTTGCTGAATTTATGTAACAAGGTAACAGAACTAAACAACTTTAAAGGGCATGGAAAGTCACATTGGTTGTTAGTTGCAACAAGCTTAGCCAATGAGGTTCTTGTCTTTGGTCTTTAGCCATTACACAGTGATATAAACCTCAGTTAATGTTTTAATGCATCGACACTACTTGAAAACCCATTATGAACTGTGTGTGAGTGTAACTGAAAAGGTCACTCTGGGATCAATAGTACCTTCCAAACTAAGCACATGTAAAGTCTGTCCTCTGATTAGTGAGTGTGGCCACTATCCAAATTGCCTACCGTCTAGACTCCCCACATGCCATGACATATTGTATACATGTAAGAAATTCCCAGGCTCACAGTACTTTAATGATTTTGAAGACACACTCACAGACTACAATTGCCCAGCAGAAAAGTTACATATAGCATCAGATGAATAGAACAAAATGGCAAAATGAGTGAAAGTCTATCTAGAGTTAGTCAGCAAAACACATTCTTTGTGGTCTCTTATTAAATGTCAAACGTATCAAAAATCAGTGTTTATTCCTCCTCAGTATTTTAATCTAAGAACATTGTATAAATTATTTGCCAATCTCTATCCCTTCAGAAATGTTTATTATTATATTACCTACAGCCCAGACCCAGGTGCATATGAAAAATTAAAAGAATAGGATTAGTTCTTCCTCAGACTCTAGCCATACAAATTAAGAAGTAGAATTTGTCAGACAAAGAAAGAGTGGAAGTGGAAGCTTCACTGACAGGTGTGTATATATATGAGTTCTTAGACATGTTACAAATGATTTAA
Source organism: Leptonychotes weddellii (assembly GCF_054177405.1). Lineage (NCBI taxonomy): Eukaryota > Metazoa > Chordata > Mammalia > Carnivora > Phocidae > Leptonychotes > Leptonychotes weddellii. Next base: position 42,253,835 of record NC_138385.1, read on the forward strand.
TGAATTAAGAAAGTACTGATAGTTGAGTATAATTTAATTTTTTAAAAAATAGAATGAAATCAAAGTGATCCTTCCAATTATGTGACTTCCATTTACTTACATTCCATTAATGCTTTCTTGAGTGGCAGCTAAAGGGGGAAGATTACACAGAGAAAACAGGGTACTGCACATAACTCTAGGCATATTCAAAGGTAGGTAACTAGACATCAACATTCTGTATCTTGTATGTTGCAACTGGGAAAAGAAAGGTGGTTAACCACTGGCTCAGAGTGCAGTTTAAGGCACCTGCTTCCATTAGGCTTTGTCTTGGTAAGGGCTCCTGATTTCCTTGTGTTTTCTCACCCTCCCTCCCATTGCCACCCCCAACTCCCTCAGGTCTAGATACCTGACATCTGGAAAAGTCCTTAGGGTTTGTTTATTACCAACCAGAGCATTAAAAAAATACAATCCTATTTTTATGCTTCTTCCCTGTGTAGAGCCATGTGTTTTTGGAGCGCTATAGACCCACAATGAGAAGTGTAGATAAATTCATATTTACCCAACAACTTATACATGTTGAGGTCAGGAAAGTTTTGGACAAAAAAATATAAAAGTTTATCTTAAGTAAATGCTGAAACCCAAGAACAGACATGTAGAATGATATTGCTTCCTATCCCCCAAAGTCGTATTATCACTGTGGAATAATGGGAATTCTACCTATAGGAGTCTAAGTTTCTCTACTTATGAGATGGGTTAGATAATAGTGATCTCCCTTTTTATTGATAGATTCTGAGAGCTATTAAATTGCGCTTTTTAAAGGGAGTTAAATAAATGCTAAGCAGTATTATAAACAAATTTCACTTAAAAATGAATAATGAAATCTGTGCTTCATTTATCATTTCTGGCAATGCAAATTTATCAGAGGAAGCAGGCATTTTTTCATCTTTCACAGCAAATTTGTAATTCAGAAATCATTCTTTGGGCTCTTCATGCCTCCTGCTCAATCTATCATTGACTGTTGAGACTGGTGCCTGATTGTTGGTTTTGTGTCTGTTTCCCATCAATCTGTTGGTAACTAAGAGTAAATAAAAGTGTACACTGATGAAGCTGTATGGACATGAGGTTGAGAAGGGAGGTTAGAGTGGAAGAGGTAAAGGAATGTATGCTGTAATTTCAGTCTGGAAACGCAATTAGTAGGCCTATTGTGGGAACTTCTAGTTCTAAATAAATGCCAATTTAATATTTGTTCCTTTGTTCATTTTTCAGAATATACACTTTAATCTTCCATCCATATATGCCTGTCTAAGGCTCTGGTACTCATGCACTAATCACAAACTTACCTGTCTGATTTTCACATTGGATAGAACATCTAATCAAAGGGGATGCTGTATCCCTCATGCTTGAATGTTATGGCTGGATGGTAGCATAGCAGGATAAGAAAGCACTTTTAAATGAAGGAATAGATGACCATCACAAATTCCTTTTCAAAATGTTTTGATCCACACATTTTGAGTTGGATCTGCCCATATTATCATTGTCACTCCCACATCATAAAAACCATATACTCTTTAATACCCATCACCAGGCTAACCCATCCCCCCAATGGAGCACTGGGTATTATACGCAATGAATCATGGAACACTACATCAAAAACTAATGATGTAATGTATGGTGATTAACATAACATAATAAAAAAAAGAACATCTTGCAAAAAAACCATATACTCAATATTGATGTATAAAATAATATTTATAAAATAATAAGTTATAAGGAATGGGGTATAATAGACTTGTGTTTCTACTACCCACTCAATTTAAAATATAAAATATTAACATCAATTTCAGTCTCCTGAATGTCGTTCTCTGATCCTATTTCCTTTCATCTCCCTCTGAGGTACATAATCACTACCCTAAATCATATGTTTATCAATCCATTGCATGTTTTCATAATTTTTTTCACATATATTTATATTTCTACATAATATATTGTTTAGTTTTGTGTGATTTTGAACTTAATCTTTTAATTGATTTTATTCTTTTTAATTCCAATAAAGTTAACACAGAGTGTTATATTAGTTTCAAGTATAGAATATAGTGATACAACAATTCCATACAATACCCGGTGCTCATCGCAAGTGCATTCCTTAACACTTATCACATATTTAACCCATCACCTCACCCACCTCCCCTCTGGTAACCATAAGTTTGTTCTCTATACTTAAGAGTCTGTTTTTTGGTTTGCCTCTCTCTCTCTTTTTTCCCTTTGCTCATTTGTTTTGTTTCTAAAACTTCACATATGAGTGAAATCATATGGTATTTGTCTTTCTCTGACTGGCTTATTTCTCTTACCATTATACTCTCTAGATCCATCCATGTTACTGCAAATGTTAAGATTTCATTCTTATTTATGGCTGAATGATATTCCATTGAGTGTGTGTGTGTGTGTGTGTGTGTGTGTAATGCTGCTATAAACATAGGGTTGTAGGCATCCCTTTGAATTAGTGTTTTTGTATTTTGGGGGATAAATACCCAGAAGTGCTATTAACAGATTATAGCATAGTCTATTTTTCACTTTTTGAGGAATATCCATACTGTTTTCCACAATAGCTGCACCAGTTTGCATTACCACCAAAGTGCTGAAGATTCCTTTTTCTCCACATACTCACCAACACTTGTTTCTTTTGTTTTTGATTTTGGCATTCCAAAAAGGTGTGAAGTGATATTTCATTGTCGGTTTGATTTGCATTTCCCTGATGATGAGTGATGGTGAGCATCTTTTCATGTATCTGTTGGCCATCTGGATGTCTTCTTTGGAGAAAAGTCTGTTCATGTTTTCTGCCCATTTTTTAATTGGATTATTTGTTTTTGGGGTGTGAGTGGTATGAGTTCTCTATATATTTTGGATACTAACCCTTTATTGGACATGTCAAATATCTTCTCCCATTCAGTAGATTGCCATTTAGTTTTATTGACCATTTCCTTTACTGTGCAGAAATTTTTAATTTGATGTAGTCCCAATAGTTTATTTTTGCTTTTGTTTCCCTTGTCTCAGGAGACTTATCTAGACAAATATTGCTATGGCCAGTGTCAGAGACATTACTGCCTGTGCCTAAGATTTTGTGGCTTCATGTCTCACATTTACATCCTTAATACATTTTGAGGTTATTTTTGTGTATGGTGTGAGAAAGTGGTCAATTTTCATTTTTTGCATATAGCTGACCAGTTTTTCCAATACCATCTGTTGAAGAGACTCACTTTTTTCCATTGGATATTTCTTCCTGCTTTGTTGAGATTAATTGATCATACAGTTGTGGGTTTATTTCTGGATTTTCTATGCTTTTCATTGACCAATATGTTTATTTTTGTGCCAATGCCATAGTGTTTTGATAACCACAGTTTTACATTAAAACTTGAAGTCTGTAATTGTGATGCCTCCAGCTTTCTTTTTTTTTTCAAAATTGCTTTGGCTATTTGGGATCTTTGTGGTTCCATACAAATTTTAGGATTTTTCTAGCTCTGTGAAAAATGCTGTTGGTATTTTGATAGGGATTGCATTAAATATGTACATTGCTTTGGTAGTATGAACATTTCAACAATATTGGTTCTTCTAACCCAGGAGCATGGAATGTCTTTCCATTTCTTTGTGTTATCTTTCATTTCTTTCCTCAGTGTTTTATAGTTTTCAGAGTACGGATCTTTCACTTCTTTGCTTAGATTTATTCCCAGGTACCTCACTGGTTTTAGTACAATTGTAAATGGGATTGATCTTTAATTTCTTCTTCTGTTGTTTCATTATTGGTATATAGAAATGCAAATGATTTCTGTACATTGATTTTATATTCTGGGACTTTACTGAATTCGTGAATCAGTTTATTATTGCTTTTGTTTCCCTTGCCTCGGGAGACATATCTAGACAAATGTTGCTATGGCTAATGTCTTGATGGAATCTTTTGGGTTCTGTATATAGAGTATCATGTCATCTGCTAATAAGGAAATTTTGACTTCTTCCTTGCTGAATTGGATGCCTATTATTTCTTTTTGTTGTCTGATTTCTGTGGCTAGGACTTCTAGTACTATGTTAAATAACAGTGGTGAGAGTGGACATCCCTATCTTGTTCCTGACCGTAGTGAAAAAGCTTTCAGTTTTTCCCCATTAAGGATGATATTAGCTGTGAGTTTTTCATATATGGCCTTTATTATGTTGAGGTCTGTTCTCCCTCAACCTAGTTTGCTGAGGGTTTTTATCATGAATGGATACTGTATTTTGTCAAATGCTTTTTCTGCATCTGTTGAAATGATAATATGGTTCTTTTCCTTTCTTTTATTAATGTGGTGCATCATGTTGATTGATTTCCGAATATTGAACCACCCTTGCAACCCAAGAATAATCCCACTTGATCCTGGTGAATGATTCTTTTAATGTATTGTTGGATTCGTTTTGCTAGTATTTTATTGAGAATTTTTGCATCTGTGTTCATCAGGGATATTGGACTACAGTTCTTATTTAGTGATGACTTTATCTGGTTTTGGTATCAGGGTAATGCTTGCCTCATAGAATGAATTTGGGAGTTTTCCTTCCTTTTCTATTTTTTGAAATGGTTTGAAAAGAATAGGTACTAACTCTTTTTTAAATGCCTGGTAGAATTCACTTATGAAGCCATCTGGTCCTAGACTTTTATTTGTTGGGTTTTTTTTTATTACTGACTCAATCTCCTTGGTGGTAATCAGTCTGTTCAAATATCCTATTTTTTCCTGTTTCACTTTTGGTAGGTTATATATTTCTAGGAAATTATCCATTTCTTCTAGGTTGTCTAATTTGTTGGTATATATTTTTTCATAATATTCTCTTACAGTTGTTTGTATTTCTGTGATGTTGGTTGTTATTTCTCCTCTTTCATTTGTGATTTTGAGTTATTTCTCTAGGTTTTTTTTTTTTTTTTGATGAGTCTGGCTAGAGGTTTAACAATTTTGTTGATCTTTTCAAAGAACTAGCTTATGGTTTCATTGATCTGTTTAGTTTTTTTTTTTTTTTAGTTTCTATATCGTTTATTTCTGCTCTAATCTTTATTATTTCTTTCCATCTGCTGGTTTTGGTTTTGTTTGGTAGTCTTTTTCTAGCTCCTTTAGGTAGGTTAGGTTGCATATTTGGGGTTTTTCTTGTTTCTTGAGGTAGGCCTGTATTGCTATAAACTTCCCTCTTAGAATATCTTTTGATGCATCTCAAAGGTTTTGGACAATTTTGTTTTCATTTTTGTTTGTACTTTTTCATTTCTTCTTTGATTTCCTGGTTGACCCATTCATTGTTTAGTAGCATGTTATTTAACCTCCATGTATTTCTGATCTTTCCAGATTTTTTCTTGTAGTTGATTTCTAATTTCATACCTGTAGTCAGAAAAGATGCAGGGTATGACTTCAATTTTTTGAATTTGCAACTTGTTTCGTGGGCTAATATGTGACCTATTCTGGACACTATTCTTTGTATACTTGAAAAGAATATGTATTCTGCTGTATTAGGATGGAATGTCCTGAATATATCTTTGAAATCCATCTGTTCCAGTGTGTCATTCAAGGCCACTGTTTCCTTGACTTTTTGTTTAGATGATCTGCCCACTGATGTAATTGGGATGTTAAAGTCCCCTGCTATTATTGTATTATTATCAATTAATTCCTTTATGTTCATTATTAAATGTTTAATGTATTTGGGTGTTTCCATGTTAAATGCATAAATATTTACAATTGTCATATCTTCCTGTTGGATCATCTCCTTTATTATTATACAGTGTCCTTCTTTGCCTCTTTTTATAAACTTTGTTTTAGAGTCTATTTTATCCTACATAAGTATTGCTATTCCAGCTTTCTTTTCACATCCATTTGCTTGATAAATGTTCCTCTCTGCCCTTGCTTCCAATCTGTAGGTGCCTTTAGGTCTGAAATAAGTCTCTTGTAGGCAGCATATAGATGGGTCTTGGGTTTTTTTATTTTATTTATTTATTTTTAGAGAGACAGAGAGAGCATGAGCAGGGGGAGGGGCAGAGGGAGAGAGAGAATCCCAAGCAGACTCAATGCTGAGCATGGATCCCAACACAGGGTTTGATCCCATGACCCTGAGATCATGACCTGAACCAAAATCAAGAGTTAGATGCTTAATTGACTAAGCCACCCAGGCACCCCACAATGAGTCTTCTTTTTTTATTCATTGTGTTACCCTGTGTCTTTTTATTGGAGTATTTAGTCCTTTTACATTCAAAGTAATTATTGATTGACATATATTTATTGCCATTTTGTTACCTGGTTTGTAGTTGTTTTTGTAGTTTTTCTCTGATCTTTCTCTTGCTCTCTTTCATGGTTTGTTATTTTTCTTTAGTGATATTCTTGGATTCCTTTCTTTTTATTCTTTTCATATCTATTACTGGTTTTTGATTCGTGGTTACCATTAGGTTTGTATATAACATCTTCTGCCAATAGCAGTCTATATTAAGTTGATGTTCATTTACATTCCAACCTATTCTTTACTCCTCTCTCCCCACCCCGAAATTTTAGGTCCATGTTGTCATATTTTACATCCTTTTATTTTGTGAATCCCTTGACTGATTTTTTACATAAATACTTATTTGTACTGTTTTTGTGTTTCCTTCTTTTCATACTCTTACTTATGGTTTTTCCTTTCTATACAAAGAGTCTCCTTTAATATATCTTGTAGGGCTGGATTGGTGGTCATGAACTTCTTTCGTTTTTGTCTGAGAAACTCTTTATCTCTCTTTATATTCTGAATGACAGCCTTGATGAATATAGTATTCTTGGCTGTAGATTTTTCCCCTTGAGCACTTTGAATATATCATGCCACTTCTTTCCTTCCTTTTCATTTTTCTGATGAAAAATCCACAGACAGTCTTATGGAGTTTACTTTGTAATTGTCTTCTTTTCTATTGATTTTTTTTTCTTTTTTACTAATTTTTTGCCATTTTGATTACTGTGTGTCTTGGTGTGGACCTCCTTTGGTTGATTTTGTTGGGGGATCTCTGTGCCTTCTGTATTTGGATATCTGTTTCTTTCTGTGTTAAGGGTCTTACTAATGTCCTTCACTCTTTTCTCAATTCCATTGAATATCTTTATGATCATTATTTAAAATTATCTATCAGGCATATTACTTATATCTGTTTTGCTTAGGTCTCTTGCTGTGGTTTTGTCCTGTTCTTTCATTTGTGACATATTCTTCCATCTCCTCATTTTATCTACCTCTCTGTGTCTGTTTCTGTGTTAGGAAAGTCAGCTGTGTCTCTTGCCCTTGAAAGTAGTGGATAGGATGTGCACTTTTAACTAGGTTGTGCTAGACCTCCACAGAGAATGTGCAGCTGCCATGGAGACCAGGGCCAGCCAGGGCACTCTAGAAAGAGCTCACAGGTGGGGGCACAGTGCCACAGGCTGTGGGCACCAGTATTCTTTCACCAGGGATGCACAGCTGTTGTGTAGACAGGATGGCCAGGGCTGCTCTACACAGAGGGCATGGGCTGGAGGTGCAGTTTTAACAAAGTATGTGCATCCTCCACGGGAGGTCAGAAGATGCAGTTTTGGCAAAGTTTGCATGGGTCTTCTAGGAAAGGGGATCAAAAGAATTGGGACTGAGGCAGGTCTGGCTGGCAGAGCAGGGGGTGCAATGTAAGCAAGTTAGGTGTGAGTGCAGTGTTCTGCTGGTTCCCACAGGTGGCTGTGTGTTTATATTAAGAGGCAGGGTAGAGGAATGGTGCTGGAAGTTCCTTTGTTCCTGGAGAAGTCCCTCAGTGAACTCTGAGCTTAGTAACTAATGTTCCCTTTCATAAGCTCCAGTTACTTTTCATACTGCTGCTTCCAAGTTGTCTCTCTGCAGGCTGTTTGATGTGCTGTCTCTTTAAGACAGTGGCTTAGATTCTTATTGCCAACCCACCTCCCCTTAGAGCTAAATTAGCTGATTTTTAAAGTTCTAGGCTTTAAGCTGGTTGTAAGCACTCAGGAAATTGAGCTCCTCTGATTTTCAAAGCCAAATGCTATATGGATTTCTCTTCCCTTTGTAGTGCCCCCCAGGGTGCTAGTCTGTTTCTCACCCCTCTCTGCACCTGTGGCTCGCTCCCTCTGGGGGTCAGATCCATGGAGCTTTTTGGCTAGCCTTTGGGTGTTCTTCTGGGCTGTCTTCTCTGGGGCAGGTGTTATCTAGTTGTATTCATGGGAAGAAGTGAGTTTAAAGTCCTCCTACTCCATCATCTTCCTGAGAAGCTCCTTTGAGCTTAATTTTTTTAATTTTTTTTTTCACAATTTGCTTTATTCATGCAGTATTCTGAAAATCATTTGTGTGGTTATTTGAAGCTATGCTTCACTGATTTTCAAATATATAGCACAACTTGATGATTTATTTTACCATTGATGGGTTTTTGGTTTCTTCCAATTTGGGGCTATTAGGAACAACAATACTATCAACATTACTGTTCATGTCTCCAGATTTTACCCCCTTCATTAAAATATCACTTCTGTTTGTCTTATTGATTCATAGGATCCATACACGTGTGTGTGTGTGTGTGTGTGTGTAATCTAGATACTAATCCTCTGTTCCTCATATGGTTTTTTTTTAAAGATTTTATTTACTTATTTGACAGAGAGAGACACAGCGAGAGAGGGAACACAAGCAGGGAGAGTGGGAGAGGGAGAAGCAGGCTTCCCACCGAGCAGGGAGCCCGATGTGGGGCTCGATCCCAAGACCCTGGGACCATGACCTGAGCCAAAGGCAGATGCTTAATGACTGAGCCAGCCAGGTGCCCCTGTTCTTCATATGTTTTGCAAATACCTTCTCCCACATTATAGTTTGTCATTTTACTTTCTTTAGGATGACGTTTGAAAATGGAGGTCCTTATTTGGTTTTAATAGAGTTGAATTTCAACAATCTCTTTCTCTATGGCCTATACTTTCTATATCTTCTTTAAGCATTCCTTTCCTACATTGGAAGAATAAAAATATTCTCCTGTAAGTGCCTTTGAAAATAGTGGGGGATTTTTGCCATTTACATTTAAGTCTTTAGTCCTCCTGAAAAGGATTTTGTGTGTACAGTGTAAGAAAGGAATCTATTTTTGTTATCTATTGCTATGTAACAAGCCATCCTAAAACTTAATAAATTAGAACAACTTATTATTATCTTCCATTGCTCTGGGGGATCAACAGGTTCATCTTGGTTGTTCTCACTTAAGATCCCTCATACAGTTACTGTCAGATGGCAGTTGAGTCTGGAGTCAACTGAAGTCTTCTTCACTCATATCTGAAGCCTAGACTGGTCTCACATCCTTTCTCTACAGGACCTCTTCAGGTGGCTGGCTTTGGCTTCTTCACAGAATGACAATCTCAAGGTAGTCAAACTTCTTACATGTTGACTAGCTTCCCCCATGACAAGTGTTCCAAGAGACAGGAAGTGGAGACTGTCAGTTTTTAAAGCCCAGGAACTGGCACATATTTTATTGTCTTGGCATATTCTAGTGTTCAGTAAAGCAACACAGTCCACCCAATTTCAGTGGAAGGAGAAATAGATGCCACCTCTCCATGAGGGGAGTTCTAAAGGATTTAAGGCCATTTTTAATTGGCCATAGGATCCAAATGTATTTTTTTTTTACAGTAATCGATTCATCCACTAAAACCTGCTTGAGGTGACTACTAGCAAAAGACCATTTTAAAGTTAATTTTCGGGGGAGGTATTTATTCCACCATCCAACACCAAGTTTTGAGATAGGCAATTTTCATTAAGAATTCCTTAGTGTATGATGAGTACCTTTATTTCCAGTCTACCTTTGTACTAGGGACATAGCTTTTTGAAATCCTAGTTTTATACAGGAATAAGAGCATTACAGTAGATTTCCCATCTGGTCAGCCCTTGTCTTTCTCTGGTCCCTTACACCCATAATGTCGTAAAAAACTGAAAGCTCAAGTTCAATCTTTTGTTAAAGCACTCCAGGCATAAGTGAGCTTATTTCTCTGAGTTCTTGTTTTTGTTTTTTACTTCTTCTGCATATTCCTTACTTTTTCAACAACTCACATATGCATTAAACACACACACACACACACAAACACACACACAGCATGGTTAAGCAAAATCAGAAATTAATTAGTGTTATGGAAATCAAAAGGGGTGGAGGAAATGAGAGAATAACTGTGGAAACTCTGCTCCAGGAATGTAGAATTCAGTGGCAGTTGTCATTGCTTCTTTAATTGCTGCAATATGCCAATTTGTTTTGTTTTGTGTTTGCATTGTTATTGTTAAAGAAAGTGAGATTTCTATAGCTCACCCCAGGGAGATAAGAGATACAACACATTCACCTCATCTACATAGATAGTGAACCATAAGTGGATCCCTACTATCTTGTTGAATTTACAGATAGTATTCTCCCAACAATGTAATACTTTAAATGAGTAGCATTTCTTAAGTTGCATTTGTTTTCCAATCATCATTACCAGGTAGATGTGGAGATTTGAACCTTGAAAAAGATGTGGACATTTGAACCTTGAGAAAGAGATGAGTAGATGAGAATCTATGAAAATTTGAAATGGTGGTGTTTTGTATTATATTTTGTTGTTGTTGTTTTTCTGTTTGTTTTACTTGGGAACATTTTCATGTGTCCTAAAAAGAAAACCATTAAATTGTATGCTTCAAAGACAGTTTTGTTAGCAAGTAACTCTGGGTCTTCTCACCTGCCTGAATCTTGGATAAGATAATAAAGTATAGCATTTGCTATGGTCTGAATGTTTGTGTCCTTCAAAATTCATAACTCCCAAGTTGGTGATATGAAAGGTGGGGCCTTTAGAAGGTGATCAATGCCATTATGAAAGAGGCCCCAGAGAACTCCTTTTCCCCTTCCAATGTGTGAGTGCACAATGAGAAACCACAATCTATTAACCAGAAAACAGGCCTTCACTAGGAACTAAATCTGCCAGTGCCTTGATCTTGTACTTCCCAGCTTTTAGATCTATGAGAAAAAAATTCCTGATGTTTATAAACTACCCAGGCTCTGATGTTTTGTTATAGAAGGATAAACTGACTAAGGAAGTAGCCAAGAACAAACTTTCTGATTTTATTTTCCAGCTCTGCCATTTCCTAGATAGATAATTTTTTGCCAAGTCACTTAATCCCTCAACATGAGCTACCTCATCTGTAAATGTAGATAAATGAATGTCAAGTATAAGCTTAGTCTTGACACTTATTTGCCTGGCACTTAAACACATAAATCTTAGTTATAGGTGTTGCTCCTATAATAATTATTAATATGAAATGAGCCCCAGTATTAAATCACAGGCATTTGTTATATGTACTACTTGATAGTAGGAAGAAAATCAATAGTTGTTACATATGAAGATGACTATTTGACCTAAGTTAGTTTAAGACAATTGCACCAAAAAAGCTATGGCAAATTTCCTATATCTTTCAATAAGGATCCTAATAAGTCCTTCACCTCACAAAAGGAAGTAATCTAGTCTTTTATGAATATTTGTGAACAGAAAAACTTTCAATTAAACTAGACTTTATTTCAACCATTACTGTATTTCAGCTAAGATTGAAAAACAATGTCCATCACATCAGGGCAAGGCAATAGGAATTAAGAAGAGTCCGATACATTTAAGATTGTTTGATATATTTTTTACATGATCAAGAAAGTGTTGACTAGGCTGGCTTCTTTAGTGTGTAGTTGCACTTAACCATTTTATTTATTAATAATCACCAATGACCTCTATAATTTAGATGTAATGGTTAAACAATCACCCCTTGCATTTGAACTGGAAAAGAGAAGAAAGATAGCCATTTAATTGCCAGTAATTTTCCTCATTATATAAAAGCCCTTCTTTACTACTGGGTAACATAATAATAATGGCTAGGTAAAACAGTGATTTTCGTTCACTCAAATTCAGCACCTTGTAACTCATTTTGTTCCTTAAAAGCCAAACTACAAATCCCAAATGGCCTCATATAGCATATAAGCCATAGGGTTGAACAGAGTGTATTTTCAATATTTGTTTAAGAACAAATAAAATGGACCTTGGTACAAGTTGAAGATAAGGGAGCTCTTTCACTTTCTCCTGTCCCATTTTATCTTTGTAATAATGTGGTTAACCAGAGCAACACAAATCTATACAACAATTTAGTCCTCTTCCTTTTGTCTTCATCCCCCTTTCCAGACTTGTACATTCACCTCCATACATGATCTCCTTATTGTATTCTTGGAAGTGACTTGTAATGATAGATCAGGATGAATAATTTTGCTTTTCTGGGTGAAAGAGAAAGAAAAACATAAAATATGCATTGGTCTTGTTCTGTGGTTTGACTCCCAGCTGCTCCTAAGCAGTTCATAGGGGACTAACATGGGTTTGATTAGAGAAATCTAGGGTATGGAGAAGGTCACACAGTTTCTGGCAATTTCCTTGTGAACTAAACCCAAGTACTTTATTCATGATTGTATCTATTCAAATTCTGGAGCGAGAGAATGAAAGAAAAGATAGTCTTAAGAGCTATTTGAAAAACAAATTCTTGGGCTTTGCTCCCAGCCTTATGTCAACTACCTCTATAGACTGGGTGCATGTTAATTAACTTGTTTAAATGTGAAAATGTGCTAAATAAACATATGACAGATTAAACTTACCAAGGGAATAAAGAGACCTGATTTGGGGTGGGGGACTTTGGGACAATAAAAAGAAAATGTCCTTCAGGGGTATATTCCTTTATACACACTGAAAGAGGGGGAGAAGAAGGTTAAAAACATCATAAGAAGGTAATAGAATACTGTGGTCCATAACCAGTGACTAGAGGTGGGAGGCTGAGTGAGACCAAGGGTGAACCATATAATAATGTAGAGCAAGGCCCTGTGGTTAGAAAAAAAAGAAAGCTAATCTTTCAAGAAAGGAAATAGGATACTGATCTTAGGAGGCAGAGAGCAATGTGGTATAGAAAGCAAGAGATGAGACTGAATAATGAGGTGGACTTATCCCAGAGGAAATAAGTCAGGAGGAAGAGAAGGTGGGTAGTATTAATGTTGCAGGTAAATAGACTTTATAATACCAAGCCAAGATTGCTAATCCATACGTAGGAGCAGAGACATGATGTAGTCAAAACTTCAGGAATGATTGAAAATGGGATAGAAAATTTACAGCTGTAAGATAATAAGCAAGTCATAAAGTGCTGTTTATCAAGTTGAAAAATAAAACAGTAAAATGTTGAGGAGGTAGATGACAAGACAACATAATATCCACATGCAGTTTCAGTCAGGTATTGGAATATGAAAGAAGAGATAAATAGAACCGTAACAGAAAGCAAGAGGCACTGAAAATTAAATAATACTCAGGGTGAATGGCAGGACATTACAGGAAGAAATCTGTAGTATAGTAAAAGTGAGTGGTTCTTAAATATGCATGCTATCCAGGATTTCAATTTAAAAAGACTTCAGAAGCAAGAATAGAACTATTTGTATATATGGTTGGTTTATTGAACCTAATAACTCTTTCCCATAATTACCTTAGATGTCCAGTTTACATTAGCTCTTGCAGAATGAATGTGTACTCCTGCTCAGATCACTCTGCTATCATATTAGCCTCTCCTTCAAGAAAATAATGATAATAGCTTGCATTCCCAATTAAGAGGTTTGAATGCCATCATTCCCCATTATTTCCTTTCAAAGCAGTAATTCCATCCAGCAAGTTTGCTAGTACTGTCACTAGTCCAGACACTTGGGAAACTCACTTTGTTGATATCAATCACTTAATTCAAGGATTAAACTTTTTACCAGAATTTTATTTTTTAAAGATTATTTATTTATTTATTTGAAAGAGAGAGTGCATGAGAGAGAGCATGAGTGGGGGTTGGGGGGCAGAGGGTGAAGGAGAAGCAGACTCCCCATTAAGCACAGAGCCCAATGAAGGGATCAATCCCAAGACCTGGGATCATGACCTGGGTCAAAGGCAGATGCTTAACTGACTGAGCCACCCAGGCACCCTTTTTTACTGGAATTTTAAAGTCATGTTATGAGCTTTTCCTTGTTTTTCTTTATTTTACATAAACTTGGACCCTAAATGCTTACACAGCATTTCTTGAAACACAGATTACAAAATTTTTAGTGATTTACCTAGTTACCTCTTCTGAAATGGCTAGATAAAAGCCCTAAACCTTACATAATAAAGTTTTCTTCTAAATATCAAAATCCCTAAGAGAACAATAATTTGTAGCATCCAGACCAAGATTTCATGTGCAAGATCGCCAAGTCTCCCACATGGATTTTGTTATTGCTTCATGGCTGCATTGCCAGCTCAGCTTCACTTACTTAATCCTCTGCCTGCCCTGCTTTATGTCACCCAAGCTACCTCATCCACAAAAGAGAGGGGCTTTTGTTTGGAATAAAATTGTCACTTTAAGTGTTTAATCCTAAGTAAAACCAGTAGCCTTACCCACAAGCTACCCCAACCAGCCACTCAAGATTGGCCCATCTACTTATTGCAACAACTTGCTTGATATGTTGTTTATTATTATTATTATTCACAATAATTTTTTCAATATAAAAGTTAATAAGCATTCTTTGCAGAAAAATAAACAGAAAACCACAAAAAGAAAAATGAAGGTGAAGGACTAAAATGGACGTTTATCCAAAGGAGATATACAAATGGCCAACAAGTATATGACCAGATGCTCAACATCATTGAACGGGGAGATGAAAATCAAAACTATGATGAGAGGGAAAGAAGATGGTGGCAGAGTAGGAGGACCCTAGGCTCAGCCCATCCCATGAACACAACTAGATAACTATCAAATCATTCTAAATACCCCAGAAATCAACATGAAGACTAAAAGAAAAAATTCCACAACTAAAAGAAGAGAAGAAGCCATATCAAAAAAGGTAGGAAGTGTGGAGACATGGTTAGGGGAGAAATAGATTGCAGGTGCTGTGAAGGAGAGGGAGCCATGGATGCAGAGAAAGGGGAGAGAAGGGGGAGATCACACAGAGGAAGGCAAAATGAGAACATTTCCCCAAAGTCATTGTCTGGGAAAGGAGGGTGGCTGATTTTCATGAGTTCTTGCAACCACCAGGGATTATATATTGGCGTTTTAAAAGTCAGCAAGTTTGTCTGGGATAGAGTCCTGAGAGCACTGCCCTACTCCTGGAGAGAAAGCAGGCAAACGACCCAGGGGCAAATGGAATGGAAATAGCAATCTGAAGAACACCTGGGCCACACAGTGGGGAGAATATTCACTCTTCTTGGAGCACATCCCTGAGATTCAGAATTACAGACACCTCTCCAAGGACAAAGGAGCTGTCTGGCACCATTTCGTTCCCCCACGCCTCAACATAAACAAATAGCAACCTGCAGGAAGCAACGCAGTGCCAGCACTGGCTGCCTAACCTGCTTACATCAAGTCCCACAATCCTGTGCTCTGACGAGACTACACTTCTCAGTCAAGCTTGCCTCAATCCCAGTGTGGTGGACATCTTCTCCAGAAGACCAGGAGAAACGCTCACCTACAAACATGTCTCCTGACCAGAGAGTTTCACAGGGCTTCGGTTCTAGTGGAAGTAGTATCAGGTCTCATTTAACAAGCAGACCAGAGCACAACTAGTTAAAACTCACCACATTCTGGTCAAGGACCAAAAAATGTCCACTGTAGGCAAGAAGAACCTCTGCAGATGACTGGCCTGAAGGATGGAGCAACCAAAACACAACAGCAAAGCACACCCAACACACACCAGAGACACTCCTTAAAGTGCCAGGTCCTGGACACTATATGACCTCTTCTTCATAAAGCCATTACTCTCAGGAGCAAGAAATATAATGGGCTTTTCTAACATAGAGAAGGCAGAGACTTAGACAAAAGGCCAAGACAGAGGAATTCATCTTAAATGAAACAACAAGATAAGGTCATGACCCTCTGTGACACAGATATAAGTAACATGGCTGATGGAGAATTTAAAGCAATAATCATAAGGATACTAGCTGGGCTTGAGAAAAGAATGGAAGACTTCAGAGAGACCTTTACCAGAGAGATAAAAGAGTTAAAAAATAATGTCATTAAAGAAAAATGCAAAAACTGAGATTGGAAACAGGCTTCATGCAATGAACACAAAGATGGAAGAAGCAGAGGAATGACTAAGTGATAGAGAAGACAAAAAAAATGGAATATAATGAAGCTGAACAAAAGAGAGAAAGAAGAATTATGCAACACAAGAATAGACTTGGGGAACTCAGTGACTCCAACAAATGTAGTAACATTCATAGTAGAGGAGTCCCAGAAGGAGAAATAGAAAAGGGAGACAGAAGATTTATTTGAAGAAATAATAGCTGAAATCTTCCCTAATCTGGGGAAGGAAACAGACATCCAAACCCAAGAGGCATAGAGAACTTCCATCAAAATCAACAAAAGCAAGCCAACACCAAGACATATTGTAAGTAAATTTGCAAAATATAGTTATAAAGAAAAATAATCTTAAAAACAGCAAGATAAAAGAAGTCTCTAACTTACAAGGGAAAAGCCAAAAGGCTAGCTGCAGATCTCTCAACAGAACCTTGGCAAGCCAGAAGAGAGTGCTGAATGGGAAAAATATGCAGCCAGTAATACTCTGTCCAGCAAGGCTGTCATTCAGAATAGGAGAAATAGAGTTTATCAGACAAACAAAAACTTAAGGAATCCATGACAACTAAACCAGCCCTGCAAGAAATATTAAGGGGGACTCTGAGTGGGAAGGAAAGACCAAAAGTGACAAAGACAAGAAAAGAACAAAGAAAATCTCCAGACACAATGACAAAGCAAGTAAAAAATGGCACTAAATGTATATCTATCAATAATTACTCTGGATGTAAACGGACTAAATGCTCCAATCAGAGGGTGTCAGAATGGATGAAAAAATAAGACCCATCTTTATGGGTCTACAAGAGACTCATTTTAAACCTAAGACACCTGCAGATTGAAAATAAGGGGATGGTGAAACATTTATCACACAAATGGATGTCAAAAGAAAGGCAAAGTGCAATACTTTTATCAGACAAACTAGACTTTAAACCAAAGACTGCAACAAGAGATGAAGAAGGGCACTATATCATAATAAAGGGGACAATCCAACAAGTTCTAACAATTGTAAATATTTATGCCTCCAACTTGGGAGTACCCAAATATATAAAACAATTAATAACAACATAAAGGAACTCCTTGATAATAATATAATAGTAGGGGACTTTAACACCCCATTTACATCAATGGACAGATCATCTAAGCAGAAAATCAACAAGGAAACAATGGCTTTGAATGACACACTGGACCAGATAGACTTAACAGATATATTCAGAAGATTCCATCCTAAATCAGCAGAATACACATGCTTTTTTAAGTGCACATATGACATTCTCCAGAAGGTATCATATATTAGGTCATGAAATAGGCATCAACAAATACAAAAAGATTGCAATCATACCATGCACGTTTTCTGAGCACAATGGTATGAAACTAGAAGTCAACCACAAGAAGATATCAACCATAAGAAGACCACAAATAGATGGAAGTTAAACAACATGCTACTAAACAATGAAGGGATCAACAGGAAATCAAAGAAGAAATTAAAAAGTACATTGAAAGAAATGAAAATGAAAATAGAACAGTCCAAAACCTTTGAGATGCAGCAAAAGTGGTCCTAAAAGGGGAGTATCTAGCAACATAGGCCTACCTTAAGAAGCAAGAAAAATCCCAAATAAACAACCTAACCTTATACCTAAAGGTCCTACAAAAAGAACAACAAACAAAACCTACCGCCAGCAGAAAGAAGGAAATAATAACTATTAGAGCAGAAATGAATGATATAGATACTGAAAAAAAAAACAAAACAAAACACAAGATTGGAGACAATGGGAGGTAGTTCTTTGAAAAAGTTAATAAGGGGTACCTGGGTGGCTCAGTTGGTTAAGTGTCTGCCTTCAGCTCAGGTTGTAATCTTGGGGTCCTGGGATCCAGCCCCGCATCAGGCTCCCTGCTCAGTGGGGAGTCTGCTTCTCTTTCTCCCTCTGCCCTTCCCCCTTGCTCATGCTCTCTCTCTCTCTCAAATAAATAAATAAAATTGTTTAAAAAAAAGTTAATAAAACTGATCCTCTAGACAGACTTATCACAAAGAAAAAAGAAAGGACCCAAATAAATAAAATAACAAAAGAGGGAGGAGAAATAATGACCAAAAGCGCAGAAATATAAAGAAGTATATGAGAACATGATGAAAAAGTATATGCTAAAAAATTGGGCAACCTAGAAGAAATGGATAATTTCCTAGAAACATATAAAGTACCAAAACTGAAACAGGAAGAAATAGAAAACTCGAACAGACCATTAACCTGTAAAGAAATTGAATCAGTAGTCAAAAAACACCATTTATTGAAGAGACTGTCTTTTTTCCATTGCATATTTTTTCCTGCTTTGTCGAAGACTATTTGACCATAGAGTTGAGGGTCCTTATCTGGGCTCTCTATTCTGTTCCATTGGTCTATATGTCTGTTTTTGTGCCAGTACCAGGCTGTCTTGGTGATCACTGCTTTGTAATATAGCTTGAAATCGGGCAACATGATGCCCCCAACGTTGTTTTTCTTTTTCAACATTTCCTTGGTGATTTGGGGTCTTTTCTGATTCCATAAAAATTTTAGGATTGATTGTTCCAGCACTTTGAAAAATGTCATTGGAATTTTGATTGGGATGACATTGAAGGTATAGATTGCTCTGGGTAGCATAGACGTAAGTTTTAATAATGTTTATTCTTCTGATCCAAGAGCATGGAATGTTTTTCCATCTTTTTGTGTCTTCTTCAATTTCTTTCATGAGTGTTCTGTGGTTCCTAGAGTATAGATATTGTACCTCTTTGCTTAGGTTTCTTCCGAGGTAGCTTGTGGTTTTTGGTGCTATTGTAAATGGAATCATTTCTCTAATTTCTCTTTCTACAGTTGCATTGTTAGTGTATAAGAAAGCAACTGATTTCTGTGCACTGATTTTGTATCCTGCCACATTACTGAACTGCTTTATGAGTTCCAGTAATTTGGGGGTGGAGTTTTTTGGGTTTTCCACATAAAGTATCATGTCATCTGTGAAAAGAGAGAGTTTGATTTCTTCTTTGTCAATTTGAATACGTTTTATTTCTTTTTGTTGTCTGATTGCTGTTGCTAGGACTTCTAGTACTATGTTGAACAATAGTGGCGACAGTGGGCATCCTTGATATGTTCCTGATCTTAAGGGAAGGCTCTCAGCTTTTCCCCATTAAGGATGATATTCCTGTGGGTTTTTGAGAGATGGATTTTATGAACTTGAGGAATATTCCCTCTATCCCTATACTCTGAAGAGTTTTAACCAGGAAAGGATGCTGTATTTTGTCAAATGCTTTTTCTGCATCAACTGAGAGGACCATATGGTTCTTCTCTCTCCTCTTATTAATGTGTTCTATCACATTGATTGATTTGTGAATGTTGAACCATGCTTGTATCCTGGAAATAATTCCTACTTGGTCATGGTGGATAATCCTTTTAATGTACTGTTGGATCCTATTAGCTGGGATCTTGTTAAGAATTTTGGCATCCATATTCATCAGGGATATAAGTCTGAAATTCTCCTTTTTGATGGGGTCTTTGCCTGGTTTGGGGATCAAGTTAATGCTGGCCTCATAGAATGAGTCTGGAAGCTTTCCTTTTGTTTCTATTTTTTGAAATAGCTTCAGGAAACTAGGTATTATTTCTTCTTTCAATGTTTGGTAGAATTCCCCTGGGAATCCATCAGGCCCTGGACTCTTGTTTTTTGGGAGGTTTTGATCACTACTTCAATCTTGTTACTGATTATTGGCCTATTCAGGTTGTCAATTTCTTCCTGTTTCAGTCTTGGCAGTATTTAGGTTTCCAGGAAGGCATCCATTTCTTCCAGGTTGCTTAATTTATTGGCATATAGTTCTTGATAATAATTTCTAATAATTGTTTCTATTTCCTTGGTGTTAGTCATGATCTCTCCCCTTTCATTCATAATTTTATTAATTTGGGTCTTCTCTTTTCTTTTGGGTAAGTCTGGCCAGTGGTTTATCGATCTTATGAATTCCTTCAAAGAACCAGCTTCTAGTTTCGTTGATCTGATCTACTGTGTTTCTGGTTTCTAATTCATTGATCTCTGCTTTAATCTTAATTATTTCTCTTCTAATGCATGGCTTAGGCATCGTTTGTTGCTTTTTCTCTAGTTCTTTAAGGTGTAAAGTTAGTTGGTGAATTCGGGATTTTTCTATTTTTTTGAGTGAGGCTTGGATGGCTATGTATTTCCCCCTTAGGACTGCCTTTGCAGTATCCCATAGGTTTTGGACCGATGTGTTTTCATCCTCATTGGTTTCCATGAATTGTTT
>NC_138385.1:42274684-42306810 GCF_054177405.1 Leptonychotes weddellii
AATGAGTCTCTTGTAGACAGCATAGGGATGGGTCCTGTCTTTTTATCCAATCTGAAACCCTGTGCCATTTTATGGGAGCGTTTAGGCCATTCACGTTGAGAGTGATTATTGAAAGATATGAATTAATTGTCATCATGTTGCCTGTGAAGACGTTGTTTTTATAGATTGTCCCTGTAAATTTCTGTTTTCTTGCAGGGCCAGCTTAGTGGTCACATATTCTTTCAGTTTCTGCTGGTCTTGGAAGCTCTGCATCTCTCCATCCATTCTAAATGACAGCCTTGCCAGATAACGTATTCTTGGCTGCATGTTCTTCTCATTTAGTACCCTGAATATGTCTTGCCAGGCCTTTCTGGCTTGCCAGGTCTCTGTGGATAGGTCTGATGTTATTCTGATGTCCCTCCCTCTGTATGTAAGGAATCTCTTCCCCTTAACTGCCCTTAAGATGGTTTCCTTGGTTCTAAGATTTGCAAGTTTTACTATTACATGCCAGGGCATTGGTCTATTCTCCTTGATCTTGGGAGGGGTCCTCTCTGCTTCTAGGACATGAATGTTTGTTTCATTCCCCAGATTAGGGAAGTTCTCAGCTATGATTTGCTCAAATATATCTTCTAGTCCTCTCTCTCTCTCTACCCCCTCAGGGATCCCAATAATTCTGACATTGGAACGTTTCATGGTGTCACTTATTTCTCTAATTCTATTTTCATGGATTTTAAGCTGTTTCTCCCAGGCCTCCTCTTTCTCCTTCTTTTCTATCAATTTGTCTTCTAGATCACTAAATCATTCTTCTGCCTCGTTTACCCTAGCTTTTAGATCTAGATTAGATTGGATCTCATTGATAGCATTTTTATGTTCTGTCAATTCAGCTTTCATTTCTGCCCTTAGAGGCACTATGTTGGCATTAATCGATTTCTCCATTCTAGCTATCATCTTCACAATTGCTACCTTGAATTCCATCTCAGACATCTTGGTTATATCTGTATCAATTTGTAAATCTGTGGCATAAGTCACAGTCTCTGAGTGTTTCCTATTTGGGGGGTTCTTCCTCCTAGTCATTCTGTTGAGGGAATGTACAGAGTCCAAATTATTGACCAGAACCCAAGCAAGATGCATCTGTTTTATAGGGACCTTAGGGTTGTTGGCCTTTTGTTCTCCCAGCCTGCCTTCTGGGGGAATGGCCTGCCACGCCATTACTCAGGCAACCCTGTTTGGGCAGAGTTGCCCTGCTCCTTGTGGGGGGGGAATGGGCTCAGTGAAAACCAGTTTTTTGTGGCTTTTGTTCTCTGGTGGCTTTCCCTGGTGGCTTCACATGTCTCTTCTGAGCATCAGAGCAGAAGAGACTGTTTCCAACCTTCTGTCTCAGAACAGAGAGATCACAGTCTGTTCTTCAGGGAGCTCTCCAGGCCACTCTATCTCCATTTCTGTTTGTGCTGCTAAAAACGGTAGCGTCCTGGATTGTGCGCCCCTTGGCAGCACTCCCAGTCCTCACATCCAGGTTGGGGCATGTCTCTTCCCTTTGTGCTTCTAAAACCACCAGCTGCCCCCAGTTCACATGGGTGGCCCCGCCTCTCCAAGTTTCAGTCCAGGGATCTGCCCTAAAGTCCTTTCCCCACCGCTACCAGTCTGCTACTCTGTGCCCCGTCCCCAGTGTGGGAGGCTTTTGTGCACCAGCAGTGCAGGATTCCAAAGGTTCCCTCTCCCTTCCTTTTATCTTCTGATATCTGCCTGCAGAATTATGGCTCCCCGCTTCATACCTTGAAACCAACTGCCTGCGATATTCTGTTTGTAGAAATCCAGATATATCTTCTTACATCTCAGGCTGATTTCGTGGGTGTTCAGAATGGTCTGGTAGATATCCAGCTCAATTCAGGGGACCAGTTGGAATAGGGTCCCCTACTCCTCCACCATTTTTTCCTCACCCTAGCAATGAAATTGTATCTATAATAAAAAAGCTCCCAATAAACAAAAGTCTAGGACCAGATGACTTCAGAAGTGAATTCTACCAAACATTTAAAGAAGAGTTGATACTTATTCTTCTCAAACTATTCCAAAAAATAGAAGGAAAACCCAAATTCAATCTATGAAACCAGCATTACCCTAATATGAAAATCAGATAAAAACACTACAAAAAAACTACCAGTTGATATCTCTGATGAAAATAGATGCAAAAATCCTCAACAATATATCAGCAAATCAAGGCAGGTTCCCTTACATTGACCACCTAAGAGTCAAGCTATAAGAAATAACAACCTCTCCCCTTCCTCCCTACCATCGCCTTGGCAGTTGCAAAACAGCAACCATGTGTGAATGCCTTACCACCCATGTTGGCTAGGCTGTTCTCCAGATTGGCAATGCCTTCTGGGAGCTTCATTGCCTGGAACACAGCATCCAGCCCAATGGCCAGATGTCAAGTGACAAGACCACTGGGGGAGGAGATGACTCCTTCAGTGCCTTCTTCAGTGACACGGTTGCTGGCAAGCACATGCCCAGGGCAGTGTTTGTAGACCTGGAACAACAGTCACTGATGAAGTTCACACTGGCAACTACTGCCAGCTTTTCCACTCTGAGCAGCTCATCACAGGCAAGGGAGATGCTGCCAATAATTATGCCCGATGGCACTGCACTATTGGCAAGGAGATCATTGACCTTCTCTTAGACTGAATTTAGTAACTGGCCAATCAGTGCAGAGGTCTTCATGGCTTCTTGGTGTTTCACAACTTTGGAGGGGGAACTGGTTCTTGGTTTACTTCCCTGCTGATGGAACATCTCTGTCAATTACAGCAAGAAGTCCAAGCTGGAATTCTCCATTTACCCAACCCTCCAGGTTTCTACAGCTGTAGTTAAGCCCCACAACTCCATCCTCACTACTCACACCACCTTGGAGCACTCTGACTGTGCCTTCATGGTAGAAAACATGGCCATATATGACATTTGTTGTGGAAACCTTGACATTGAATGCCCAACCTACACTAACCTAAATAGGTTGACATGTCAAGTTGTGTTCTCCATCACTGCTTCCCTCAGATTTGATGGAGCCCTGAATGTTGATCTGACAGAATTCCAGGCCAACCTGGTGCCCTATCCCCAAATCCACTTCCCTCTGGCCATATATGGCTCTGTCATCTCTGTTGAGAAAGCCTACCATGAATAGCTTTCTGTAGCAGAGATCACCAATGCATGCTTTGAACCAGCCAACCAGAGGGTGAAATATGACCCTCACCATGGTAAATGCATGGCTTGCTGCCTGTTGTACCATGGTGATGTGGTTCCCAAAGATGTCAATGCTGCCATTGATCTGATCAGTACCAAGTGTACCATCCAGTTTATGGACTGGTGCCCCACTGACTTCATTGTTGGCATTAATTACCAGCCTCCCACTGTGGAGTGGGAGACCTAGCCAAAGTACAGAAAGCCATGTTAATGCTGAGCAACACCACAAACATCGCTGAGGCCTGGGCTCACCTGGACCACAAATTTGACTTGATGTATGCCAAGTGTGCCTTTGGTCACTTGTATGCAAGTGAAGGCATGGAGGACGAAGAGTTTTCTGAGGCTCGTGAGGACATGGCTGCTCTTGAGAAGGATTATGAGGAAGTTGGTGTGGATTTTGTTGAAGGAGAAAGTGAAGAAGAAGGAGAGGAATACTAAAGTTAAAAATATCACAAAGGTGCTGCTTTTACAGGGAAGCTTATTCTGCTTTGAACATTGAAAAGTTGTGCTTTGATCAGTTAATTTGTATGTAGCAGTGTATACTCTCATATACATTTACTGACCTATGCTTAAAAACACAATGCTTTGTTACAGACCCAAGCTGTCCATTTCTCTGATGGGTTTGAATAAAGTATTCTCTGTCCTAAAAATATATATATTAGCAAACCAAATCCAACAATAAATTAAAAAAAAATCATTCACCATGATCAAGTGGGATTTATTCCTGGGATGCAAGTGTGGTTCAGTATTCACAAAACAATCAATGTGATACATCATACTAAAAAGAGAAAGGATAAAAATCACATGATCATCTCAATAGAAGCAGAAGAAACATTTGACAAAGTACAACATCCATTGATGATAAAAACTCCCAATAAGGCAGGTTAAGAGCAGGAACATAACTCAACATAATAAAGGCCATATATGAAAAACCCACAATGAACATCATCCTCAATGGTGAAAAACAGAGATTTTCCTCTAAGATCAGAAAAAAGACAAATATGCCCACTCTAGCCACTTTTATTCAACACAGTACTGGAATTCCTAGACACAGCAATCAGACAAGAAAAAGAAATAAAAGGCATATCATTGGTAAGGAAAAGCAAAACCTTCACTATTTGCAGATGACATTATACTATACAAAGAAAACCCTAAGACTCCACAAAAAAATATCAGAACTGATAAATTAACTAAGCAAAGTCACAAAATACAAAATTAATATACAGAAATCTGTTGCATTTTTATACACTAATAATGTATCAGAAAGAGAACTTAAGACAAGAGTTCCAACTGCACCAAAAATAATAAAATACCTAGGAATAAACTTAACCAAGTTAAGTACTCTGAAAACTATAAAGCATGGATGAAAGATATTGAAGATGACACAAACAAATGAAAAGATATTCCATGCTTGTGGATTGTAAGAACCACATGTTGTTAAAACATCCATGCTGTCAAAACAATCTACATATTAAAGCAATGCTTATCAAAATACCAACAACATTTTTCACAGAACTAGAACAAAAAATCCTAAAATTTTTATGGACCCACAAAAGACCCCAAATAGCCAAAGCAATCTTGAAAAAGAAGAACAAAGCTGGAGGTATCACAATCCCAGATTTCAAGATGCACTATAAAGTTGTAGTAATCAAAATAGTCTGGTACTGGCACAAAAATAGACACAATGTAACAGATTACAGAGCCCAGAAATAAACCCATGATTATATGGCCAATTAATCTATGACAAAAGAGGCAAAAATATATAATGGAGAAAAGATAGTCTCTTCAAAAAAATGATGCTGGAAACTGGACAGCTACATGCAAAAGAATGAAACTGGACAAATTTCTTACATCATACACAAAAATAAATCAAAATGGATTAAAGACCTAAATGTGAGACCTAAAACTGTAAAAATCCTAGAGGAAAACTTAGGCAGTAATTTCTTTGACATCAGCCACAGCAACATTTTTCTAGATGTGTTTCCTGAGGCAAGGGAAACAAAAGCAAAATGCAACCACTGAAACTACACCAAAGCAAAAAGCCTTTGCACAGTGAAGGGAACCATCAACAACAACAAATAGGTATACTGAATGGGAGTGGATATTTAGAAATGTTAAATTCAATACAGGGTTAATATCCAAAGTATATTAAGAACTTACAAAACTCAATACCCCAAAAAACAGATAATCCAATTAAAAAATGGGCAGAGGCCTTGAATAGACATTTTTCCAAAGAAGACATACAGATCATGAACAGACACATGATGTTCAACATTACTAATGATGTTCAACATCACTAATCATCAGGGAATTGCAAATTAAAACCACAATGAGATGTCACCTCACACCTGTCAGAATGACTAGAAATAACAAAAAGACAAGAAATAACAAGTCTTGATGAGGATGTGGAGAAAAGGAGTCATCTTGCACTGTTCATAGGAATGCAAATTGGTGCAGTCACTCTGGAAAACAGTATGAAGAGTCCTCAAAATATTAAAAATAAAATTACCATATGATCCAGTAATTTCACTACTGGGTATTTACCCAAAGGAGAAAAACCCACTAATTTGAAAAGATATACACACCCTTATGTTTATTGCAGCATCATTTATGATAGTCAGGATATGGAAGCCGTCCAAGTGTCCATCCATAGATGAATGGATAAAGAAGAAGTGGTATAGGTTAAATAGGTGATGGGGATTAAGGAATGCACTTGTGATGAGCACTGGGTGTTTTATGCAAGTGTTAAATCACTATATTGTATACCTGAAAGTAATACTACACTGTATGTGAACTAACTGGAATTTGAATAAAAACTTTAAAAAAAGAAGTGGTATGTATATACAATGGAATATTACTCAGCCATAAAAAAGAATGAGATCTTGCCATCTGCACCAACATGGATGGGTCTAGAAGGAATAATACTAAGTGAAATAAGTCAGTCAGGGAAAGACAAATACCATATGATTTCAATCATATATAGAATTTAAAAAAATAAAACAAATGAGCACACAAAGAAAGAGACAGAAAAATAGACTCTTAAATTCAGAGAACACACTGGTGTTTGCAAGAGTGGGTGGGTGGTTGAAATAAAGGGGATCAAGAGTACACCTACCTTAATGAGCACTGTGTTAAGTATGGAATTATTAGATTATTATATTTTACACCTGAAACTTATAAACACTATATGTAAATTATATTTCAATTGAAAAAAAGAAAAAATTGACAATACTAAAGAGAGAAATAGACAAATTCACAATCATATTTGAATATTTTAATAATTCTTCTCAGTAACTGATAGAAACACTAGAGAAAAAAACTTAAGGCTATATAAGGTTTCAGCATTATCAACCAATTCAACCTAACTGATATTTTTAGAACAGCACATGAAGAACACACATTTTTATGTGTACATAGAATATGTTCACCAAGATAGACTATATACTGGGTCATAAAATAAGTTTATAAATTTCAAAAATTTAAACTTTATGTAATATATTTTTAACCATAGTGGAATTAAATTAGAAATCAGTAGTGATAAAATATGTAGGAAAAATGCCCAAATATTTGGAAATATTGCCCTTGAGTCTAGGGAATTTACCCATTTTTCAAAAAAGAAATCATAAGAAAAGTTAGAAAATATTTCAAAGTGGGTTACAATGAAAATACAGCATATAAACATTTATGGGATGAAGCTAAAGCAGTACCTAAAAGAAACTTTTTTTTAAGATTTTATTTATTTATTTGATAGAGAACAGGAGAGAGAGTGAGAGAAAGCACAAGCAGGGGGAGCAGCAGAGGGAAAGGGAGAAGCAGGCTCCCCACTGAGCAGGGAGCCCGATGCAGGACTCGATCCCAGGACCCTGGGATCATGACCTGAGCTGAAGGCAGACACTTAACGACTGAGCCATCTAGGTGCCCCTAAAAGAAGCTTTATAGTTTTAAAGATATATATTAGAAAGAAAGAGACATTTAAAGTCAATAATCCAATCTTAAGAAGCTAGAAAAAAAGGGCCAAATTAATCCAAAATAAATGGGATAAGAAAATAAAACTAAAAGGGAAATTGGTAGATTAGAAAATAAATAATTTGAGATTAAATAAATAAGAGATTAATACAATTGATAAAGCCCAATCAAAATTGATCAACATAAAAAATTAGCAATTTTAAGAATGTAAGAGGGGATATTGCTCAGATCCCACTGATATTAAAAGGATAATAAAGGCATATTATTAACAACTTAGATGCAGTAGATAAGTTTGTTGAAAAACACAACTTGATAAAACTGATAGAAGAAAAATAGACTATCTCAACAGAGGTAATGCCCCAGTAGGCATTAGAGGAAAACATTTTTAGGCAGCTGTATTAAACCCTGTTGCCTAGAGCAATGGATAAAGCTAGGGGAAACAATAGACTTTTTAAAAAGCTTGGGAAGAAAGACTGAGAAATGAGATGTTTTGGGGAAAGTGGGACTTTGAAAAGATCTGACAAATTCTTGGGAATCAGGAAAGACCTGCACATGCCAAGGGCTATGTATGGGTTTATAAAAGACCTGGGAAAGCCCTCAGTTTCTCACCTCTGGCTCACTTTCAGGCTCTTCACAAAGAGGAAGTAAAGGATAAGGCAGAGTTGCAAATAACCTAGCTGAATATTGACGGCATATCCTCACACACACACATACACACACACACACACAGTGCCCATCTGCAAAGACTAGGGGGGAATTTTTAGTTCTAGGTTTTAAAGAAATCTCTGTATAATCACTGACTGACCACTAAGCTGAAGAAACAGAGTCTTCAGTGACCATATACAACAAAGAACACATAGTTTACCAAATTAGTTCAAAAAAGTCTCAAACAAACAACTCTAATTACAACAAGCAGCAACGTCAATCCCTGAGAAAGGAGGAATTTAATTTCCAGAGTTACCACATTATAATTTTCAAAATGTCCAGTTTTCAACAACAACAAAAAATTATGAGACAGGCAAAGAAACAAGAAAGTATAGTTAATACATAGGGGGGAAAGCAATCAATAGAAACTGTCCTTGAGAAATCCCAGACATTGGACTTACTAGACAAAGTTTTTAATCAACTATTTAAAATATGTTTATAGAGCTAAAGGAAACCATGTACAAAAATCTAAAGGAAATCTTGAGAACAATATCTAATGAAATAGAGAATATCAGTCAAGAGATAGAAATTATAAAGAGAAACAAATAGAAATTTTGGAGTGAAAAAGTACAATAATTGAAATGAAAAATTCACTAGAGGCACTCACTAGCAGATGTGACATGGCACATGAAATCAATTGAGATCACCCAGTCTGAGGAACCAAAAGAAAAAAAGTGAAGTAAAATGAAATGAAAAAAGCCTAAGAGACCTGTAGGACAACCCCAAGCATACCAAGATATGAACGTACACATATGGGAGGCCCAGAAGGGGAGAAAGAGAGAGGCAGAAAGAATATTTGAAGATATAATAGCTGAAATCTTCCCAAATTTGATGAAAAACATTAATCTATACATAAAAAAGATCAATGAATTCCAAGTTGGATAAACTCAAAGATATCCACAGTACAACACATCATAATGAAACTGTCAAAAACCAAAGCCTAAGAGAAATTTTTGAAAGCAGCAAGAGAAAACTCATCATGTACAAGGGTTCCTGAATAAGATTAACAGCTGAATTCTCATCAGAAACTATGGAAGCCAGAAACAGTGGGATGACATATTAAAAGTGCTCAAAGGAAAAAAAATTGACAATGAAGCATTCTAAAGATAAAACAAAAAAAAACAAAAAACCCCTGAGTTTGTTGCTAGTAACCATGCCCTCAAAGAAATGCTAATGAGAGTTCTCCAGTATAAAATAAAAGCACACTAGAGAGAACTTAAATTCCTGTGAGGAAATAAAGAACATGGTAAAGGTAACTACATAGGTTAATATAAAAGTCAGTATTGATAATGTTTTTTTATTTTTTATTCCTTTTTCTTCTTTCACTTAAAAGACATTTATGTAAAACAGTAATTATAAATCTATGTTGATGGGCACAGAAGGCAAACAGATGTAATTTGTTACAATAACAGCATAAAGGGGAGAACACAGCTGTATAGGAGGGAAGTTTTGCATACTATTGAAATTAAGTTGGTAATAATCTTAACTAGATTGCTGTAAATTGTTAATTGTAATTCTCAGAGAAACCACTAAGAAAGTGATATTCATAACAGCCAAATGTAGAACCAACCCAAATGTTCATCAGATGATGAACAGATTAACAAATTACAGTGTATTCATATAATGGAATACTGCTCAGGAATAATTTAAAAAAATAATGCATACAACAATTTGGATGAATCTCAAAAACATTGCATTGACTAAAAAAAGCCAGACACAAAAGAATACATACTATATAATTCACTTTCTATGAAATTCTAGAACTGACAAAATTAATCTATGGTTATAGAAATCAAAAGAGTCGTTTTCTATGTGGGATAGAAATATGACTGGAAAGAGGCACAAGAGCACTTTCTGAGGTGACCAAAGTGTTTTTTCTCTTGATTATGTGGTAGTTACCTGAGTATATAAACTTATCAAGCATCATTGACTTAAGTGTACTTAAGATCTGTGCATTTCACTGCATGTAAATTTTGTTCCAATTAAAAAGTATGGTATATCTTGTGGTTTATTAAATCAGCATTTTTATTCAACTTTCTCTAAATATATCACCAAAATCTGTAAAGTATTACTAAGGAGAATACTCTTCATCATTTTATCAGTGAAGAAACAAATAAAAAATAGTTTAATCTTTGATTAAAGGAATGGGTTAGGTCATTTAATTCTAGGAACAAATACTGTCTCTTCTTGCAAAGACTACTTCCCCCATTATGCCAAAAAGCAAAATTTGCCATGTGTATAAATTTCTTTGTAAATATATACAGTCTCCTTGCAAGGTCCACTATCTCCACCATCCAAAACCAAACCAAACCATATATTCTGTGTTTTGTAAAATTTCTAGGTAATACTTATGTGGGCATGTTCAACCAGGTCTCTGCTAGGTTTACTAAGGGTTCATGTTTTAATAGAAGTATCATTATTTAGTAGATGGTTTCTTTGAAGGTAGAGGTATCAGTCAGAATATCTCTTCTTCAGTAACTACTAATAATTCATTTCAGAATTTTCTCACAGTGTGAAATTCTGCTCAAGGGTCAGGGTAGAAGTTTTGGCTGGTACATTTGCTTTCTTGTCTCTAATTTATACAGAGTTGGATTCATTGTGTGATAAAACATGCAAGTTGCTCAGCAGGTAACATCATTTTGCTTTTTCCAGGAAGATCTTCATTATATTACCTTAAAGTGGTAAATGCATATTTTGTCAATTTTTTTTATAAAATATTTTAAATGTCTTTTTAATAAAGGGGATCTCCAAAGGGTCAAGTATTCTCAAACACCCTTTCCTCAAATCCCATTACCAATATCTCTTTAAATGAAAGTTCTGATTTTAATTTGAGAAATCTCAATAAGTAGACATCATTCATAAAAATTTACTGAGTACCAACTATGTGCAGGGACTGAGGTGGGAAGAAGAGCTGCCACGCCTGCCCTCAAAAGGCTCACACTCTAGTAATATTTTATTCCTGAGTATTAGTTTGGACCATATGATGTTGCCATTTTTATAGGTCAAAAATAGTAGATTATTGGCAATTTCATATGGATCAATTTAATGCGACCCATAAAGTGTTCAGTCAATTCAGTCTAGAAGAAAAGAGAGATCACTTCCAGATAGGGTTGTAAGTGGGTAAGAAGAGAAAGAGGAGAAAAGAGGGAAATGACCGCCTTTTTATGACTCATTTGTTCATTCCCTTTGTGGTCAACATGAAAATTCTTTGCCTGCCAATCCAGATTAGATAAATACTTCATTTGTGCTTTGAGTGGGAGAAACGTAAAAATAAGAGGGACAACATAGAAAGAGGACATTGTTGTGAAGCCACTCAAAATCTGGGCCTGTGAATAAGGTACTGTGCGATGCTGAAATATCTCTAATATCTCTAATATCTCTACTTATTACCTGCGGTAGGGTGTGAGGTGCTCTGCGTCTGAAAACTGGAGGATCTTTGTCTGGGGGAATGCACAAAGCCCTTGGAATTATAAAAAAAGTATTTGTGTGTTTGAATGGGGGATATTATATGCATTTTTTGGAGGGCAGATGACATGGAAAGAGAGTCTACAAGGTTCATCAGATTCTCCAAAGGTTTGTAACTCAAAATAGCTTAAGTAAAATAAAGATGTGAACACAGACTTTGGACATGAATAAGTATACTTGGAGGGAGATTGTGATTAGTGTCATGATGTCCAGAGGAGGAAAGAGGTCACTTTCATAGGAGGGATCAGTGCGTGGTTTGGGAAGGAAGTTTGGCATCCAAGGTTAGGAGGTTTTCTGCAATGGATTTGGTAAGAAGTAATCAAGTCTAGAACCATAGAAGTAACAGGGGGATGGAGAGGACGGGAGTAGTGCAAGAACTGTAGAGATAGAATTGGCAAGATTTGGCAATTGATTGACTGAGAGGCCAAGAGAGATGAGGGATTTGAAGATGATGCTAAATTTTTAAGCCTGGATGAATGGAAGGATCAATTTTCTACTTAAAGAAATCTTGAAGTGTCAAACATTTCTTTACAAAGACCATGCCTCTGTTTTCTTCTTTAAAAAAAAAAAAAAACTGAGGGGCGCTTGGGTGGCTCAGTCATTAAGCCTCTGCCTTCGGCTCAGGTCATGATCCCAGGGTCCTGGAATTGAGCCCCGCATCAGGCTCCCTGCTCAGCAGGAAGCCTGCTTCTCCCTCTCCCACTCCCCCTGCTTGTGTTCCTGCTCTCGCTATCTATCTCTCTGACAAATAAATAAATAAAATCTTTAAAAAATAAATTTAAAAATTAAAAAAAAACTGAATCAACACTTTAGCTTTTTAATTCTTTATAATGGATAATTTCAAACATATACAAAAGTAGAGATAATACTAATAATACTTTTATACCCATCACCCAACTTCAATTATCAATATCAAATGCCTGGTTTCTAGTTCAGTAACAACATAGCCTAAGATTAAATTCTCCAAAAATCCAATTCTCCATGGATAGGATGTCTACTATGATCCCCTTAAAAATGTATGTAAAATTATGTATGTTTATATGCATTTGTAGATCCACACAGAGAAAGGATCCATAGCTTCTGTTAGATTCTATGACATGGCTCCATCCCATGCCTCCCCTCCACCCCTACCTCAAGGAAGCCTTGCTCCTATACAAAGAATATATTTAAGACATGATCTCTGGAAGGTTGGATGTAAGTTAAGCATTATTCTTGATGAGTTATTCTGATTCTTTAAGACAAGAGTATTGTACACTTGAAATTAGTATAACAGTGTATGTTAACTAACTTAAAATAAAAACTTAAAAGGGTCTTCTGGGTGGCTCAGTCAGTTAAGCATGCGGCTCAATTTAGATTCAGGTCATAATCTCAGGGTCATGAGATGAGCCCTGCATCAGGTTCTGTGCTCAGTGCAGAGTCTGCTTGAGATTCTCTCTTTCTCTCCCTCTGTCCCTTCCCATGCTCATGTGCTCTATAAACAAACAAACAAACAAATAAATCTTTAGGGAAAAAATTTTAAATATAAATAAATAAAAGCCTTAAAAAACTAGAGTATTAAAAAGTTAGGACACAAAATAAATACATTCTTATTTGGAGCCAGGTTGGTCTGGAATGTGGAATTATGTCCACAAAGGATATATCTAGATGGGCCAACTGCAAGCATTGTCTGTGGACCTACTTGCAAGCACTGGTTGCTTAGCTATGTATTAAAGTTGAAGGAAGTTTGGAAAGGAAGCTTACCAAGGATATGGGTGTTGATTATATACAGAGTTTTCATTTATTCATTTAGCAAGTATTTATAGACTATTTATTAAGTACCAGGCACTATGCTAGGCCCCAGAGGTACAAAAACAGTCTCTACTTTTGTGAAACTTTCATTCTAGTTGGAACACAGATGTCACACAAATTATCATAAAAATAAGCATATTTCAATAAAATGTGGTAACTGCAAAAAATGAAAGACACAGAAATAGCATGGGCAAAAAACCAGTGTTAGGAATGAGCATAACACTGTATCTGCACCCTAAATTATGGCCACAATTAGCAAGAACTAAAATCATAAATATAGCTGATACTCAGATTGTAAGGAAAATCAGAATGCATCAGAAAATTTGAGGGGTAGGTAGGCAAAGTACAAACCCTG
Source organism: Leptonychotes weddellii (assembly GCF_054177405.1). Classification (NCBI taxonomy): domain Eukaryota; kingdom Metazoa; phylum Chordata; class Mammalia; order Carnivora; family Phocidae; genus Leptonychotes; species Leptonychotes weddellii. Next base: position 42,288,171 of record NC_138385.1, read on the forward strand.
TAGGGCATTGAAAGCCATAGTAAGGAGTTTTGTCTTTGACAACTATTGGAAGCTCTTAAAGATTTTAGCACAGGTTCTGGAATGAGGGAAAGTAAGTTGGTATGATCAGATCTGCATTTTGAAAAAGATGATTCTGCCCAGCATGTGAATATCAGATTTCAAGAGGGGTCACAAGTGCATGGTGATGAAGAGTTTAATGGCTATTGCCGAAGTTCAGGTGAGAAATGATGGCTTATGTTAGGGTAGTGGTGATGGTGGTGATGAAGATGGGGCAGATTGGATGCTATGGAGTACTTTAGCCCACTAAGCAATTTTGACACAACCCATTGCAATGGAAAGTTTGAGCCTCACTACTCATATATGTTAAGTGAAATAGAGTTTCCTTGCTGTTCAGCTGTTCAATGAGGGTTAAAGCTCTGGGACATGCCATAAGCCGCATCATAAGTGGCACATGCTCAGATTGGGGATGCAGAATAATAACCACTGATTATTTCTGTAAAAATAGTTGATCAAGTAGCTCTATGTAGTCTTAGCCTCAATCAACTTAAGATATTGATGGTGTACTGAGCAGAACAAAAGTATCACAAAAATAGCCTCTAGTGTACAAAGAAATAAACACCACCTCAATAGGGACAATCCACTCAATTAATAAATTCTAAATATTGAACAGATACTAGTGAACCTAGTACTCGGCTCTGTAAAATTGCCAAGGTCAATTCACAGTATGGATATGCCGAGGAGTCTGTTAGAGTGATTTTTAACTATTGGGATGGGAATAAGGGAAATGTCAGTTGTCTTAGGTGTAAGTAAAGGAAGCTTAATGATTATTTCTCCTAAACCAAAAAAAAAAAAGGCAAGTCTGTTGGTTTTTCTCATGATTCATCTTCGGCAATGGTGTTTTTTTCCCCTCTTTTAAGACTTCTTTAAGACTGTCATTAATAAAGGGGTAGTTACCCTTTAAGACTAGGCTAGCTGAATAAGAGAATCCAAAAATGTCATCTTTGAAGACCTTTAATTTCTGGATGAGATATATGCAGAATTTATTTCATGATTACAGTAGCCCTCTGATTGGTCTGGCTGATCCTGCTTTGCCAACTCTCCAGAATTCCTGGCACCTTGGATGGGCTAGCTAACATTCTTCTTCTTTACATCTCAGATCACCACCTTCTTCTCTATCTCCTACCTTCCCTGAATCCTGTTAGTGGAAGAACATTCTGAAGCAGTGGTTCTCAATTCTGGCTGTGTGTCAGAATCACTTAGCAGAACTTAGAAGTTGAGAGTCTTTGGTTTGATTTTGGGTTAGACTCTCTGGAGGGTGATTCCCCAGAATATGCATTTTTACAAAGTTTCCCAGGTGTTTTGGAAGCAGTGGACCACTGTTTCAGAATCCCTGCAAACTCTTTGACTTGTGTTCCACTTAGAGATTTCAGAGTCCCAGAGAAGACAGGTCAGCATATTGCCCTTTATGTTCCTCTGAAGAAACAATTTACCATTTTCTTGAGTATAGTATTGAATTGGAATAATAGTACTAACCCCAGTTGATATAGAGATACATAATTTTCCATTGATGATAACAACTACTATTTATTAAATTCTTAGTATGTTAGTCACTGTGCTAAGTGTTTTTCACAATTTTTAAATTTAACCTTTCCTTTAAAATCCCATGTGGATTTACATTAACTGGATGAGGAAAATGACACTCAGAGGAGTTAAGTAACTTGCTGGAGAAGAAGTGGCCAATTTAGGATCTGAACCCAGGACTGCCTGCTGGCAATATTTGTGATCTTAGCCACATAACCATCATCTCATAATAAACACATGGCAGAACTAAGAACCAAATGAAGGTCTTTCTCCTCTTCTGGGTTCTCTGGAGCTCACTATAAGGTACTCCATAGTGTGGACCAGAATCCCCCATATGGTTGTGGGAGGAGTTAGGGCAGAGAAGACCTGTAGTAGCTGCCCATAAAGAAGGACTGATCTCACTAGTGAGTCTTCATGAAAATGGTTGTGATAACAAACCTTAGGCAAAATCATAAGTACTTTGTGTATCCTGGATGTTTTTAGGTTATTTCAGCCATACAATTCCAGTTAAAATCTTAGCCACTTCTCTATTTTGTTGTGATGCCATTACTCACTGGGAAACCCCCAGCCAACCTGAGATTGCCAATACTGCAGATGAATCTGCTAGTAGCAGCAGAAGTCCCCTGATGTCACTGTCTTCCTGAACAGTATAACTCCCACAGTCTCCTCCCCATTGGTAAGCAGTACTTTCTGTTGACTAGCACAGCCAGCTGCTTTTGTTAAGACGCAGAAGAAGTGGAATAAACACAAAAACACTGTTAAACTATCATAATCAAGGCAAAGTACTCTGCTAGTCACAAAAAGTTGATGTATGTGTGGCTGAGTTCTAAGCATTGACAAGAAACAAAAGGATTTTGTAAAATATGGGATTCCTGTTGAGTTATTAACATTTGTATCACAGGTTCTATTTCTGCTACATTCACTAGGGACAAATAACCACCAGCTTTGATCCTGCTATTTAAAAGGAAGCTACAGGGGTGCCTAGGTGGCTCAGTCGGTTAAGCATCCAACTCTTGATTTCTGCTCAGGTTGTGATTTCAGGATCGTGATCTCAGGTTGTGATCTCCCATCACTGTGGGCTATGCATTCAGCGGGGAGTCTGCTTGAGACTCTGTTTCTCCCTCTCCCTCTGCCTGCCCCCCCCCACCATGCCGTGCTGTAGCTTTTTTTCTAAAATTAATAAATAAATCTTTAAAAGGAAGCTACAAAGTGATGTAGTTACAAAGGCTGCCCATTATAAAAATCCTATTGGAATGTAGTACACTATTAATTGTTCTAAGATTCCTCATAATTAAAAGGAAATATTTGCTAATGTTCTTATTTTTAAACCTTATTTTAAATTTAACTCATATATAATGTTTGAACCACATGCTTTAAGTTTTTTTTTTTCATTTATTTATTTTAGAAAGACTGGGGGGGTATGGAGGGGTAGAGAGAGAGGGAAAGAGAATCTCCAGCAGACTCCCTGCTGAGCAAGGAGGCTTTTTTAAAGTCTTGTAAGGGCAACAACCAGCAACCTTGCCTTTTATTTTGTCCCATAACTAAGAAACAATTGTCTCAGTTTTTCTCTTTGTCTTCGGAATTAACCACAATTCATCTCATGACCATATTGGGAAAGCTTCTGGAAATGCTACCTAACCTACCAGAAGTGTCTTCCCTGAGCTCAATTGTATAACCACAAGAAAATAGGCACTTGGGATTTAGGCAGAGGGACCCATCCACTAAACTTGACTAATGGCTAAATCCAAAATTCTGACAACCTCTATTTAGGAAGACAAGAATTCTCAGCGTATTATTCAACTTGAAAAGTTCATATTGTGACTCCTAGGCTTTTTTAAAAATCAGAGTCATCCCAGGAACCCAGAACTTTAGAGATAGAAATTATCTCAGTGTAATGACCACAGAATAACTTTTTCAGGCCATTTTTTATCCTAAGTAGATGATATCAAAAGACAGGTCAGTCCCCTGGTACAGGCTGAACTGTCTACACATACTTAGGACTGTATGTAAAACAGAGTTCTCCTGAAATGAGTCAGTATTTCCTAGAAGTATTTGCCTAAGTAGCTCTTTTAGCTCATTCTTACCAAAGTGAATATCAGATACTAGTCTCCCCAAATTTATGCTCTGTTGAGTATCAGAATAGGTTCCATTAGCAAAACTCTATGACAAATAGTTTGTATTGTTGATTGCCCAAGAGGTCAAACACCAATTCCTTCACCATCTGTTTGGAAATTTGTGACAGGAGAAAATGGATCTGGCAAGGGAAATATTTCAAGCTTATCTTTGGACAAAAGGACAACTTTTGTGTGGTGGTTTCCTCTTCCTTTTCTTCCCAGTTTTGCACACAGCACAATGCTGGTTTTGAAAGTGGAATCCACAAAAAAAAAATCAGTGAATGGGCTGAAGAAGCAGTATTTAGGACACTGCACACATTCAACAAGATAATGCTTTAATCAAAGCAAAATATTACATTATCAGCAGCAATGAAATTTGCTTACAAAGCTGGGCTCATCAGTGTTTCTACTCCCAACTATCTTTTTCCTCCCACCTCCCTTATTTTTTCCCCTTCTGTTGGCTCCTTAGAGCTGCACTAAATCATGTTGTGAAATAAAATGAGTTTGAATAGTGAAAGCATTAAGATTTCACATTCTGCAGCATAACAATGAATTGCCTTATGTTAGAATTCAAGCTTGTTAGCAAGGCTCACAAATATTATCATCTCCTGTGGTGGCAATTTCCTATCTATCCAGGGAAGTGGTTTTTACTGCCAGAGCCAACATCAACCATGCCTTGTGAGCTGCAGATGGGGTCTCTTTGCCACACTTCCACATTCTGTACTACAGGACATCCAATTCATACTTGTACATGAGGATGTCAGCTTCTATGATGGATTATATAGTGGCATCATGTTGATTACATGATGGAAAAAGTAGCCCAAAGCGACCTTTTTTTTTTTTTTTTTGAGAAGCAAGGATATTCCAAAGAAGAGGGCCAGTGCCCAAGCACAAGCCTGCAGGCCCTGTCAATTGTGTGGGGTGTAGCAATACAATTGCTGAAAGGGAACCAGGCAGGCAGGCAGGCAGGAGGCCTTTCCAGCTAATCATGACTCTATTCAATAGATTGCCTATTCAGCAGCCTGGGTAGCTGCTGCTTATCTCTGTCCTGTGCTCCAGCCCAGCCCTGCGAGTTTGGGGAGAGTGGAGTTGGAGTATGCATGGTCAATTTGGCAGGTAGGAAACAGTTGGAAAATGTTGGAAAATTTGTTTTGAGACTACCAAACAAAACAATTGCTGTCTTTGAGTGATATCAATCTCCCCCTCGCTTTTCTCCCCACCCCCCTCTACCTAGAAGGGCTTAGAGTCTTTGAAAAAGTCAAACAAGAGACATAATATCCCACTTCCTAACAAATAGGGAAGGGCAGGTCAGATGAAGAATTCTTTAAGGGGTAAACTCTCCATGCTTGGAGTGAGACGGGAAACGATTTTTCTTTCTTTTTTTCAATAGTAAAGTTCCTAAGACAAAGTGGGTCAGCAATTTGAGTATATAGAAAAGGTTAACACTAAGCAAGTACTTTTTATTTCATTTGATTATCAGAATTAAACTCTAAAGCTTGGAAAGTCTGAAATTTGGCACATTTCAAATCTTTATTCAGGGCTAATTGCTACACCTAGCTAGGATATAGATGAAGAAAAATGTCTTAAAATTGACAGAGAGATCAGAGGAGAGATAATACGCTGATGAGAAACAAGTTTGCATTTTCCTAACTCAAAAATAGTTTTCTAATTGGGGTTTTGATAAGGAAAGTTAACCTCTGTGGAACTCTGAAAAGGAAGTAGATGCTTTGATTTCTAATCATCGGCTATGACCTGGGATGTATATTGACTGAATTCTTGCTTTTGGAGCAACGGTATAGGAATACAGATAATACAGGAATAAAAGTAAAACCATGTTTTCATCTTCCTGGAAAACAGGAATACTAGCAACAGGAAAAATGCTTCTGAATGGTTTATCTTCCCAGAAGGAAAAAAGAGATTCAAAGAATATCTCTAAAAGAATAGTGCAGCAAGAGTCCTGTTGGGGGTCTTATCTATTTGCTCACCACAGGAACTCTGAGAAGACAAGAAATATCACCAAAATTGCATCCCTTGGTCTCATGGGAGAGATGAGGAAGGCATTTCAGTACTGAGTGGCTTCTGGGAAATTAGGGACAAAGACTCTTGAATTTAAAATACATGTTCAAGTCTCTTTCCTTCCTGTGTTGCCCTACGATTCATTCCCCAAGAGAAGAAATTTGTAGTCAATATAAATTCCATATATTCCATACAGCAATGAATAGAAATCAAAATATTTAGGGGCTCCTGATGGCTCAGTCAGTTGAGCATCTGACTCTTGATTTTGAACAGGTCATGATCTCAGGGTCGTGAGACTGAGCATTGCACTGGGCTCCACACTGGTCATGAAGTCTGCTTGGGATTCTCTCTCTCCCTCTTCTTCTGCCCCTCCCCCTCTTAAAAAAATCAAAATATTTACTTCAACCACAGAGGCACTAAGCAGCAACAACAAAACATTTCTCTGGAGTCTATTTACCCATTGTATTTTTTCTCCTCCTTTCTCAACCAAATTCCTCAAAAGAGTGGTTTAGTTGAGATTCACTGACTCCATTTGCCTGTTTCTCAGTCACTTCTCAAGCCAGTGTATTCTGGTTTTCCTTCCAACCCCTAGAACCACCTACCTACCTACCCAACTACCACAACTTCCTTGAGGATATGCTAAACATGGTAGCTGGTGGCCTGCATATAATAAAATCTAAGTGCTCTTTTTAGTCTTGTTCTATATTGTTTGACCTACTATCAGCATTTGATATTTGATCTTCCTGCTTCAAGTTCTCTCTTCTGTTGGTTTCTGTTACACTGCCCTCTACTTCTAGTTTTTAATTTTTTTAATGAAGTATAGTTGACACACAATGTTACATTAATTTCAGGTGTACAACATAGTGACTCCACAAGTCTATACTTTAGTCTATGCTCACCACAATTATAGCTACCATCTTGTCATCATACAATGTTATTACAATACCATTGACTATATTCCCTATGCCATACCTTTTATTCCTAGGACTTATTTATTCCATAACTGAAACCCTGTATCTCTCACTCCTCTTCATCCATTTTACCCATCACTCCACCCCTCTCTCTTCTGGCAACCATCAGTTTGTTCTCTGTATTTATGGGTCTGTTTCTGCTTTTTTGTTTGTTTATTCATTTGTTTTTTTAATATTCCACATATAAGTGAAATCATATGGTATTTGTCTTTCTCAGTCTGACTTATTTCTCTTAGTATAATACCCTCTTGGTCCATCCATGTTGTAGCAAGTGATATGATCTCATTCTTATGGCTGAGTAATATTCCACTGTGTGTGTGTATACACACACATACACACACACCTTTTTATCCATTCATCTATCAATGGACACTTAAGTTGTTTCCATATCTTACTTATTTCATTTCTACTTATCTGACTACTCCTTTTCAGATGTTTTGCAAGCTTCTCTTTCTCTGCCCAGTCTTTAAATGCAGGTGTTCCTAAAAAGCTATCTTCTAGGTCTTATGCTTTTTTACTCTATGTGCTCCTCCTGGTTTAGCTCATATACTCACATGCCTTCACAAATTTAGCTTCATGCTTGACCTCTATTTTATGCTTTGCTTCAGTTTGTATATCTGACTAATTGGCATCTCCACTTGGACATCTTAAAGATAGCTTAAACTCCAAACTCTAATATTGAAATCATCTTCCTCCTCAAACCAGCTACTTGTCTTGCATTTCCTATCCTAATAAATGACATCACCACTGTCCCCCCAGTAAGTTATGCAAACCAGAAACAAGGTGCTATCCTTGATTTTTTCTTCTCTGTTTTTCCATATCTAAGTTGAATATATTCTACTCTCAAATCTGCCCAGTCTGCTCTATCACCATACCATTACCCTAGCACAGGTCACTACCACCTGTAGCCTGCCAAGAGTTACTCAAACACTTCATGGTCATTTCTAGAGGAAATTGTTCTAATACTTGGAAAACTATAAACCCAAAAGAATAAGTCTACTTTGGATTGGAGATACAAAATAATTGTAATAATCAATCATGTGGACTACCTAAGGACATTTGAAAATGCTATGACCATGTAGTAGACCGGCTCTTCCAGAATCAAGGGCAGCAGAGCAAGAGTGCAGGCAGTAGAAGTAGCTCATGAGCGGGGGATTGAAGGCATGGGTGAGTGCCCCTGTAACAGGGTAAGGACACCAGCTCCAGTGGTGGCAGAGAAATCAATAATGAGCTCAATAATCATCAAAAGCAAGAACTGCAAATGTTAATGTCATTGCAGTGGAAACTAAAGCCACTAGGAGCCTTTGAAAAAGGGATGCTGATTTTTGGAGCTACTGGCATACCTCTGCAATAAAGAAAAAAATTGTTTTGTGAAAGGGAAATTGTAGGAGAGTTTTTGTAGCTTGAATTCTGCTTAAGGCACTCTTCATTCCATTCTCCATATATAGGGCATTCTTTATTCCATTCTCCATACACAAATAGAGTAACCATTTCTTCTGAGTCAAGAGAAGATGGGCAAACCTTCCTTGATTGCTTATTCTCTTTCATCCATTGAGCTATCATGGATATGCTAGCTATCAGCTACTCCCTTCCCTTACTCAGTTTATGTCTGTAGCTAATACAAGCTTTTCAAAGAGAAATCACCCAATACCTTTCCCTAGATATAGTGACTTCTTACCTGCTGCTTACTTTCTAAACTCCAAATGGAAAAGAAAACAGGGAAAAAAAAACACTTCACATTGCAAAATAGTTGCTGAAAATGGTAAGGATATGGAAGAGAAATCAAACTTGGCACCTACACATTTCTGACTGAGCAACATACTTTCCCTTTATCTGAAGATATTTGATTTTGGAGTAACAAAGTTCTAGAGAATTCCAAACACCATATTGAGCATGTGTAATGCCATATTATCTTCTGTACCTCTACAAAGGCATGCTGAGCTGCTTTCCTTTGAATGTTCACACATGTGGTTATTTGAACATATGATTCAAAAGGAAGAGTAAAAAGAAACAGAAGGGAAAAGACCTTGAGGTGATATTAAGCACCATGAAGCAAAATTGATCTCCATCTCCCATGTTCCTTCCAGGAAGCTAGTATGCTCAACAACATTACCCAGAGCAGAAGCCAAATCACCTACACTTAACAGTTGGGCTCATCAGCTACAAAAAGCTTCCCAGAAGTTTCATAAAAGCAAGAAAACGAATTCAAATAATAACAAAAAACATTGTAGTCTTGGAAATTGTAACAGCAGCCATTTGAGATTCTACTTTTAGATCAAGTTCAGGAAAAAAAGATTGTCTTATTTCTCAATACTGTATTATGTTTCTAGCCTTAATTATTAAATATATTAATGATGTATCTGCCTACTTTTAAAATTATAATCAGTTCCCCTGAAAACAGCCATTTGTAAATAGCAAATGTCATCAAGAATGAGCAAATGTGGTGTTCATTTCCTACACATTCAGATTCCCCACAGCCATGAGCTAGTGTTCTGAGAAAATATATGTATATTGAGTGGTTTGTTTCACCATGATGCCATGTTGAAACAGCAAAAAATCCTACAATATGGTGATTGTAATTATTTTTATAACCTGGATTTTCATCTCCCTTTCTGTGCCTTTTCTGCTTTCTCAGTCTTCTCAGGATCTCTCCTTATCAATATAATTGTGGGTGTATCTGTGTGTGTCTATCTCTTTTTTCCTTTCTTTTCCTTCTTCCCCTTATAGTTGTATTTTTCTTATTCTGAAACATTTCCTTAGAATATGTATCTATCTCAGTCTTTCTTTCATTGGCTCTATTAGTCCCTTGTCTGCAAGCCTCTATACATCTAACTTTTTTCTGTCTTTCTTGGTGAATTTCTATTCACCTTTCATGGACTAAGGGATAACTGATCTTCTCTGTAAACCTTTCCATGACACTTCATCACTACCCCTTTCCAACCCCCTATTTCCTTTACTTTCCTCTCTTACAGCCCTTTCACATCTGGAGTGGAATCTGCAATGAGAAGGGGCAGTATGATTGACCAGGTCTGCTCTCAGAGCCAGTCACACATAATATTTAATGTGATTGAAGAATACTGGAAGGAACCCCTGATATAAATGATCTCTTACTCCAGTACTTCAATACTCATAAATTTACTGATGGAGCCTAACCCATTTTGTTACTAAAAGGAGAAGGAAGATGTGCTTCTCTCTGTTCATAGTCTTGAATGATGGTTCTAAACCAATGGCCCATGTGGCGGCATAATAGATTCTAAGGTAACTTGTTGAGTAAAGGCATATGACTTTCTCTGAGTACACATCCCCAGCTCTCCAACACTACACTTACATGTTAGAATGATGTGCCTTAAACTTTATTGTGCATCAGAACTTCCTGGGGAAGCTTGTATAAAATACAAATGCCTATTATCTACAATAGCCAAATAATAGAAACAGCCCCAGTGTCCATCAACTGATGAATGGATAAAGAAGATGAATATATAATGGAATATTACTCATCCATAAAAAAGAATGAAATCTTGTCATTTGGAATGTCATGAATGAGCTAGAAATATTATGCTAAGGGAAATAAGTCAGAGAAAGACAAATACCATACGATTTCACTTATATATTGAATTTAAGGAACAAAACAAAGGGGCAAAGGACAAAAAAGGGGGGGCAAGCCATGAAACAGAACCTTAACTGTAGAGAACAAACTGATGGTTACCAGTAGAGGGGTGGAAAGGGGGATGGTTTAAATAGGTGATGGGGATTAAGGAGTGCACTTGTTGTGATGAGCACTGGGTATTGTATGGAAGTGTTGAATCACTATACTGTACACTGGAAACTAATATTACACTGTATGTTAACTAACTGGAATTTAAATAAAAACTTAAAAATAAAAGAGAAGCTGGAAAAAATACAAATGCCTAGGTTGTAGGCATTCAAACTTAGGGAGAGGAATGTTGGGTATTTGTATTTTTTTGAAGTTTAAGTATATATATATATATCACATCTTCCTTATCCATTCATCAGTCAATGGATACATGAGCTGATTCCATAGTTTGGCTACTGTAGATAATGCTGTTATAAACATTGGGATGCATGTATCCCTTCAAACTAATGTTTTTGTATTCTTTGGGTAAATACCTAATAATGCAATTGCTAGATCTTAGGGTACCTCTATTTTTAACTTTCTGAGGACCCTCCATACTATTTTCCAGAGTGGTTGCACCAGTTTTCATTCCCACTAATAGTGCAAGATGGTTAATCTTTCTCCACATCCTCACCAACACCTGTTGTTTCTTGCATTTTTTATTTTAGCCATTCTGACACATGTGAGGTGATATCTCATTGTAGTTTTGATTTGTATTTCCTTGATGATTAATGATGTTGAACATCTTTTCATGTGTCTGTTGGACATCTGTATGTCTTCTTTGGAAAAATGTCTATTCATGTCTTCTGCCCATTTCTTAACTGGATTATTCAGGTTTGGGGTGTTGAGTTGTATAAGTTCTTCATATATTTTTGGATACTAACCCTTTATCAGATACATCATTTGCAAATATCTTCTCCCTTTCATTAAGTGGCCTTTTAGTTTTGTTGTTTCCTTCATTGTGCAGAAGCTCTTTATTTGTTGATGATTTGTTTTATTTGTTTGAAACAATGTTTGATGAAGTCCTAGTAGTTTATTTTTTTATTTTCCTTACCTCAGGAGACATACCTAGAAAGAAGTTGCTATGGTGAATGTCAAAGAGATTACTGCCTGTGTTCTCCTTTAGGATTTTAATGGTTTCCTTTCTCACATTTAGGTCTTTCATCCATTTTTAATTTATTTTTGTGTATGGTGTAAGAAAGTGGTCCAGTGTCGTTCTTTTGCATGTTGCTGTCCAATATTTCCAACATCATTTGTTGAAGTGACTGTCATTTTCCCATTGGATAATCTGTCCTGCACTGATGAAGATTAATTGACCATATAGTTGTGGGATCATTTCTGGATTTTCTATTCTGTTTCCTTGATCTATGTGTGTACCATATTGTTTTGATCATTACAGCTTTGTAATATAACTTGAAGTCTGGAATTGTGATGCCTCCAGCTTTGCTTTTCTTTTCCAAGATTGCTTAAGCTATTTGGGGTCTTTTGTGGCTCCATACAAATTTTAGGATTGTTTGTTCCAGTTTTGTGAAAAATGCTGGTGGTATTTTGATAGGGATTGCATTAAATGTGTAGATTGCTTTGGGTAGTATAGACATTTTAACAATGTTTGTTCTTCCAATCCATGAGCAGGCAGGGTTTTCCATTTATTTTTGTCATCTTCAATTTCTCTCTTCAGTGTTCTATAATTTTCAGTGTACAGATCTTTTGTCTCGTTTGTTAGGTTTATTCCTAGGTGTCTTATGGGTTTTAGTGCAATTTTAAATGGGATTGGTTGCTTGATTTCTCTTTCTGCTGCTTCATTATTGGTATATAGAAATGTAACAGGTTTCTGTATGTTAATTTTATATCCTAGGAGTTTACTGAATTTGTATATCAGCTCTAGCAATTTCTTGATGGAATCTTTTGGGTTTTCTATATCACATCATCTGCAAATAGAGAAAGTTTGGCTTCTTCCTTGCCTATTTGGATGCTTTTATTTTTTTTGTTGTTGCTGTCTGATTTCTGTGGCTAGGACTTCCAGTACTATGTTAAATAGCAGTAGTGAGAGTGGACGTTCCTGTCTTATTCCTGACCATAGAGGAAAAGATCTCAGTTTTTCCCCACTGAGGATGATATTAGCCAGGGTTTTTCATATATGGCCTTTATTATGTTGAGGTATGTTCCCTCTAAACTTACTTTGTTGTGGGTTTTTATCATGAATGGATGCTGTACTTTGTCCAAAGCTTTTTCTAAATCTATTGAAATGATCACATGGTTCTTATCCTTTCTTTTGTTAATGGGGTGTATCATGTTGATTGATTTGAGAATACTGAACTACACTTGCATCCCAGGAATAAATCTCACTTAATCGTGGTGAATGATTTTTTGATGTATTGTTGGATTTGGTTTGCTAGTATTTTATTGAGAATTTTTGCATCTGGGATATAGGCCTATAGTTCTCTTTTTTAGTGGAGTCTTTATCTGGTTTTGGTACCAGAGTAATGCTGGCCTCATAGAATGAATTTGGAAGTTTTCCTTCTATTTCTATTTTTTGGAATGGTTTGAGAAGAATAGGTATTAACTCTTCTTTAAATGTTGGTAGAATTTGCCTGTGATTCCATCTGGCCCTGGACTTTGGTTTCTTGGGAGTTTTTTGATTACTGATTCATATTCTTTGCTGGTTGTCCATCTGTTCAAGTTTTCTATTTCTTCCTGTTTCAGTTTTGGTAGTTTATATGTTTCCACAAATTTATCCATTTCTTTTAGGTTGTTCAAGTTGTTGGCATATAGTTTTTTTACAATATTCTAGTATCACTGTTTGTATTTCTGTGTTGTTGGTTGTTATTTCTCCTCTCTCATTTGTGATTTTATTTATTTGGGTCATTTCTCTTTTAGTTTTGATAAGTCTGGCTAGAGGCTTACCAATATTAATAATTTTTTTTCAAAGAACCACCTCCTGGTCCATTGATCTGTTCTATTGTGTCTTTAGTTTCTATATCATTCATTTCTGCTCTAATCTTTATTATTTCCTTTTGTCTGCTGGCTTTAGGCTTCATTTGTTTTTCTTTTTTTAGCTCCTTTAGGTATAAGATTAGGTTGTTAATTTGAGATTTTTCTTGCTTCTTAAGTTAGACCTGTATTATTTTATACTTCCGTCTTAGGGAAGTTGTGTTTTCATTTTCATTGGTCTCCATGTATTTTTTATTTCCTCTTTGATTTCCTGGTTGACCCATTCATTGTTTACTAGCATGTTGTTTAACCTCCACATATTTGTAGTCTTCCCAACTTTTTCCTTGACTTCTAATTTCATACCATTGTGCTCACAAAAGGTGCATGGTATGATTTCAATCTTTTTGCATTTGCTGAGGCCTGATTTGTGACCTAATATGTGATCTATTCTGGAGAATGTCCCATGTGCAGTTAAAAAGAATGTGTATTCTGCTGCTTTAAGATGAAATGTTCTGAATATATCTCAATGTGTCATTCAAAACCATTGTTTCCTTGTTGATTTTCTGCTTAGATGATCTGTTTATTGATGTAAGTGGGGTGTTAACATCCCCTACTATTACAATTATTATCAACAAGTTCCTTTATGTTTATTATTAATTGTTTTATATATTTATGTTGTCCCATGTTGGGTGCATGAATATTTATAATTGTTAGATCTTCTTGTTGGATTGTCCCTTTTATTATGATGTAGTACCCTTCTTTATCTCTTGTTACAGTCTTTGGTTTAAAGTCTAGTTTGTCCAATAGAAGTAATGCTGCTCTGTCTTTCTTTTGACATCCATTTGCATGATAAATATTTCTCCATCTCCTCACTTTCAATCTGCAGGTGTTTTTAGGTCTAAAATGAGTCTCTTGTAGGTAGTATATAGATGGGTCTTATTTTTTTTATCCATTCTGACACCCTATGTCTTTTGGTTGGAGCTTTTAGTCCATTTACATTCAAAGTAATTGTTGGCAGATATGTATTTAGTGCCATTTTATTACTTGATTTGTTATTGTTTCTAGAGATTTTCTTTGTTCTTTTCTTGTCTTTGTCACTTTTGGTCTTTCCTTTCCACTCAGAGTCTCCTTTATGATTTCTTGCAGGGCTGGTTTAGTGCTCATGAACTCCTTTAGTTTTTGTTTGCCTGGGAGAGTCTTTATCTCTCCTATTCTTAATGGTAGCCTTGCTGGATAGAGTATTATTGGCGGCAGATTTTTCCCACTGAACACTTTGAATATATCACACTACTCCCTTCTGTCCTGCCAACTTTCTGTTAAGAAATCTCCAGGTAGCATTATGGGTCTTCCCTTGTAAGGTAAGGATTTCTTTTTTCTTGCTGATTTTAAGATTCTTTTCTTTATCACTGTATTTTGCAAATTTACTTACAATATGTCTTGGTGTTAGCCTGCTTTTGTTGATTTTGATGGGAGTTCTCTATGCCTCCTGAATCTAGATGTCTGTTTCCTTCCTCAGATGAGGGAAATTTTCAGCTATTATTTCCTCAAATAAAATTTCTGCCCTCTTTTCTCTCTTTCCTTCTTCTGGCACTCTTATAATATGAATGTTATTATGTTTGATAGAACCACTGAGTTCCTTGAGGTTATTCTTATGTTGTATAATTCTCCTTTTTCTCTTTTGTTCAGCTTCATTATTTTTCATTATTTTGCCTTCTAGGTCACTAATTCATTCCTCTGCTTCTTCCAGTCTTGTGTTCACTGCATGAAGCCAGTTTCCAATCTTGTTTGTTTCATTCTTCATCTCTGAATTATTCTTTGTTAACTCTTTTATCTCTGTGGTAAGGGTCTTATTGATGTCTTTTGTTCTTTTGTCAAGGCCAGTGAGTATCTTTATGATTGTTGCTTTGAATTCTCCATTAGGCATATTATATCTGTTTCACTTAAATCTTTGACCATGGCCTTTTCTTGTTCTTTCATTTGGGATGAATTCCTCTGTCTTGGCATTTTGTCTAAGTCTCTGCCTTCTTCTCTGTGTTAGAAAATCCACTTATGCCTCTTGCTTCTGAAAGTAATGGCTTTATGACGAAGAGGTCTGATTGTGTCCAGGGCCTGTTGCTTCATGGAGTGTCTCTGGTGTGTGCTGTGTGTGCTCTGCTGTTGTATTTTGGCTGCTCTACCTTCAGACTAGTGCTCTGCAGTCTCTCCTTATCTGCTGTATGTAGTGTTTGGTTCTTGTCCTGAATGTTGTGAGTTTTAACTAGGTGTACTCTGGTCTGCTTGCTAAATGAGACCTGATACTACTTCCATGAGAACTGAGGCCCTGCAGAACTCTATGGTCCGGAGACATGGTATGGGCAGGGGTTTCTGCTGGTCTTCTTGGGGAAGGGGCCCACCATGCCGGGACTGAGGTAAGCTTGACTGAGAGGGGCAGTCCCAACAGAGAGCAGGGGGATGGAGCTTGGTGTAAGCAAATTAGGCGGCCAGTATTGGTGCTGTGCTTATTCCTGCAGGTGGCTTTGTGTTTATGCTGAGGGGCAGGAAAAGGAAATGGCACCAATCAGCTTCCTTGTTCCTGGAGAGGCATCTCAGTGACAGCTGCCTCTCAGGGATGTGCTCCAATAAGAGCTAATAATCTCCCTTCCCTGTACCTTAGGCATTCTTCAGATCCTGTTTCCATGCTGTCTGCCCCCAGGGTTGCTTGCCTGCCTTCTCTATAGGAGCAAGGCAGTGCCTTTGGGGTTCTATCCCAGCCAAGCCCACTGACCTTAAAAATTCCAAGCTTTAAGCACCCCTGGTGGCAGGAACTCATGAAATTCAGCCCCTTTCATCTTTCAAGCCAATAACTTTGGGAAAACATTCTCCTTGTGCATTACCCTGTATGCTCCCCCCCTTTCTCTCTCCCTTCACACCCACAGCTTCCTCCCCTCTGCAGTACCTGCAATAGGTTTCTCCCTTAAACCATGTCTCTGCACTTCCTACCTTCTTCAATGTGGCCTCTCCTATCCCTTTATTTGTGGAGTTTGTTCTATAAGTCTTCAGGTCAATTTCTGGAGTATTTAGGATAATTTGATAATTATCTAGTTGTGCTCATGTGATGAAACAAGCCTAGGGTCCTCCTACTCCACCATTTTCCCTCTCCCTAAGTACTCATTCAGGTATTTTTTTAACATGCTTATTCAAAGTCAAAAATCAATCAGTAGAGAAGAATTTCTGTAGGTTAATTGATCTCCTCCTGGACCTCATTTAAAGTATAAATACTTCTAGAAGAGCATCGCAGTAAGAAAGTAATGCCTTGGTATAAGTAAGTTTACTATAAAGTTCTTATAGGCATGGAAGAAAACAATAACATGTGTTTAGCACACATTGTGTCCTAGGCACTGTGATTCATACAGTATTCTGTTAGGAGAACCCTCCATCCCCATGGCCTTATGGGTAATGCTCCCTCAACTAGAGTAACATTCTTGAATTCTCTTCCAACCTTTACTCACTTTCATCCTATGGATAGGGTTGCCAGATAAAATACAGGATGCCACATTAAATTTGAATTTCAGATAAATGATGAATAATGCTGGTGGTACCAGTATGCCTTAAATGCTACATGGGACATAATTATACTAAAAGTTATTCATTGTTTATCTGAAATACAAATTTACCTGTGTATTCTGTATTTTACTATGCTAAATCTGATAATCTTACCCATGGATAAAGTTGTGAATTATATGAGTAGATCCATTGGTCCATGTTTTGCAATTGGGGAGAACTAAGAGGATATTCTGCATAAGTTTGTCTGCTCTGCAGACCCAACTCTCCTTCAAGTGAGCGATCTCAAAGGCTAGAGGTGAACAGGAGAGAACTACTAAGACCATTTGGCTGCATATAAAAGTTATATCCTTGATTTCATCATTATCAGTAATAAAGCTGATATTTTTATCTTCATTTACTGTAAGCCGATGTCTTATTTCTCAATTGGCTTTGAAATAAAATATTAACTTTTCCCTCCCCCAACAACCACAATGGTTATGCTATTTACTTTAATCTTCACAGTACCTCTTTGAAGTTGGTGTTTTAATCCCCATTGTACAGTTTAAAAATGATGGGGAATATAAGTAGGCAATGGAAGGAGCAAAATTCAAACTTCCCAACACATGAGTTGGCCTCAAGCATTTGACTGGGTATATATTTTCATCCCATAAAGTGAAACTGACAGCTGAATCTGTGTTTGATTTGGTTATTTAAAATATACTAGCCTTAAATCATGAGAAAAAAAGCTTTCAGTACTAATGATGCCTTAATCTAGTTTGACAAAAGGAAAAGTGAAGTATTGTCCTTTAACTTTCATTGTATGCTTGATGAATGCACAAATAATTTTTTTATAAACAACAAAGCCACTAACCAAGATAAAAAGCAGCATGTCTGAGAGAAAAATTTCCCTCTCCTCAAACATCAATTAGAAACGTTTATTAGTGGTGTTCCATTGACAGTTCACATTTATTTCTAGGAAAGGAGAATGAATCCTCTTTAGGCTAGATGCTTTAAAGGCTATAGGTAGGATGTAGTGCTTAGAGTCATTGCTAAAGACAAGTGACCTTTGGAATCTAGCATTAGTCAGTTTCAAGAAGAGAAAGAACATAGGCAAAAGACCTGTTCAAGGCTCATCTTTAGATTTATTCAGTGACCCTTTATTTTAAGCCATGAATATGTGTTATGCATAAGTATTAGCTTTCTAAATAAATTAAGGGAAGGTAGAAATAAACAGTCACTTGAAAAATTATTGCAAGCTACCTCTTGAATGTGGATCTGAATATGAGTCTCTATATCCACACTTGGATTTTTTTCTTTTTTTAATTGTTTTAATTTTTATTTAAATTCAATTTAATTATTATATTGTGTATTATTAGCTTCAGAGGTAGAATTTAGTGATTCATCAGTTGCATATAACACCCAGTGCTCATTCCATCAAGTGCCCTTCTTAATGCCCATCACCCAGGTACACCATCCCCCAACCACAGGCAGCAACCTCTTCAACCTCAGCCGCAGCAACTTATTCCTAGACACATCGCCAAAGGCAAGGGAAGCAAGGGCAAAAATGAACTATTGGGATTTCATCAAGATAAAAAGCTTTTGCACAGCAAAAGAAACAGTCAACAAAACCAAAAGACAACCAACAGAATGGGAGAAGATATTTGCAAACGACCTATCAGATAAAGGGCTAGTATCCAAAATCTATAAAGAACTTATTAAACTCAACACCGAAAGAACAAATGATCCAATCAAGAAATGGGCAGAAGACATGAACAGACATTTTTCCAAAGAAGTCATCCAAATGGCCAACAGACACATGAAAAAGTGCTCAACATCGTTCGGCATCAGGGAAATCCAAATCAAAACCTCAA
>NC_138385.1:42307310-42341599 GCF_054177405.1 Leptonychotes weddellii
GGGTGATAGACATTGGGGAGGATATGTGCTATGGTGAGCGCTGTGAATTGTGTAAGACTGTTGAATCATAGACCTGTACCTCTGAAACAAATAATACATTATATGTTAAAAAAAAGAAAAGAAAAGAAAAAGAAGATAGCAGGATGGGAAGAATGAAGGGGGAGAAATCGGAGGGGGAGACGAACCATGAGAGACTATGGACTCTGAGAAACAAACTGAGGGTTCTAGAGGGGAGGGGGTGGGGGGATGGGTTAGCCTGGTGATGGATATTAAAGAGGGCACGTATTGAATGGAGCACTGGATGTTATACGCAAACAATGAATCATGGAACACTACATCAAAAACTAATGATGTAATGTATGGTGATTAACATAACATAATAATAAAAAAAAAAAAGAAAAATATTAAGGAAAGAGAAAAAAAAAGAAGCAAGCCTGGTCTTATTTTCACTGGAAGCTGATGTTTTGGAGCTTTCTTTAATCAGTAGACTTGATAGATGCAGTGACCTATATTGGTCTTCTGACGAGAGGCCTCTGGGCTGGCAAGATGACTTGCCCTTGTAAAGATGCTCCTGCCAGGTGCAGGGGGGCAGGGTTTAGTGTAGGGGACTCCAGCCTCCAGTGGAGGTGCTGTGTTTCTCTGATTTCTGACTGTGCTGGTGGGTGGGAGAAGGGGGGCTGGAGGAGGGAGAATATGAGCTCACCTCACTCTCTGGAAGCCACGGAGGGAGCTGATGTTCAGGAGGCCCTCTTAGAAAAATGAACAATCTCCTGTGTTCCTGGCTTTTCTCAGTTCCCTGCTCTAACTTGTCTGTGCCTAAGCCATCAGCATGCCCAGAGCCACCGATCTCCTGTATTTTATTGGCCAATGGCTGGGATTCAAAACTCCTTGTTTTAAAGAGCCTAGTAAGGTGTATGCCCACTCCTGTCCCCAGTGGAGAGGCGGTCCCCAGCACCGTCCTGTCCCCAAAACGCTGCCACAGAGTGCATGCACAGAAGCTAGTTTATTGTAATGCTCAACAAAAAGCTGGAACCAGGTTATCAGCCCTCTGCACTCAACTCAGTCTCCTACTCCTATTCCCTTCTGTCCCAGAAAAGCCATCGCAGAGGCTTGAATCTATTGTGGCAGACAGCAAAAAGCAGTGGCCAGGTTATCCGCAAACTGCTCCAGCGTCTGCACTCTGCTCAGTTCAGCCCCAGAAAGGCAGCTGCTCAGCACACACACAGAGGTTTAAACCTATTGTGGCTCACAGTGAAAAGTTGTTAAGAGCTTTTCTGCTCTCTGCACGCACCTCTGACCCTGCTGCTGAGTTCCCCTCAATGGCTCCCCGGCTGGACTTTTGTCCTTGGAGAGGCAAAATATGCTCTTCCAAATGCCAAGAAGGGGAGCAATCTCTCGCTGAATGACCCAGGGGATCTCACTACAGCTTATTGTGCAGTCCCAACCTGCTGTGCTCTTTCTCATTTTCTCCCTCTTCCTGCATTGGTCAGCGAAACAGGTTCCCTCCCCTTCCAAGCCATGTGGCTTTCCCCTCCCCCAATTCAGGGCTCTGAACCTTGCATCTGCCATGTTCTCTCACTCCAGCTGTGCAGATTGCTTCCTTAATCCTCCGATCCTCTTCCTAGTTGTTCAAAATAGTTGAATGTTGATCTACCTGTGTTTAAAGGATGAGGCAAGTTCAGGGACCCCTACTACTCTGCCATCTTAACTCTTCTCCTCCATGCCTGGATTTTTTAGTCAGAATACGGTTGTGTGTGTTCAGATGTTTCTATACATACCTGCTATGCTTGACCAAACAGCTATAGTTGTTTCTTTCTCCTCATCTATTACAGTACAAATAAAACAAAGACACCTGATGTCAGATCTGCTCACCTGGAGTTACTAATACAAAGTATCTGCAGGCTTAGCCCACCCAAGTTGTTAAGTTAGTCTTGACCAGGGCAGAAAATATAGAACATTAGAAAATATTAGAAATTTTCAACTATACTAATCAGTGGGGAATAAAGTTAGTTATCTCTTGTATTGGGCATGACCTTTGGACATCTGGGTGTTTCTTCTCTGCTCCATCTTTCAGATTGGACTTCTCCACTATCAATTCCTGCTGAACCAAGTCCAAGGTCACCATGCCTCCCTGGATAGTTTGCACTGGATTTTCAATTATTGTCTTCAGAAGTTAGTCCTATACCCCCTCTTCTCTTATCATTTATTTCTTTATCATCTTGTGATTATTCTCCATTTTCTTTATATTAAATTCTATTACAGTTCTTACCAGATGATCATTTCCCAATATCAGGTCTATTGATGTGTATCACAGAGAGTTTTCACCCTTTCTTCCCCCAATTTTGTAAATGTCAGTACTTAAAGTACATGAGATTTTTGCCTCACCTATACAAAGCTCACTCATCATACATCTGTTGCTCTAGCTATTGTACAAATCCATGTAATAGAAACATTCTGACTTACACAGACCTTGACATGGCATTTGCTGCCGTAGTAAGGGGCTTCTTTTGGTCTGTTGTGGTTTTAAACACAAATAAGAATATCTTCTTGGCTAAGGAAGATTTTTCTCCATTCTTCAAATATCCTTTTGTGGTTGCTTCTAGTCTTTCCATAGGTTTGGGAAACCCAAGCTATGATTTTTCTTTACCACTGCATATATGGCATGAGTCTTGGGCAAATTGTGAAATATCTTTCTGTAGTGCCATCCACCCTCCTTCCTGGATAATAATAGCCACAAAGATAACTAATGTCTGTGATGTCTCCTAGATCTAGCTACCGTGTTAAGTTCTTCATGTTCATTATCTCATTTAAGCCTCAGCACAATCCTAAAATGTAGAATTTAAGTTTAGGGGTGAAGACACCCTGTCTGGCTTATCTATAATATCCCCAGTTTAAGCACAGAGTCTAAAACAGAGAAGGCCCTCAAATTTGTTGAATGAATAAATAAAGTAGGTTTTATTATTAGTCTCCTGTTTTACACATGAAGGAAATGAGTCTCAGGGAAATTCACTACCCCAATGTCACACCACTAGTAAATGATACAGCCAGGACTGTGATACATCCATCTCACTTGAAAACCTGCATTCTTAGCCACTATGCTGTCCTGTGTTTCTTTTCAGTAAACCTATTTCCACCCATAGGGTACTCAACAGCCCCATGAACTCCACTAGAGAATCTCAGTTAGGCTATCCATGTGAAGCAATGTCCTTGCTCCCTTTATGATGAGCAAAAGGATCTGCATCATGAATGCAGTCATCTGTGTCAGCTTATTTATGCTAAGAAGCTCCTAGATTAACATTTCTGTTTGAACCTTAGGGTTTCAATCTAGTCAGTCAATGAAGGAGATAAGTAGGAGTGGCAATTCCAGCAGATATGGCAAGCCACTGAAGAAATATTTCTGATCCAGGACATTTCAACAGGACCTTTTGAATCACAACACATGAGTGTCCTAGTACTTAGGGACATCGTGAGGTACAATCACATTTTCCATACATTTAGCACAATAGTATAGAAATGTGGCATAGAATGAATCCCTAAGGTAAGAAGCAATGCACTGTTGTAAATTATCACGTGTGACAGGACACCATGCAGGGTTCTGTCAGGGGGTGAGGATGATAATGGTACAAAGCTGGATCAGGCAAGGTCCTTACCCTTCATAAGCTTACAATTTAGTCAAAGAGTTAAGGTAATTTAAGAGTAAAATCAATTCTGTAATACATGAGCTGTCACAAGGCTGTCTGTGATTAACTTCCAAATGAGTAGTGCAGTGAATGAAGGCTGAGCTCAGAGGTATGAGACTTTAATATGGACTAGAAAAGGCTTCATTGCTGAGTTAACATCTCAGAAAATTGCTTCCTTGCCTTCTGGTATTTGGCCCATTATTTTCAAAGCACTTCCCCTCAAATGGTATCTTTTCTGAATGGACTTCAGAATATTTCTTTATTTAAAACAGCAGTTTGCCCCTGTGACAGAGCAACAAAGTAAACTTCAGCTGGTGACTTCCAGCTATAGATTCCATTTCTCTATATTAAAAGGAGAATCAATGCAGCTGTTGTCAAATTTGCATATTAGTTTCATTTTATAAATAAATACAGATTGCTGGGCCTAGTTCCAAACACACTGAATCAGAATTCCAGGAATTTGTAAACCTCTGAAAAAATAGGTGAAAAAAATATATTTACATTTTGGAATATTTATGGATGAAATGTGCTTCAAAATAATCCAGGAAGTAGATGGATAAGATATGAATGAAACAAGATTGACTATGGGCATTTAACTATGAAGGTTTGGTGATGATTATCTAGGAATTCTTTTTTATATTCTCTCATTTTTTTATGTTTGAATTTTTCATAATAAAAAGTTTAATAAAATTAAAAACAAAACACTCTACATTTGTCAGAGGTCTCCCAGGTAATTCAGATGCAGTTGGTTTAAAAACTGGTATTTGGGTCTTTAGACAATATTATCTCTTTCAAGCTTTTTCAGATAAGACATACTGTTTTTGTACAAGGAAGATGAAATAGGACAAATCAAGAAATGCCTTCTTGGTTAAGGATATACATTAGTTTTTCTAGGGATAAATTTAAATGTAACCATCAAAGTGGATACAGACACTTAAAAAACATACTGGCTATTATTCTGCATAGATCTAAGGCCCAGGATAGAAAGTTGGTGGGGGTGTTGAAAAATAGAAGTCTTTCCAATCAAGGTAACCAGTAAGTTAGCAGCCAAGAGGCTCCTTTGGAACAGTTAGTAACAGCATCATTCAAATAAAAATGAAGAGTGATGATGCTAATACCTTGTAGCATCTTTCTAAACGCACTTACATTGTCCATTTGAAGCTCATACTTCACTCATGAGGTAAAGGAAGAGGCAAGATGAAATGATTTGAGGGAGGCATTTCCAACTTTCATGTTCTAGAATTCAGGAGGGTTATATTGCCATGGCAGGTTTTATTATTCTCGTTTTACAAATGTGGCCACAGGGCACCTGGGTGGCTCAGATGCTTGGGCATCTGCCTTCAGCTCAGGTCATGATCCCGGGGTCCTGGGATTGAGTCCCGCATCAGGATCCCTGCTCCTTGGGGAGCCTGCTTCTCCCTCTGCCTCTGCCTCTCTCTCTGTGTATCTCTCATGAATAAATAAATAAAATCTTTAAAACAAACAAACAAACAAAAACAAATGTGGCCACAGAGGTTCAAAGAAGTTGATTCAAAGTTTCTTTTAAGCTGCCTTGATTCTTTAGATTAGTTGAATCTACCAGTATTTGCAAAGTCTTAGACACTTCATAGTATATAAAAATTTTGCCGGAGTAGAGGATGTAGAGTCTGAGAAATCAGCATCAGACATTAGATTTCTTTGGTTAATATAAGTAAAGCTTCTTTGTCTTGGAATAATAACTGCTAGAAAGTTGAGTCTTGGGTACTATCCCAAAAAGTAAGGGAAATGGTAGCACTGTCCCAAAACTTTGGACAGATCTGCCAGAAACAGATTCATCCAGAAGAGGTATATTTGGTAAAATCTAAACATACAAAGCATGTTTAAAAGCTTCTTTTGAAACTTTTGAGAAAAAGTGTTTCCCATTTGAAGAGTTAAGTGTGGTCTTGGATGTGGGTTTCCCTCACGAGGGTTTTAAATGACCACATGGAGCTATTCTTCAACTAATTTCTAGGAATACCACTTTGTCAATCACATATTTTATATATATCAACCTGGAAATTCAACTGTCATCTTCTCAAATCATCATTATCAACCTTTCCTATCCAAAAGATAGCACCATAGTGTTGATGCAGTTGATAGCAGCAAGTCTGAAGAAGTATAGTACCTCAACTATGAATTAACTTTTCCAGTAATTTAGGGCTAAAGATTTTCTGATAGGAATTAAAGTTTATTTTTCAAATACATGAGACTGGGAATGAGGAGACCTGAGTTCTTATCTTAGTTCAGCCTCTATTGGATCTACATTGACAACTGGACTTCAGATAATTTAAAAAGTTGATCTTTGGGTTAGGCACAGCCAAGTTACAAATAGTGACATGATCAGCACATCTCAGTTAATGAAAGTTTATTGTAAATAAACAACCCACACAAGCCTTCCAAAGAATGTGACCATTGTTGATCATACAAAAATAAGCGGTCTTCTCACAAGAAGTGTTCTAGTACTCTATCTTCCACTTGGCTGGGAAGTTAGTTCTGCTATTCTGTCTCTGTCTCTGCTTCTCCCAACACTGACCAGTGGACTGACTCTTTTTGAGTCTCAAATTCAAACTCCTTATGAGTAAGGATCTGGTTAGAGTTCTTATGCCGGTCAGCTTATAAATACTGCCTTTGAGTCTACTCTTCATCCATAACCCAGTTATCTATAGCAAAGTAGCTAGGTCATGTTGTAACTCATCATCTGATCTCACTTACCACTTCATTTTTGGAAAATCACACATGCTTTCAATGGAAGATTGGGAAAAGAGTAGGCAAGGAATAATGATATCAAGTAGCTACTTTCCAAACATTTTTCCAAATTAATTTTAGCAAATAGGGAGATTATTTTGTACAATAGATGGTTTTAATGAGGAACTTAAATTATATATTGAACAAAAATACCAAGGAAAGTATTTTCCAATAGGCATCCTGATCATAGAAACTACTGGAAAGATGTACAGAGGATTGGTTAAGAGTATCTGAAAAGTATAGCACTTTGACAAGACACTTCCTTTTTACATTTTCAGATTAACCCCACTAGGGCTTTTATTCCATTTGTCAGTTGTAACTAAAAAGGAAAAGCCATAGTGCATGTGCGCATGTGTGTGTGTGCGCGCACACACACACACACACACAACTCATTTGAAAAATCATTGTATTAAAATGGCTTTGCAAACACTGCAGAAAGCTACCTAAATTGCCCAGGATCCATAGGCCCTGCCACAGCATCTCAGTTGTTGAAGAATATCCCTTCTTGCATGAATTGAAAGAATATTTAAAATAGACACAATTGCCCCAAAAAATCCAAAGGCAGAATATTTCAGTAGATAGAGTAATTGTGAGGCCACTTTTATGCTCTTCCTGTGGCATGCCTTTTCTCAGATGGACTACAGGGACAGCATGTGATATTGGAATGTTTGGAGAATTATGAGCAATTAGAAAATCATTTGAATTGTCCAGTTGTTCCTTAGTTAAGATTTTTACTGAGAGAAGCATTAGAATTATGTCTCCATCCAGAGTCATAGGATTTTATGTGGATTTTACCTATGCTGGGAGCTAAGAAGCTTACTGACTCAATCTGAGTTTTTGTTTTTGTTTTTTTAAATCTAGGTCTTCAATTATCACCTAGCCCAAATGTCCTGAACCTTTTTATGTTTATGATTTTACTAGTTGAGTCATAAGCTTAGAGACAAGGATTTAATATATTTAAACTCTCAGACCCAGATGTGATTTGAGCTAAAGCTTTCCAGGTTGCTAGGGTGGCTCTTCCATCCAGTGTTGGCTCCACTCTTATGTGAAGTTCTGAATGGTATTTGGTGCTAAGAAACAACACATATCACACTACATTAGTCACCTATCCCCATTACCATCACCAGCAATTTCTTGTTGCTGTTCCTCTTTACTTTCACTTCAAGATCTATAATACATGCATAACAGAAAGAGTGGGATGGATAACTGATGTAAAATTGTTAAATGTTTAGTGTAAGGGCATTTGCTCGTTAGGATGATAGCTAACAAGATTTGAGCATGCTGAGCAACAGCTTAATAACTTGAATAGGGATCTCATCATTACCATCCAATGCCTGGGCAGCTTCTAGGAAAAAGCCAACTATTTACTGCAGAGAACAATAGGTAGGAGGAGTATTCAGTGTCATGCTTGTTTGGTCCCCTGGCTGAGGAAGCTGGCCTAAAGTTTAAAGATTAAGTGGGTAGGTTTTGAATCCTATTGCCTTGATTGGGGTCTTCCTTCTAGGGGAGTTTGAACTCATGTCACTCACATGCTTTCACATAGAGAATCAGGATAGTGTTAGCTTTGATAGGAAAGATAGGTTTGGATGATTGTGGTCTTCTCTGGGAAGGAAGAGAAGGGATTCATCCTGTCAATTGACTTAAGTATTAAGTGCTTACTATATATGCTAGTCACTATGCTAGATGCCCAGGATATAGTGATGTGCTTTGGGTTCTCAGGGAGTTTACCATCTAGAAGATGAGATGGGCTTTAATCAAATAATCACATTAATGGTAATGATTGTATAATCACAACTGAGACAAGTATTCTGAGGAAAAGAAACATGATTTTCTGAAAGCATCTAGCAAAGGAAACTGACCTACAGTAGGGAGCTCAGGAAGTTTCTCTATGATAGAGACATTCACATTCAAGCCAAGCTCCAAAAGATGAGTAAGGGTTAACTAAGTGTGTGTTTGTGTGGGTGTATGGGGTGGAAAAGGGATGCTGGGAAGAACATTCCAAATCCATAGAAGAGCATATGCCCAGGCTCTATAGCAGGAAGAAAGGGAGTCTGGTCACAGAGCTTAAAGAAAGCTAGCATGTCTAAAGCAGAGAGAGCATAGGGGAGAGTGAAACAAGATGAGACTGGAGAGGTAGGCAGGACCAGACTATGCAGAGCCTTGTAGACCCTGATAAAGAGTTTAGTCTAAAAAAAAAAAAAGTTTAGTCTCTATCCTAAGATCAACAGGAAACCAGTGAAAGGTTTTATTTAGGCAGGTGATACAACCAGGATTTTATTTTTAAAGATTACACAGATATCTATGTGGAGAATAGGCTAATGGGCAACAAGAGTGGAAGTGGGGAGACCAGGTGAGAGGTTAGGGCAATAATCCAAGTAAGAGAAAGTAGTAGATGAGGTCTTGAATGGACTAATCAAGGAACTTTCAGTTAATGAATAAATCAGCAAAGAATTACTTGGCACCTGTCTAAATATGCATGGCCGGCTCTACTCTTACCTTTTTTTTAGCAGCCCAGCTTCTGTCCAATGATCAAGAATTCCAATTAATGGAGCTGAGTTAATAAGGCATTACTTTATTAAAAGTATTAGCATCTAAGGAAATCTCAAGAACGAATTGATTCAACTGTTGTTAACTAGTGTTCTCATATAAAACACTCTCAGTCTGTGATCCCCAAAAGTTAGTGTCTCAGAGTCTCCTGGTGGTTGGACGAGCAGGGAGGGGGAAGCCTATAAAAAATCAAATTCCTGGGCCCTACCCCAGACCTACAAAATCAGAATTTTCAGGTGGAGCTCGGGAAAGGGCATATTTAACAGGCTTTCCAGGTGTTTCTGATGAACACTAAAGTCTGAGAATTGATTATAGATGCTAATTTAGAGACTGACTTTGAACAACTGACTGTGACAGAGAAGAAAGGAGTGGACATTCCAGATTGAAGGCAGCTGTGAGAAAATGTCAAGAAGTGAGAATCAGCCAGTTGAGTGCAAGGAAAGAGTAGTAAGTAGATTGACTTTGTTAGGGGGCAGGAACCTTGTTGGGAGCAATGAAAAATCTCCTTGAGCAGGAGAAAGAAGAGAAGGGACAGCATACCTAAGAGAACAGTCCTACGAAACCTGAGATAGATTGAATGAAATGTTTTATAATCCTAGAGGTACTGGATGAGGGGTTTATGGGACTGCAAACTTGGAATTTCCCTCTCCCAGGAAATTAAGAGAATATTAATACCACTTACTGGTCACATAGCAATTCCCAGCCTCACTGAGTTTGTACGATATGCTAGGCATTTCACGAAGTATTTAAAATGCATCATATCATTTAATCCTCCCAGCATCTCTATGAGATAGATACTATAATTATCCCCATTTTAGAGATAAAGAAATTGAGGCACAGAGAAAGTAACTTGCTTATGGTAACATAGCTGGTAAGTGGCTGGACCAGAATTCTAACTCAAATCTATCTCTTGAGATTATACCTTTAGTTACATGCTGGGCCACTCATGTCAATTATCATTTATGCCCACAAGGGTTGATAGTTCTCTAATTAAGGGTTCATCAGTTCTTTGGGGCACCCGTGTGGCTCAATTGGTTAAGCGTCTGCCTTCCGCTTGGGTCATGATCCCATAGTCCTGGGATCGAGCCCCGCATGGGGCTTCCTGTTCAGCGGGGAGGTCTGCTCCCTCTCCCTCTGTCCCTCCTCCCTGCTTGTGTTTTTTCTCTCTCTCTCTATCAAATAAATAAATAAAATCTTTTTTTTAAAAAGGGTTAATTAGTTCTTTTGGACATGATAATCATGATGCGTAACGGAGGCTTGGCCCTACGGTCCAAAGACAATTCAGGCCATAATAAAGCTTAACCAAAAAAAGAAAATGAATAAACAAACAAAAAGCAGAATCAGACCTATAAATACAGAGAACAAACTGACGGTTGCCAGAAGGGAGGGTGGAGGGGAGTGGGCAAAATGGGTGAAGGGGAGTGGGAGATCCAAGCTTCCAGTTGTGGAATGAATAAATCATGAAAATAAAAGACACAGCATAAGGAATATAGTCAATGATGTTGTAATAGTGATGTACTGATATATTGGAACAGAGGGTAGCTACACTTGTGGTGAAAATAGCATAATATATATAAACTTGTCAAATCACAATGTTGTTCACCTGAAACTAATGTAACATTGTGTGTCAACTATACTCAAATTAAAAAAAATGTTTGGCTAAGGCCTGGATAAGCACACAATCTCATGCAGTACTCCTCACATCTTGCTTTGTAAATTGATGATGGTCTATGATGAGTTAGTGTAGCTGTTGAGAGGAAGCATTTGGGAACATCACAGCAATTAGAGTACTTTTATGTCTGCTGATGTTAGCAAAATAAATTGGGATTTGATTTGATTTTATTTTTTAAGATTTTATTTATTTATTTGAGAGAGAGAATGAGCACAAGCCAGGAAGAGAAGAGGAGGGAGAGAGAGACAGAGAAGCAGGCTTCCTGTTGAGCAGGGAGCCCAACGTGGGGCTGATCCCAGGAGCCCAGGATCATGACCTGAGCCGAAGGAAGACACTCAACCGACTGAGCCACCCAGGCACCCCAAATGGGGCTTTTATTTTGCATGACTTTTTTTTATTATCTTTTTCTAGTAATTTATTTTTATCATATTTTGTAGAACAAATCAAAACAAAAGTGTGGTTCTTCACTCCAGATAATTTGTGACACATGGATCTCATGGCTATAAGAGAAATGTAAGCAACTAATGATACGAAGGTATTTTCAAGTTCAGGTGTGGGATGGTAAGCTGACCAGTGGAGCTAATCTGAACCTTCATTTTGACATGGCAGCCTCTTCTAAATTACAGAATCATCCCTCTTGAGGATCATTATGACAGATTACAGTGTGAAACCACTCCTTTTTTAGTAGGCTTAGATTTTTAGAGGTCATGCTTTTAATTCTGGACAATTACTGTCAGTTTAAACATTCAAGATGAAAGAAGAAGGCCTATAATCATTAAGGAGAAGCATATAGAACCTGAGAAGTAAAAATTCAATGGCATAATAGATAGAATGAGGGAAATAGAAAGGGAACCCTTGTTTTCATTGACACTATTCACAGAGTCAGATGTGAAAGAATCTTGAATGCTTTCAATTTGTTCTTTTGCTAAAAATGGAATAAGACATGGGGGAAAATGACACAGTAGCATTGAACAAGTCTTCTGGCAGTGTTCATTCATTTGTTCAACAAATATTTAATGTGCGCCTATTATATACCTGTCACTCTGCTTGGCACTTACGGATACAAAGAACAACCAGATTGCATCCCCATCCTCAACGAGGTCATAGTCTAGTAGACAGCCATGAAAACAACCATAAATATAATAAAATTTGATAAGTAAAAATAGAGTAGTGATTCTCAAGGGGCTGTTTCAGAATCAGAGTGGGAGAGAAGTATAGTAGTCCCTCCTTATCCACAGAGGATACATTCGAAGACGCCCAGTGGATGCCTGAAACTGTGGATAGTACCAAAGCCTATATACACTATGGTTTTTCCTATATATACATACCTATGATAGAATTTAATTAATAAGTTAGGCACAGTAAGAGATTAACAATAATAATCAAATAGAACAATTTTAACAATATGTTGTAATAAAAGTTATATGAATGCAGTCTCTCTCTCTCAAAACATCTTATTGTACTACACTCACTCTTCTTGCAGTGATGTGAGATGATAAAATGTCTAGGAGATGAGAGAAAGTGTGGTGAATGACGTAGGCATTTTGATGTACTGTTCAGTTACTATTGACCTGATGATGATACAATATATCAAAAGGAGGATCATCTGTTTTTTTGTTTTTTGTTTTTGGCTTAAACAACAGAAATTTATTTCCTCACAGTTCTACAGGTTGGAAGTCCAAGATCAAGGTGTCAGTAGGTTCAGTTTCTTCTGTGGCCTCTGTCCTTGGCTTGCAGACAGTCTTCTCCCTGTGGCCTCATGTGGTCTCCCCTCTGTGCGTGTCTGTGTCCTAGCCTCCTCTCAAGATCATCTGTTTTTAAACTGTGGTTGACCATGGGTAACTTTAACCATGGAATGCAAAACCACGGATAAGGGGGGACTACTGTAGTTTGAAATATCATATCAATATTATATCACCTTATATGTAGCAAAAGAAAAAAGTAAGCATATTGGTTTCTTAGGACAGAAAATAAAGATCAGTAAAATTTGGCTGCTGGTAGAGATAAGATGATGGTTTTCCAGACTAAGAGTTATCTGGACTCTCAACTTGGTGTGAATGGCTATACCAGTGTCTTTGCAATGAGCAGGTAAGAGGGGAAGAATGGCAGGAAGAATGCAAGATGTTTATTAAAAAGGGGCATAAGTTTAAAAACTTGAGAAACACTTGTCAGTCTAGGTATAAAGACTTATGGGAACTTGGAGGCTAAAATACTACTTGAGGTTGGAGGGAAGAAGACAGAGAATGCATTTAGGGTTGCAAACTTTCAATAAGGAGTCCAACTGTAAGCAATAAGGAATGAATGAGGCAGGTAAAGAAGGAGCCCCTGATGCCCCACTTCTGAAGCATAGAGTTATCCCCCTACATCCTTGGCAGTTCAAGAACAGGATGTGCTACCCACAACAACAGCAGCACTGCCCTCGAAACCTCTTGGATGCCATTGGATCTAGAAGTCCAGGCTTTCAAACACTACTCTTTCACAAACTAGGCATGATAAACTCTGTAATCTCACAGATCTGCTGTGAGGCTCATACAAGATGCTAGATGTAAAAGCATTTTGTGAATTCTTAGAGTGCATGTGCTTGTATGTTGGCTCACTCTGCCCTCCCAGGCTTTCCTAAGGTAATCAAAAGCCCCCAAGGATAAGTGAGATAATCATTGTAGGAGGCATTAAGCACCTCAGAAGGAAAGTAGCATATGGAAGTATTAATAATGACAATCCACATCTGTTTCTTCCTGTTAATTCCTTTCTTTCAAGGCTTGACACCAAGGGAGCCCACACACAATGCCTTCTACTATTGAAAGTGGGCTGCATTCCCATGTTTTTAGCTGCTGAGTACTTTGTTTCCAATTCAAACGCAATGGTCCTTTTTTTAAGTTTAATGTTTCTTGCCAAAATCTGGAGACAGATTACTTATATGAATGTCATGTGCATACACTGATCATCATCTCCTATTGTTTAAAGCCATATACCAGATATCAGATGATGATGAACTATTGGTCACATCTGGCAGGGCCTTTCAGGAAACTTAAAAGACTGAAATCACTGGTGGAGCAGAGCTCACTGAGGGCAAAAGATGAACAGTGTGGTTTTTCTACAAGCAAAATAATGGGGAAATAACTCTTAGCCAAACATCTTTGAATGCTAATGGTCCCTTACAGTGCAATTCCATTCTTCTGACTCAAAAGGGCTGCACCTGTCACTAGGGTCACCTCCTCTTGATCAGTGGCTCAGACCTGAGTCATTCATAAAGCAAAACCAGGCCTGACCTAGCCAGTCCCATCAAGGAGAGAAATGGGAAACCTCAAAGCAGGCTGGGGTGGGTAGGGGTGCCAGAAGCATAAAGAAATATTTCACAACACCTTAAATACCACTGACCTCCCTATTATATGTGCTTTCTGGAGTGGTATAGGGGTCAATCCACAGCAAAAGTTAAAGTTGGCAGCCAGTAGGACTCTTCTGAACCATACCAGGAAGTAAGCAAAGGTGACCTCTGTAGACCTCAACCACCTTCTTCCTATCCTGGGCCCTCTCCTGGCCTTCCCAGCTGCCCACGTTTCAACCCGTTCCCTCTTCTCCTTTATATCGCCTGTCCTATGTCTTTTTCCTGAGTGCCTTCCTCAATTAAGTTCTGGTCTGGTCAATTTATTAGAGCTAAGAAATTAATAGCTTCTAATACTTTTGCCTCTGAACTTGGGATTTCTATCTTAAAAGCAAAGGAATGAGTAGAGACGCAATTAGGTGTTGGGGTGGAGTGAGGAGCGGCTTCTGTATATCTCCCTGTCTATTGCATGGATGGTACAGGTGATGGGCTGGCACTATAGGCCAGAAATTCCACTGTGATTCAGCTGTACAATATAGAGCATAGTGATATATTTTGCCTTTACCTTAGACCAAGAGAATTGAAAGAGTTAAACATTACAATTTAATATACCAAGATTAAAGCAATTATTGTAAATTAGCTTAATCATTCCTTCATGCCCCTTTGGAGCCAGTTTTTTTTTTATCCTATTGTCACTACCAAATAAATGGAGGCTTGTGAATACAGATAAACTTAATTTTTAAGGGATTATATATGCTCAAAGGTTCTGATGCTTTTAATTAAAAATTTCCTCATTATAGAAAGGAAAGTATCTGTGTTGTGGCAGTGTGAGATACCAGGAGAGCATGAATGAAATATGGGAAGGAGATGATGGCTAACATGTCTTTTCATTTCTCCAACATATTTTTATTTAAAGACAGCAAGATCTATTCTTAGGATGGCCTCTGACTGACTCTGGAACTCCTTAAAGCTAGAGAACAGGGAGCAGCTTAAATGATTCCCTCCTTTTCAAGCCATAGATTTTAGTCTTCTGTTTCTGGAACACTCCAGCAAGGAATCACTAAGGGAGTACTCCAGCAGATGGAGAGTAGTGTGTCTCAAGCTTTAATGTGCATATAAATCACTTGAGAATCTTTTAAAATGCAGATTCTGATTCATTATCTTGGAGTAATGCCCAAGATGCTTCATTTCTAACAAGTTCCCTGGTGATGCTGATGCTGCTTGTCCATGGAACATATTTTGAGTCACAAGGAACATTCTAGATACAGAGTCTAGATACTGAGCCCTCTTTGGCTAGTTGTGGTTTGAGTATGAAGAGGCTCAGTGGAAAAGTAGCACAGTTCTATCTGAACCAAGTGAAGGGCAAAGGAAACAAAAGGGAGGCAGACATGAGGCTGATTGTACTCATGCTCCTCAGATGTTCAAATAGATAGGTTTCAAGCAATACATACCAAAAAGGCAGTTGCTTTCTCAAACTAAGGGAGAAAATATGCCCAGAGGTTAGGAGCATCTGTTCTGTAGTCATATTCCCTGGGTTCAAGTTCCACCTATATCATTTCCTAATAGAGATTTTGATCATGCTACCTTACATCCCTGAGCCTCAGTTTACTCCTCTAGTAAAATTTAAATAACAGAACCTATCTTAGAGTGGTTGTGAGAATTAAATGAAATAAAGAGTGTAAAACATTAGAATGGCACCCACTCAATAAGAGTCACCTCAAAAGCACACACACCCTCACAGGCACACCAAGTACCAGTGCACTCTGTGGCCCACTCAAATGGACACATAAAACTAACCATTGCCACACTAAATGCTAATTGAGTGCTCAATAAGTGGTAGCTATTGTCATGCTTTTCCCCTTTGAGCTGATCTCATTTAAGTACTACTGGGCTTTATTAAAATGTTAGCCAGTCATGGTAATGCCGTATCTGCTTTTGAGGGGACTCTTTTTATATGACCACCTTTGTCCCCATGGGAGAAAGAAAAGATCTTGTCATTTTTATTTCATCTCTTCCTCCCTCCATTTTGCCTGAGTCTTATTTAAAGAAAATCCAAAACATCACATTACTTCATCTGTACATCTGTACATGCTTCAGAATGTTTCTCTAATAGTTGGTCTTTTTATTTCCCAACACATAACCATAATACCACTATTACACCCCCAAAATTAAAAATAGTTTATTATCATCTAATACCAGTCTGTGAGCAATTGTCCCTGATTGTCAAAAATGTCCTTTTATGGCTTGTTTGTTCAAATCAGAAGCCAGGTAAGGCCCATGCATTGCATTTGCTTGGTATGTCTCTTAAGTCCCTCTCTCTATCAATTATTATTTTTAAAAAAGTAAATTTTAGTTTTTAGAATCATTTTAGGCTTACAGAAAAATTGTGAAGATGGTACAGAGTTTCCATATACCACACCTAATTTCTCCTATTATTAACTTCTGATATTAGTGTGGTACATTTGTCCCAATTATTGAACCAATATTGACACATTATTATTAACTAAAATCCATACTTTGTTCAGATTTCCTTAATATTTCTCCAATGTCCTTTTCTCTCATAGGACTCCATACAGGACTCCACTTTGCATTTAGTTGTGGCAATGGTTAGTTTTATGTGTCCATTTGAGTGGGCCACAGAGTGCACTGGTACTTGGTGTGCCTGTGAGGGTGTGTGTGCTTTTGAGGTGACTCTTAAAGCAGCTTCAATTGTCTGAGACTTAAGAAATTTGGTGATTTCAAATGTAAATAAATGGAATTCTAGATGAAAGCATGAAAATGGGAAGAAAAACTCCCTGGCAGGAGCAATGCTTATTTTTTGCTTTGACCCTGTTACTGTTTCTGCCTACAACTTCTCTGGCTTGAGAATCAGTTGAACGAAGAAAGAATGATTTAAAAATAAAAATAGATTAGAGAAACAAATTGTCTTCTGTTTCTGCCAAAAGGAAATATGGAATCTGGGAAATTATCATCCATCATGGGGCAGTCCGGGCCGAAGAGAAAGAAAGGGAGAGAAGAAGTCCTGAAGAAAGACATTTCCAAATCCATCAACTATACATGGAGCATCATCAAGTTTTAGATATTGTCATGGGATAAATAAGGACATCAGACATAACCTCTGTTTCAGGAGTTTATGGTCTTAGTTAGGAAAATATTGGAATAAAATACATTCACACACACACACAGAAGCAACCATAAATACCAACTTGTGTCAAAGTTTCAGTGAAGACACCTATTGGTTAAAGAAAAGGGTGTGTCTCTGGGGAGTAAAGATTACTCTAGAAGGGAAGGTTGGGTCAGACTGCAAAGGTCCTTGAATGTGAAATGTATCCTGTGGGCAACTAGAAGTTAATGATGTTTTGATGGGGTTGGGGATACCATATGCAAAAGAGCATTTTAGCATGATCAATCTGGAACACTTTGAGCAATTCAATTCAACAAACATTTACTGAGTATTAAGCATAGTCCCAGAGTCCAAGGTGCAGAGCTATGTAAGGATATAAAAAAAAGACAAAATCTCTATCCTGTCAGGGAGACAGATAAACTTAATATACTAATATGGAATTATCTCCAATATAGATTTTTAAGTACAAACATGTAATGTATAGAACGATAAGTTTAATATAACACTATTTTTTTTAAAAAGGATGGACGGAAGAAATGTATGTTTGCAAATTTATTTATATAAGTTTTATTGGCAAGGATACACAAAAGTCTGATAATATTGCTTGCCTCCAGTGGAGACAATTAGGGTGGGTGGCAGGGAAATTGTACACATATTCTTTGGTACTCCGAGTTTTGAAACAAATGAATGTATTATCTACCCATAACATTTAGAGATATATAACAAAATGTTGTGTATGGTTGTATGGGAGAGGGAAAAGATGAATTTCAGTTGAGAGAATCTTTGAAGACTTCTTAGAGCATGTGGGCTATGAAGCTGTGTCTTTGGAAGGTAGCATTTCCCAGGTGACAGTTTGAGTGGGAAGTATTTCAAGCAGAGGGCAAAGTTTGCATTGAGTCACAGGGTGGGGGCTAGGTCTATGCCATCTAATACAGTAGCCACTAGCCACATATGGCTACTAAGCATTGGAAATGTGGCTAGTGCATACAAATTGAGATGCACTGAAAGTGCAAAATGTTCATGGGCTTTTGAAAAGATAGTATGAAAAAGAATGTAAGGTGCTTCATTAATAACTTTTATATTGTTTACATGTTTAAAGGATAATATTTTAGATATACTGGCTTAAATTAAATATATTAAAATTAATGTCACTTGTGCTTACTTGTTTCTGTTTAGTTTTTAAAATGTAGCTACTAGATATTTAAAATTACATCTGTGGGTTGCATTGTATTTCTACTGGCCAGTGCTGATCTAGATGATGGAGATTTTTAAAGAATGGTGAGTTATGTTGTGATGGCTGCAGCAGAGATATATGGGTAAGAGTGAAAGGGAAGTTTGGGAAAAGTGAGCTAGGCCAAATTTTGGAGGATGTTCGCTACCGAGCTGAAGAATTTGGATTTTAATTTTGTATTCTTTGGTGAGCCACTGTGGGGATTTGAGTGTGGAGATCAGATAATCAAATGGCTGCTTTGGACAGGGGTGAAAGAATAGGCAGAAAGAACAGTTATTACAATAATCAAGGAGTGGGATCTGGATGTGGGTGGTGGCTTTGAAATCAGAAAGAGATCCATGTATACTACACTGTGAAGAGAGAATTGATAGAACTGAGTGGAGGTGTGGATGTCAAAAACAAAATGAAGTTTTGTTAACCCTGGTGATTAAGAAGCACATCAGTGCCAGTGATAAACACAATGAAGCCTGGAGTGGGAGCTGGATGGGAATTGCCTGGGAGAGAAGATAATTCTGAGTTTTGTCATGGTGAGCTTGAGGTGGCCAGCTGAAATGTGGTATTAAGAGTATGAGAGAAACAGATGAGGCTTAGTAGAGGTGATCTTGGCAGTGAGATAAATATAATAATGATTATATTTGTATGGCATTATAATATACAAAATGTTCTCACATACATTATTTTACATAATTCTTACAATAGTCCAAGGCTCAAAGCATTTAAGTAACTTGCCCAACGTAGCACAGCTACTTAGTGGCCAAGGTAGCATGCCAAAACTTGTTTTCTTTCTATTACTATAATTGAAATAAAATGCCAAAGGAAAACATAGAGAAACCTTAGACTCTAGATTATACAATTTTTATTCCCCTAACCTGCTACCTTACTTGAGGGCCAGACCCAACCCTGGAAAACCCCATCTTAGGTTCTCTTCAGTTATTTTAAATATCACTTTTAGAGATGAGGAAACTGAGACCCTGGGAAATTAATGTCTATTAAAGGGATAGGTGGAAGTCAGACAAGGGCTCTGGTAGATTGCAATATTATTTCCAGGTATTAATTTTTCCTCCCTGTTAGAGAGCACATCTCTGCTTCCTGCCATGAACCCTGCCAAATTCATGTGGGCTTTGTCATAGAACTCGCTTTGGCCAATGGAATGTAAGCCAAAGTGACATTTACCACATATGATCAAAAGCTTTAAGAGCCACGGCATGGTTCAGATTTTTTTGCTCTTTTCCCTCTGATATAAGAATGACATGTCCCAAATAAAGGCTCCTCCTTCAGCTATGATCCTTGAATGAAGAAGGCATATGAAACAACCACAGATGACCTGTAGTTGCCACATGGACTTTTGCTATGGTAATTGAGGTTTTATTGTTTGTAATAATAGTACAAACTAGCTAAAGCTGACTAATACATTACTCCATTGTATGTGTTTTGTTTCCCTTGTGTTTACACAAATGCTCACTTTCACCTGGTAGGTCTCCAATTAAATATCACTTCTTTAGAGAGGTGGTTCTTGACCACCCAGTCTAATTTATGCCCCCCTCCCCACCACACACACATATGCCATTATTTTCTCCTATAATATTTGTATTCTTTCCTTCTTAGACACTTCACTCAATTGTAATCATGTATAGCTTAGTTTATCATTGGCATCCTCCACTCGACTGTAAGCTCCTGAAGACCTGAATCATGTTTATTTTTGCCCACTATTATATAATGCCTGTCACACAGTTGTTGCTCAGTGGATATTTGTGGAATAAGTAATGAACAAATAAATAGCTTGTTGTTAACATGGTTGTTGGATCATAAAGCAAAAAGGTGGGGGTATGCTATGATTAAGGGAAATAATGTTCCTGAAGAAACTCCTAGGTTCAAGGATTAACTATTTTTTTCTTTTTGGTCCTTCTCTTTCAAGGAAACTGAAAGCAGTGGCACTTTTTCAAAACCCTTAAAAATAAATTCACTCACCAACAGACTTCTGCAGCTTGGCAGATTAATACTAGGGAAGCCTGAGGAAGCCTGTAGATAGACTAGAAGGTCTCCTTTGTAAGAAAAGAGAACTGTTGCCATAAAATGCTTAGTTATATGGAATAAGTCACCTGCCTTTCCTGTTTGGAGTGGTTGATGAAATGTAGTGAGAAGCAAGAAGGAGGGGAAGAGAAAGAGATTACCTGGAAATGGGAATTATGGGCTGGTGTAGTGGATGCCTTTCTGCTCCAAACCAGAAAAATCAGGGCTCCTTCCCCTCACTTTCACCTGCCAACAGACCACTTAGGAGGTGTCTCTGGGCTGTATCACACTAAACTGGCAATCAAGAGTTTGAAGGTTTTGTGCAAAATTGTCAGCTTCTGTGTGACAGGGACATACACATATCTTCATGCTCAGGTGGTGGGAGGGAGGAGGAAGCAACAATTCTGTATTTTAGACTGTAAAGTTTCTTGTATGGAGAAACCCACAAGGTCCCACAACTTGAATTGCTGAAAAAACAGTGAAGCCTAATGTGGAGAATATAGTGTCAGTGGGTGGAGCCAATGACCCATGAATCTCTTTGCTACAGGATGCCCATTAATCCTTTAACTCTAAAGTTTCTGTGATCTGTGACTCCAGAACACATAGACAGGGTAGGTTACTTAGGCAGAGCAGAAGAGGAGACACTTATGAGGATATACTGCACTTTTACAAAGTAAAATAAATGTAATAAAAAGCAGGCAGCATAATTGCCATGACTTATACCCTATGACATTTGATAATAACAAGGTTGGTATATTAAAAATAAGTTCCACATTTAGAACTCTGCCTTGATATTTACACTTATTAAATTGTTTAGGGAGGTGGTTCCTGGATGCTGGAGGCCCATATATAAAACATATTAGCATAATTGGAGTACAGCCAAATCCCTCAGTGTACATTGCAGATACTTGTTAAAAGCTTGACCTTGGAGGGAAAACCTTCCTCCTTGTCTTCAATCAGTCATCCGCTCCTGAAAGCACTCCTCTGAAATCAACTTCCAGTCATCCGTAGTTGGGAGAGCTTGTCCTCAATGGTGACCTTAGGCAGGCCCTCAGTTTCCAGGACAATGATGAAGGCTATGTTCTCACCTGGGTGAGGAAATAAGTTGTGATTTTCCATTACCTGTACCAAACATTCCTTTTCATTTGTTTAATTCACTGAGCATTGATACTACACATTAGTTCATTGAGCAATTGCTTTGTGTAAAGGCCCAGAGATGAATGAGATAGTTGTTGCCATCAAGAAACATACTTTAGTCAAGGACACAGACAACTAACTCTAGTAAAAGGCAGAATGAAATAAAGGCCATAATAGGAGTATGAGCAAATTGCTGTGGGAGCATAGATAATACAATTTATTTTAATGAGGGAAGGAGAATTAAGGAATTCATAGGTTTATCATTGGCAAGCTCCAGTGAAAAATCCAGTGCAGCATGGCTGGAGGGATTGTGAAGAGGTTTGGAGGTTACATTTGGGTCTGTTCCTGGGAATTTTGAAGCCCATACTAGTTTTGTAATTAAGAAGAACAAAAATTTTTGAAGTGGGTCAAGAAAGGCAGTTTAGGAAGCAATCTGTAGTGGTATGAAAGGTTGAAGAAGTAAAAACTGAAACAGGGTGACCAACTTCTGTGCCTGACTGGATATTAGGGGATAGGGAATAATACAAGATGCTTCTGGTGTTTCTAGCCTTAGAGGCTAGGACAATATAGTACACATAACGGAAAGGGCGATCTAGATAGAAGGATCAGTTTGCTAGAGAACATATTTGGTTGGGACTGTACTGAGTTTAGTGTGTGAGATATCATTTACAGACTTAAGGTGGTTCAGGGGTTCAGAAGGAATTGCAGAGTCATCTGCTTGTAGGAAATTGTCAAAGCCATGGAAATGGCCAAGATGACCCTGGTACTGGGGAGAATACAAATGAATGCTGGAGATACTGCCTTTATTTATTTGAAGACAATCACTAATAAAGAGGACTGAGAGAAAAAAAAAAAAGAGGACTGAGAAATTTTCTGAGTGGTGGGAAGCGATAGGACTAGGTGTTCATTGTAGGAAAGTGGGAGAATTTAAGTGGGATGAGGATTAAGAGGAATTTATACTTGATAATTAGGTAGTTGTTGATAGTCTTGAAGGAGAGAGATTCATGGGAAAGTTGCTGCTGTTCTTTGATAGGATTCTTGAGGATGCTTGTAGACTAAGAGGAAAGGAGATGATGGAATAATGGACACAAAAAGTGAAAGTCCTGGGGCACCAGTTGGCTCAGTTGGTTAAGCGTCTGCCTTCGGCTCGTCATGTTCCCAGGGTCCTGGGATCGAGCCCTGCATCGGGCTCCCTGCTCAGCGGGGTGTCTGCTTCTCCCTCTCCCTCTGCCTGCCTCTCTCTCTCTGTCTACCTCTCTGTCAAATTTAAAAAAAAAGTGAAAGTCCTTAAAAAAAAAAAGTACCACACACTATAAGATCACAGCAAGTCAGCTTTTTATCCCAGATGCTCTGGAGTTGAAAGTCATTGATACCTAACAAATGCTATGATTTTTATCATTATACTGAATTCTGCTGAGGGGCCTTATCCATGACCCCTCCCTTTCATTTCCTTTTCCTCCCTCCCCCAAGCACTGCCATAAGTGCTACCAGTTGTTTAACCAGGAAAAATACTCATTACTTGATTTTTGTCAGGAAGTCTAGGCCACTGTGCTACTATGCCATAGGTTCCCAAAAACTATTCAAAGTGAAAATTCATAGTGTTTGGGTATTTTCAATTTAATTCCTATTGTGATATTTGGGGTTTTGTAGGACAACAGAGGGACAATAACACAAGGTATTTGCTAGGGGTTGGGGGTAGGGGCGAGATGGAGCAGATTCATAAAACAGGTTCCCTTCCCAAACAAAAGAATATTAGCTAAAATAAAGTCATTCAGTGTTGCATGTATCTAGCAATTGAATGTATTGAGAAGGGAAGCCTTATGGTTCTTTGAGTAGAAAGGTATTTAGCATAAAGGGGACAGATTTGGGCACAGTTTGGAAGTCTGAGAGACTCCTGGGAAAATAGTAAAACGGGAGAATTTGCTGTTCTTTTAGAGAGTAATAATTGTTCCAGAACCTCTTAAATGTATGGTTTAAAATATTAACCAGACACTTGAGAAGTTCTAGCTATGAACTAATTAAAGCTTTTTCCATAAATTATACTTCATCTAAATGCCTTTCTTTCCTGTATGAGTCCAAAACTGAATGAGTACATTTTAATGGCCACTCAATCTGTCAGTTTGTTTCTTTGAACAGCCATTCAGTGCTTTTCAGTATTATTAAAAAGAAAAGAGAGAAAAATAGGAAAGGGAAAAAGAAGGAAAGAAAAAGAACACAACATGGAGAGCCTACCTTTGCCCTTCTTACCATAATCACTATTATATCACTGAATAAGTTCCTGTTCAGAATCATGTTCTCCTGCCTGCTCTGTCTTTATGACTTGATGCTACTTGTATATAAGGCTTGTGTGAGCCATTCAACAGTACAGATAATAGGACTGTATCAAGTGTCAGAGCAGCAGCTGTGCATATCCATGGTATCATTGCAAAGATGAGCTTGTGTTCAATTTTTTGGTTGCAAGTAGCCCATCAGTCACTCAGGTCTAAAACCTTAGTGTCAGGTTTGTATTCTTCCTTTCCTCATACCCTCAACATCTAATCAATTGCCAGTTCTTTAGATGCCTCTTGGATCTGTCCCACTGATGCTACCCTAGTTTAGGCCCTCATTATTTATCAAAAG
This sequence comes from Leptonychotes weddellii, assembly GCF_054177405.1. NCBI lineage: Eukaryota > Metazoa > Chordata > Mammalia > Carnivora > Phocidae > Leptonychotes > Leptonychotes weddellii. The sequence goes on from NC_138385.1 coordinate 42,331,416, forward strand.
TATTGCAATAGCCTCCAACGAAGTTGGCCTTCTGTGACCTCTCCCTCTGTCCTACACAGAGCTTCCAGCATCATCTTCCTTAAGTGCCACATTATCATTGCTTTCCTCAAAATCCCTCAGTATTAGCCTACCATTTATAAAATCAAGCCCCAAATACACAACCACTGCTGCCTTTCATGGACCTTACACTCTAGTCAAACTTAATTATTCAATATTCCCTGTGTATGCATATCAAAGTTCATACTTTTGCTCATGCCTTCCCTCACTCCTCTCAGAAAAACCCTAAGCTTCATGAGAATAGGGACCACATCTATTTGGTTCACTGTTATATTCTCAGAGTCTAGCATCGTGGTTAATACGATAGGTGCTCATTAAAAACTGACTAAATAGGGGCGCCTGGGTGGCTCAGTCGTTAGGTGTCTGCCTTTGGCTCGGGTTGTGGTCCCAGCGTCCTGGGATCAATCCCCATGTCAGGCTCCCTGTTCAGTGGGGAGCCTGCTTCTCCCTGTCCAGCCCCCCCCGCTTATGTTCCCTGTCTCACTGTCTCTGTCAATAAATACAATCTTTTAAAAAAAACCCTGACTAAATAAGTTTCATGTATCCAAATCTACTTACCCTTTAAATTTCAGTTGAAATATCACTGTGCCAAAAAGTCTATACTGATACCTGCTTCCCACCTCAATACCTATACCTCATCTCTCTAAAACTGATTTGTTTTTTTCCTTAACTCCTATAGGCCCTATCTATCCCATTCTTATGACATTGATCACTTTCTTCCACCTTGGATTACAATTCTTTTTGTACATGTCTCATCTCCCACTAGACTGTGAGACTCAAGGCAGGAGCTATGTTTAATTCATAATTGTGCCCTAAAAAAGCAATGTTCACTGAATGGGCACTCAATGATTAGAATAGCCACACACGAGGCTTTAGCAAATCAGAGAAGTTAAGGGTTTATTATTATTTCTAATAATATGATAAGAGCTCTTCTGCTTTGCTCATAAACATCAAAAGGTGAAAATATTGTCTGGACTTCAATTAGCCAAAATATAGGTGAAAATATTGGCCGAACCTCCTATTAGCCAAGATATATGGTCATCATGGCTTGAGACTGAATTCTGGCTAATCTCCAAAAACTAGAAAGTCATGATTCACATAATTCATGAATTTGCAAGTTGTTTTCTCCTACAATGCTTATTAACTATAATAGTATTTTATTTGGGACTCTCGACATCTAAATAAATTCAGTCTTTAAATGGGATCTTTGGCTATACATTTCCTTTTAATTTAAATCAAAACTATATGCCATGTTACATGCATTGCATATATATCAATTTCCAGATTTCCACTTTCCTTTGAGTTCTTGGCATTAAGCTCAAATTCCCCTAGTTGGGGATACTAAGGTTTTCAGACTCCCTACTAAGGAATTTGCCTCTGGGGGAGAAAAGAAAAAAGCTAATGTATTTGATTCCTAGAGCAACCCAAAATTCCATGGGAAACAATTGTCTTGTCAGGTACTTTGGATCATATAATTTATAGATCTGGTTATTACCTTGTCTAACCCTCCATCTTCAAGTCAACCCACCCATGATGAGAGATTCTTTTGAAAGCCCTCCAGAGAATAATTATATACAATGCTTTATTACTCATTCCAGATTTTTACCCCTCTGAGCAGTTGAAGTCCATTTGCTTTCATTCTGTAATCAAGACTAAACAAACAAACAAACAAACAAACAAAAAATCCAAAACCCAAAAACAACTCTTTTCTGTATCAAGAGTTTCCCTGGAAGATATACATCACCCTTCTGACTTTTCTGGTCTTAAGTTGTGCAAACATTTCTACACTACACTGGCAGGAAGTGCTAAAGAATACTTAAAGAAAATCTTATGATTCCCACAGGTATGTGTGTCTGAATATATTCCATGATTTCCTCCTGACCAGGTCCTTAAATAAACACTCTTGTAGGGGCATCTGGGTGGCTCAGTCAGTTAAGCGTCTGCCTGCAGCTTGGGTTGTGGTCTCAGGGTCCTGGGATCAGGTCCCACGTCTGGCTCCCTGCTCAGCGGGGAGTCTGCTTCTCCCTCTCCCTCTGCCCCTACCCCCTGCTCATGTTCTCTCTCAAATAAATAAAATCTTAAAAAAACAAACAAACCAGGAACACTCTTGTACTTCTGTTCAGTTGAACCTTCTCCTTCTAAAATGTTCTTACATCCTGTCTTTATACTTCAGTTTATGCCTTTTCACTCATCCTTAATATTATCATAGGCAGACAACATTTAATGTATTATCTTAACTTTATTTAATAAGTGAGTATGCATTACATATAGATTGCAAGTCATTCTTGGTCCTGTGAAGAGACAGGTGGTTAATCTGAAGCAAAATGAGAGCATGAATCCACAGTTCTATTGCTACTGAAATACTTCTTCTGGGTGTCTTGTATGGGCAGTCTCCCTCAATACCCATTCAAAGCAGGCTTTGCTGTCACCTCTCCCTTCAGCTGAGGGATTCACAATATCTAAAGTCAGCTTGTAAAGAACCCTTCTGTATCAGAGGTAGTTTTATGCCTGCATTATAAATCACAGAAGACATTTGGTCAAAGACTCCATAAAAGGGGCAGAAGGTAAACACCAGAGCTCAGAGTTGGAACCAATTATTTTTTCAAGCTAAGCACTGGCCATAGTAGCAAAAGTATCAACCAAATTTTGGAATAGCCTGTTCAGCTATTTAACATCAAAGCATGCATAGCCTGTACAAACAATAGCTTTTTAGAGGAAACCTTGAGTTTGGCTTAAGCACCAAGAACACATTTTAAAAAGTGAAAAGTACATTTATGTGCAATGACTAGTGTAGTGAGCTAAATAATGGCTTCCCCCAAATTTGCCCATGTTCTAATTCCTGGAACCTGTGATGTTACATTATTTGGAAAAAGGGTCTTCACAGGTGTAATTCAGTTAAGAATACTGAGATGAGGAGACTTTTATGGATAAACCAGGTGGGTCCTAAATGCCACAAGTGTTCTTATAAGAGAGAGGCAGAGGTAGATTAGATATACAAAAGGAAAAGTAATGTAAAAACAGAGCAGAGAGAGATTTGGCCACAAGCCAAGGAAGGAATGACAGTCACAAGAAACTGAAGAGACTAGGACCAGATTTTCTTCTGGGGCTTCCAGAGGGAGTACAGACCTGCCAAGACCTCAATTTAGGACTCAATTTAAATTTCTGTTGTGTTAAGCTACCATGTTTTGTGTATTGTTATTACAGCAGCCACAGGAACCTAATACAGATTTTGGAAACAGGAAGTAAGGTACTCCTATAATGAATAACTAAAAATGTGGAAGTGGCTTTGGAGTGGATAATGGGTGCTGGCTGGAAGAACTGTGAGGCATTTGATAGAAAAAACATACACTGCTATTAGAAATATGAATGTTAAAGGTGCTTCTGGTGAGCTCAGAAGGAACTGAGGAACATTTTATTGGAAACTAGAAGGAAGGTGATCCTTGTTATATAGTGGCAAAGAGCTTATCTGAATTGTTTCCAACAGTTGTATGGAAAGTAGAATTTGTAAGTGATGAACTTGGATATCTAATAGCTGAGATTTCCAAGCAAAGTGTTGGAGGTAGGGCTCATTTTCTTCTTGAGCTTACAGTAAAATACAAGAAGAAAGAGGTAAATTGAGGAAATAATTGTTATGCAGAAAGGAACCAGCACTTGGTAATTCAGGAAATTTTGAGCCTGTTCAGATTCCAAAAGATGCTAAAATTAGCTGATGCACTATTAGGATAGTGTGCTCTGGAGATAAAGCCAACCTCTGGCTTGTGTTGAAGAGATTAGGCATTGACTCACGGATCCACTCGATCATCTCAACAGAAGCCAAGAATAGAGATGGCATTATCCAGCAAAGATCTGTGAGGACTCTTATCTCAATATTGAATCAATTTGACATGCATGGGAGGCCCACAAAGTTTTTGAGAAACAGTTCTAGCTTGGCCTGAAAAGGATCGAGACAGGACAAAATGAGAGAAAGTTGTCAGACTACCAAAGTTTCACAGGCAAGAAACAGGATGATAAAGCTGCAAACATGTGCTACCCTTCAATATAAAGGGTCATTCTTAGAGCAGAACTGCAGGTACAGAGGCAGAGGCCCAAGCAGGGGAGCAGAGGCAGAAGTGCAAACCATGGGCACAGAGACAGACTTGATCCATGGGCCAAGAGGCCAGAACTGCAGGCCTAAAGGGTGGGGTCCTGAAACAAGGAGGATTGTCAGGCCAAGAAACCTAGGGGGATTTTGCCTGGCTGAATTTTGAAAGTCATCAGGCCATGTGACTTCTCTCTATTTTCCATTTTCCCTGGTTTGAAATAGCAATGTCTATAACTCTTGCCCTATGCCTGTTCCACCATTGTGTTTTGGAAGCAGATAACTTGTTTTGCTTCATTTATTCACATTTGGAGAGGAATTTTGCCCCAGGATTTTCATCTATACCTGATTTAGATGATCTAGATGATGGGATTTGGGACTACTGAACTGATGATGTTTGGATGAGATTTTAGATTTAGAGTTGATGCTGTAATGGGTTGAGACTTTTGGGAATGTTGAGATGGGGTAAATATATTTTGCACATGGGACATATATAAATTTTGGGGGCCAGAGGGCAGACTGTAGTGGGCTGGGGGGGGTGCCTCCAAAAAGGTATGTCCACATCCTAACTCCCAGAACCTGTAAATGGAACCTTATTAGGAAAAAGGATCTTATAAGAGAGGCATAGGAAGATTAGATACACAGAGGAGAGAGTGATGTGAAGATGGAGCAGAGACAGATGTAGCCATAATCCAAGGAAGGCCAATAGCCACTACATGCTGGAAGAGGCAAGGGAAGATTTTCCTCTAGAGACTTTGGAGGGAGCAGAGCCCTTCATTTTGGACATTTTGCCACAGGGACCATGAAAGAATACATTTCTGATGTGTTAAGCCAAGTTTGTGGTACTTTGTTACAGCAGCCAAAGGAAACTAATGCAACTACTAAACATTCTAAGGATTTTGTATTTTTAAAAATCATTTTGAAGAAAATTTGCATAAAATGGTGCTTCTCACTGTGGCAGTAATAAACCTAACAAAAGACTTTAGTGTAATTTGGTTCTATACTAAAAATGTTACTATGTACTTTTTCTGGTGATAATTTTCAATCTCAAACAAAACTGCAAATGGCTAAAGCAGGACCATTATAAATCTGGGAAGCAAAACCTTTAACTTAATTATTGGAACTTCATGAAAGACCCTGAAAGGTTCCATACTGTTTGTGAAAACCATGTGAGATTTCTCTAAATACAAATATATAATTTATCAATAATAGTATTTCATTCATTTCTTTTCACAAACTTAAAAATAAGGCAAGTTCACGTTTCGAAGAGGTGAATACTGTGTATCATCAGTATTTCTATCCTGACCATCTTTTTTTTTTTTTCTTCTGACCATCTTCATAATATGGCATGGCAAATGCCCCTAAATTTTAGTCAGGGTTAATATTTCAAAATATCATTTTCCTACAGCCTGAAAGTCTACCAAAAGACTCAGGCCGTGCCATGAAGATTTCAGAAAAGATTTTGTGAAGTCAAAAATACACACATTAATTATTTACATAAATTTGTATATCTTTGTTGTTGTTGTTAAGAAAAAGTGTATGAAATTGATATGTCCCTCAAACTTGTTTGTGTATGCATATGTGTGTGTCTTAAGATAGGATAAAACCATAAAATCTCAGATACTGTTAGTCTTTTTGATTTCTCTATTGTAGCAGCTTCAGAGATTTTTTTTAAATATCATACCCAAGTAAGAATGCACTGGAGGAAAAGGTAGCAGTTTGAATCATTATACATCTATATAAAGGAGACTGAATTATTGGTCACTTGTTTACATTATTTCAAATGGTGACCTGCCAAGCCAGTTGTTTGTTCTTTCTGAACGTCTATAGTGTGCTTTGGAGAAGTAGAAATAGGATCTTCTATATAAGAAATATACATATAAGAAATTTTTTACAGTAATGACAATCATCTGCATGGATTAGTTTTAAAATTACACTCCAGAGAAGTTATACCACATTATTTCAATGCATATTTTAAAGTAATAGACAAGTTAAGTATAACTTCTATGCCTTCATCTATTTAAGAAATATGTAGAGCATGTTTTTCCTCCTAGGGTTGTTTTGGCAGCATCATTTTAATTTATTAATATAAGGTAAGTAAGTATGATGATCACTGAGAAGTTCACTTAGTCACTGGGATGTGGAATTATTATAGTAGGAGATATAAACATATACACATATATACACATACATACATATAATTTTTTTCTTCTTCAGACCACCAAGGCAGAATCAGAAAGGGGAGAAGAGAGGCAGATAAAACAGTTGACCTTTCAGACAGTTTTCTGCTGCCTGCAGAGAGAAATCTTTTTCCTCTCAGGTCTTTTAGAAACTCTATTCCCTGCTTTCATGGGGGGTCATGGGAGAAAGAAGCAATAGAAGAAATAAACCACAGAGAATAGGAATCAATATTTACCTTTAAAAAATCTTAATAAAGGTAATAGAATTTTCAGGTTCATCCCAGAATAAACATTAAAATGTGAGGTTTTTCTCAAAAAATAGTCATACGAAGTATTTGTATAAAGTAGATATATGTGCATAATTAGAAAATACCTCTTTAAATAAAGTTTAAATCACTTTCTCTGCTTCTGTTAAACTCTAGTTTATTTTTAGCAATGATAAGTGCCTGCAACATCATGCTGAAACTCTAGATTAATGATAAGTTTAATTTCAGCCAAAGCAGATGAATCCATCAGCTTTCACTTGAGATAAGATTCTAAATAAATTCATGGGGTTGAAGCAGTACTTTTTTTTTTAGTTTCCAAAATGGCTTCTCTTGCAGAGTACCTCTCCAAATCATTAATACACACATTTTCATTGGCCTTTTCTTTTTCTATGTAACAGGAATCAGAAGCAGACATTGAATAATTCTATGTCCTTTCTTTTCCTTTTTTTTGGGGGGGGGTGACCTGCAATTTGATTAACATTGTAATTTTTTGACAGACTGAATGTTTTTGAATTTCTTATACTTTTCATCATTACCATCAGGTCACACACAATAACAATACACATCTTTACACTAAAATGGAACACATGTTTTATAATCCTTGTAATTGTGTTTGTATAATTGTGAAAGCATCTTGCAATAGCTGTAAAAATACATGCTATTTCACCCAGCTTAGCTTGATCCTTGCAGAAATGCATTTATTTCCTCTCTATCCCTTGAGTGGATATTTTGTTCTTCTCAAAATATATGATTTCTTTTACTTAAATATTTTCATATTCTTTGGCATCAGGATTCACTTAGATGAGATAGCTCCATTGTGGCGAGAGCGTGACCTTTCCAAAGGTACTCGTCTGTTATCTGTAAGACAAAGAGAAAAAGAACCAAAAACACGTGAGCTTTAGATCTTGGCTATTACACAATGTCAGGTCAAGAGAGGTTTTCGAATAGTCCTGAAAATCACTTCAAATGAATATGTAAATAAGTAACAAGGAGCCCAGATCTGAGGAGTTCATGCTGCAGCTCCCAGGCTGAGTTCAAGAGTCCTGCAATCAGCAGTAAATAACTTTTCTTGGTAAGTGAAATCAGAGTGATGAAAGAAATGGAAGAATTCTCTCAAGCACAGTCCCCTTGGAAATTGCAGGTGACAACAAAATTCCTTGGTAAAGATGTCAGATTGAAAGGATCTATGTACAGAGCCCTTTGTTGGAAAGCACTTCAATTTTCAATTCCCCATGAGTTTTCTTTTTCTTTTTTTTTCCCCCATGAGTTTTCACAATCTGTATATGGGCTACCTCTAGAGGACACCAGGGTAGGCAGAGCAGAAAAGAATTTTTATTTTTTTTAACAATGATGGCAATATGTGCCAATCAAACAAGCTACTGAATCTTTGCCTGACTGTATGATGTAAACATATTCAACACATTATATAAGTCATTATGGGAATGAATAATGAATAGGTCCTATTCCCCTCAGAGGAAGAATAATCACTGTAGAGGTAACTGTTGGCACAAAGCTTGGAAAGCAAAGTTTAAAAGCATTGATGGTTGCTCAAAAGAGTTTTAGCTTTAATAGAGAAAAGGTTTACAGCTCTGCATTGTGATGATCACTACTTTGTTATTATCACCTCTGTTTTATGCTCAGCTTAAATGCAATTGATGTGGATGAAAATCCCTTTCTGACAAAAGCATAATACACTTAGATTCTCTATTTAAAATGAGACTAGGTCCCTCAAAATAATGACAACCACCAGCACTTACATAAATGCTAACGCTTAACACCTGTTAATTTGCTAATTCACTCAACATCCCTGGGAGGTAAGTCTATTTCATTCTACCCTATTATTTCTGCTTTAGTGATGAAAGTTAAACAGCAAACCAGTAGTATGATGGGGGATTATAATGCAAAGTTAATGCCTAAGTATCAGGACTGCTTTGTTCAGAGGTAGATGTTGGGGCCTCCCAAGCTACTAACCATATCCTCCCTGAAATGATGATGCCCAAAGAACACATCCTGCCTGTCCCATGGGGAGGATGGACTATGAGAAGTGCTGAGGTTTGCTGTTGTACCTTTCTGCTCCGTGCTAGTGTCTCTGGACTGATTCCTGGTAGTCTGTGGTCAGTTCACAGAACAAAACTAACTGGCTTCTATGACCTTGGTCTTGTTAACATCGCATATGACTGCATTGAGCCAACCAGCCATAAGCTTAAAGTGCCTTAAAAATGCAATAATATCACTGAGAGGTGAGAAAGAAAGGCATTTTCTCTATTCAGAGATATATCTGAGTGAAGGATTATTTGGGTATTCTTTTAAAGATACCATTTAAAAAAGTCATTATTTAGTTTGTGATCTAGAGCACAATTCAGCAAAAATGTGAAGATAACATTCCTAGATAAAGGGCTTATTACTTAGATGTCACTAGTTTGCATACAGATTGGTTTGGGACTTAGAAAACATTTAAAATGAGATTATAATATAATGGTTACCAATGATTTGCTAGTATTTAAACATTCAGTATTAAAAGCCACCAAATATAAGAATGATGGTACCATTCTCAGAGGATTGTCTCAGCTCAAAAAAGGGCTTGTGCCTTGGTGGTCCTACACACTAAGGTCAACTGGCATTGCGCTCAGGAATGCCACTGGCTTCCCATACCATCACTCACAGCCCACTAGATTTAAGACAAGTACCACATTAAAAAAAACCAGACTCATAGCATTAAATGATGTGGTATCAGGATTCACTTATTGGTAGCATTTGGTATGAGAAAATAAACTTTCAGGTGAAAATGAACTGAGGAAAGGGCATTGAAGCTTTTGGAAGACAGGATAAACACTGGCTCAGGGCCCAAATCTAGCTCTTGACATGCACAAGAGAGAATGATTCTACATTTCCTCCCTCTCTTCCTTCTCTCTCTTTATATATTTTTGGTACCAAACTGATCCCTATGTTAATGAGATAAGAGGAAGCAATTCTGAAAAAGTTACCACGTACTTTTGAAATGTCAATGTACAACCTTATTTATGGGGAAAAAATGCCGTTAGAAACAATGGCAACAATGGCAACAATGACTAATTTGGATTTTGTGATCAAATTATAATTTTCTGCATTTATATTAAAACTATTTTAGGTGCAAAATATACTCTAGATTTGTATGGATCAAGCAGAAAGTGAAATTTAGAAGATAACATGTTTATAAATGTATATGACATGAATATATATATTCATCTTTTTTCACACTCTTAGTAGCTTGCAATCTAATGATGAAAACTTGTCATGCTCAAATGCATGTCTTCTTTGAGACAAAGACTAAGAATCAGTGAATTTTTTGAAATAAAAATTCTATAATTATAGTATTAAATACTAACGGGTAAAAATCTGGCATGGCCCTCATAAGGTAAGGGCACTAATTTTTTTTTTTTTTTAAAGATTTTATTTATTTATTTGACAGAGAAAGACACAGCGAGAGAGGGAACACAAGCAGGGGGAGTGGGAGAGGGAGAAGCAGACTCCCCGCCGAGCAGGGAGCCCGATGCGGGACTCGATCCAGGGACTCCAGGATCATGACCTGAGCCGAAGGCAGTCGCTTAACCAACTGAGCCACCC
>NC_138385.1:42341699-42348210 GCF_054177405.1 Leptonychotes weddellii
GGGCACTAATTGATATCAAATTTATGAGAAAGCAAATGTTACATATTATTGCTGTCAGAGGTGATAAAGTAATTTGGGTGATTTGAGAGGGACTGTATTTCCTATTTGGAGATGTAGGTGGAGGAAGTGGATGCCCATGTGATGATTTGAGAGTTGTAGGAGACCCAGACTGAACCAAATTCACTTTTTTAAAGGTTTTATTTATTTGAGAGAGAGAGAGAGCACATGTGAAAGCACACAAGAGAGAGCACGAGCGGGGATGCGGCCCGCTGGGCAGAGAGGGAGGTTGAGAAGCAGGCTCCCCACTGAGCAGGGAGCCCAACGTGGGGCTCGATTCCAGGACCCTGGGATCATGACCTGAGCCAAGGGCAGATGCTTAACTGACTGAGCCACCCAGGTGTCCCCAAATTCACTTCTATAACTAGTCTTATTCTCCAACACTACTGATACTAGAATACTTTAGATGGCAAAAATAAGAGCCTCTCCTCCAAAAAGTCAATAGTTTAAAACATATGTACTCACCTGAGATCATGTGAGGGCTTTGTTAACAAATAGTGGCTTTCCTTTCCAATTTGCCTGTTGACTTTTTGGAAACCAAAGAAAGGAAGAAGGCGGGGAGGCATCTGTCTATGTTTGTATACTTGGTGGGGATATGAGATACCGGAAAACACATTTTATTAGAGGATGGGGAGAACATGATTTGTCATAATCTTTCTCTGCTTTCATTTTCTTAATGTATGAGGTAACATATGATAGTGAATAAGAAAGCCTACAGTGTCTAATATATCCTCATGATCTAAGAATTCATTAAGAAATTCTATTGTTTGTAAAAACCAACAATTAATGCAGCATTAAAGCCCTGAAATGTCAGTCCCAAGATGTAACTTCCAAATCCACCATAGCTGGGTATTCTCTCTGATAATCAAAGGCTTGTCTTTGAAATATGCCCCATGTGAAGGTGAAAAGATTCTGATATTACAGAGAGTGTCCTGGTCATAACGTGAAGCTGGAGAGGGACACAGTTATATAAAAATGTGCATTCTATGGAGGAAGCATGATCAAAACTAAAACAATATTCCAATCTGTCATGAAAAGAGAATATGAATACATGGCCCAGCTTTAACATGCTTCTGCACATTCTGGGTATCAGGTTACCAGTTCAAACCAATGTCAAGGTTTCTCCACTGTCATAACAGCAATAATCTTTATGCTTTTTCTGAATATAAATATATTTGACATTCATCTCAAAACCTTCCCTACTGAATCCTACAGTAAATGGATTAAACCCATTACTGTATTGATCTAAAATTCATTCATGCAATCATTTATTCAGCAACTATGTACAAAGCACATCATCCAAGAAATACCTGAATGTTCCAAAGTTTCACACCAATAGCTAAATTTACATCACTAATGTTCTTCTTACTGAAAACTCTGTCAAGTGAAATAACTGAGGAATAAGCATATTACAGATAAAGCTTAACCAAACACAATGTGAGACAGACTAAAGTACTCAAGCCTATAGTATGTAACCTGAAAATGTACAATTAATCCTTCACCCAAGTGAGTGTATGCCAAAGGTACGAGGATATATCCTGTATATTTCATGAGTAGGACAAGTTGAGATTGAAAAACTGTGATAAAAAGGCCATGTTCATTATTCATTTCCCCTCAGATTAGGAGTCTATCTGTTGTCTATGGAAGAACAGTTTCCTTCCTGGTATTCATAGGCAATGCAGATGTATCAATGTTAACCTAACATAATGCACTTTCCCCTCCCAGCAGGGTAACATAAAATAAATGTGTTTGGTATATACTGTATATTGTATTACTAAATATCCAATTTTAATGCGAGTAAACAAAGTAAAAGAAAACCTCTGTGATTTATGGTGAACTTTGTTTTCTCCAAAGCCCTTCAAAATTAATGGTGTGTAGATTGACCATCAATGGGTAGGCATTATTTCCAACAAATAGAGCAGAGGACTGGGTTTATGCAGCTTAGGCTAAGAAAACCAAGAAAACTAAAGATGCTTCAGGAAATGTCTACTGAGTAGATGTTTGCTTTCCAAACACTAATGAAAGAAGATAATTTATCTTAGACTGTAATACTAAAATTGTCTCATATAAACTTACATTTTTCCCCTTATGTCCCATGATTCCAAAGCTGTTTGGTTTATGTTTTTCTCTCTGATTTTGGGAATCCTAAATTGATAAAGTTTCTCATTCACTAGAATTGACTGTAAGGTAGCAGCTGAATTAGGCTTGGGCCTAATCTCTTGGTGGAAGACAGCCAACTGATCCATTAGTTGACCAGATTTGTTCTCTTCACTCTTATCAGAATAGTGATAGTGTCTTTAAAATACATATTTTCTTGAAAGAGATAGAGCACACACATGCGAGTAGTGGGGAGGGGCAGAGGGAGAGGGAGACAGAGAATTTTAAGCAGGCTCCATGCCCAGTTGGGAGCCCAACGCGGAGCTTGATCTCTTGACCCTGAGCTTGATCTCATGACCCTGAGATCATGACCTGAGCAGAAACCAAGAGTCGGACACTTAACCAACTGAGCCATGCAGGCACCCCAAGATACATATATATTTTGAACTTAAACTATATGTGCAATTTGGTATTCTATATTTTCATTTAACATTTTATTGTAGAAATTTTCCATGTCATTAACCTCCTGAAACATGATATTGAAAACATGATTTTTAATGGTCATATAATCTTTTTATTTTATATAAATATATCACAATTTGGTTAACCATTTCTCTACTGCTAGATATTTAAGTTGTTCCCATTTTTTTCTATTATAAAAGCCTCACCATGAACATCCTTATATCTTTATATATACCATGTATGGAAGTGGCTTTGTTAAGTGTGCAAAATTAAGTCCAAATTGAATTCCAGAGTAGTTGTATTAATTTAAATCCAACTGGCAGTAAGTACATTAATTTGTGTGATCACATTGTTGGGTATTAACCTTTTTAAAATGTGTAATATGAAAAGTGATTAATGGTATCTGATTTATTCCTTTTGTATTTCTTCAAATCCTTGTAAAGTGGAATTTTCTATATGTTATTATCTATATATCTTCCTTTAAATGCTGGCCAGGCCCCTTGGCCATTAATCTACTGGGGTCTTAGGTTTTGCTTTTGTTTTTATTTTGGAATCTACATATTAAAGATAGTAACCAATTTAAATATTTGTTAGAACTATTTTCTTAGTTTGTTGATTACCTATTTAGTTTGTGTTGTGGGTTTTTAGGAACATATGGTTTCTTTTTTTCCCATTATACTCTATATTTTTTTATTTTTATTACTGAATTATAGTTGACATACAATGTTAAATGTTTGAGGTATAAAACACAATGATTTGACAATTCTATACACTATGCAGTGCTCACCATGATAAGTGTATTTATCATCTATCACCATACAATGTTACTACAATATTATTGACTATATTTCCTATGCTGTATTTTTCATCCCCCTGACTTATTTATTTTATTTTTTTTTAAAGATTTATTTATTTATTTATTTATTTATTTGAGAGAGAATGAGAGACAGAGAGCATGAGAGGGAGGAGGGTCAGAGGGAGAAGCAGACTCCCTGCCGAGCAGGGAGGACTTATTTATTTTATAACTGGAAGTTTGTACCTCTTAATACTCTTCCCCTTTTTTGCCTATCTGCCTACTGCCCTCTGCTCTGGCAACACCAGTTTGTCCTCTGTATTTATGAGTTTGTTTCTATTTCTGCTTTTTCTTGTTCATTTGTTTTGTTTTGTAGATTCCACATGTAAGTGAAATCACATGGTATATGTCTTTCTGACTTATTTCACTTTAGTGTAATACTCTATAGGTCCACCTATGTTGTCACAAATGGTGTGTTCTCATTCTTTTTATGGCTATTATTCCATTGTGTGTGTGTCTGTATATATATATTCTTTCTCCATTCATCAGGTGATGCATACCTAGGTTTCTTCCATATTTTGGGTATTGTGAATAATGCTGCAATAAACATAGGGGCTTATATCTTTTCAAATTAGTGTTTTCTTTTTCCTCATGTAAATACTCAGTAGTGGAATTACTGAACAGTATGGTACATGCAAATCAAGACCACAATGTGTTATGACCTAACACCAGTCACAATGGCTAGTATAAAGAAAGACAAGGAATAACAAGTGTTGGTGAGGATGTGAGAAAAGGGAACCCTTAGCACTGTTGGTGGAAATGTAAATTGGTATAGCCATTTTGGAAGACCGTATGGAGGCGCCTTTAAAAATGAAAAAGAAAAGAACTGCCTATCTTTTCTTTTAGGGGTTTTATGGTTTCAGGCCTGACATTTAGGTCTTCAATCAATTTTGACTTTATATTTTTGTATGGTGCAAGACAGTGGTCCAGTTTCATTCTTTTGCATGTTGTTGACCAGTTTTCCCGACCTTTTTTGAAGAGACTGTCTTTTTCCCATTGCATATTCTTACCTCCTTTGACGTAGGTTAACTGACCATATAAGCATAGGTATATTTCTGAGCTCTCTATTCTGTTCTATTGATCTATGTGTCTCTTTTTGTGCCAGTACCATACTGTTTTGATTACTATGGCTTTGTAGTATAGTTTGACACCTGGAATTGTGATAACTCCAGCTTCATTTTTCTTTCTCAAGATTGTTGTGGCTATTTGGGGTCTTTTGTGATTCCATATAAATTTTAGGATTATTTGTTCTAGTTCTGTGAAAAAAATACTACTGGTTATTTGATAGGGATTACATTGAATCTGTAGATTGCTATAGATAGTTATCAACATTTAAAAAATACTGGTTCTTCCAATCCATGAGCATAGAATATCTTTCCATTTGTTTGTGTTGTCTTCAATTTCTTTCATCAATGTTTTATAGTTTTCAAAGTATAAAGGTCTTTCACCTTGGTTAAATTTATTCCTCGGTGTTCTTTCTGGTGCAGTTGTAAATGGGATTGTTTTCTTAATTTCTCTTTCTGCTACTTTGTTATTAGTGTATAGAAATGAAATAGATTTCAGAGCACCTGGGTGGCCCATGTGGTTGATTGTCCAACTCTCAATTTCAGCTCAGGTCATGATCTCATGGGTCGTGAGATTGAGCCCTAAGTCGAGCTCATTGCTCAGCAGGGAGTCTGCTTAAAGATTCTCTCCCTCTGCCCCTACCCCTGGTCATACTCTCTCTCTAAAATAAATACATAAATCTTAAAAAAAGAAATGCAATAGATTTCTATATATTAATTTTATATCCTGCAACTTCACCAAATTTATTTGTTATCTCATAGTTTTCTGGTGGAATCTTTAGAGTTGTCTATATATATAGTAATATGCCATCTGCAAATAATGATAGTTTTACTTATTCCTTACCAATTTGGAAGTATTTTATTTCTTTTTCTTGTATGGTTGCTGCAGTTCCAGTGGTCTGTTGAATATAAGTGACCAGAGTGGACACCCTTGTCTTGTTTCTGATATTAGAGGAAAAGCTTTCAGTTTTTCACCATTAGGTATGATGTTTATTATGCGTTTTTCAGATATGGCCTTTATTACGTTGACATATGCTCCCTCTAAACCTACTTTGTTGAGATTAGATTTTTTTATCATGAACAGTTGTTGAATTTTGTTAAATGCTTTTTCTGCATCTCTTGAAATAATCATATGGTCTTTATTCTTTCTCTTGTTACTATGATATATTACATTGATTGATTTGTGGATATTAAACCATTGTTGTATCACTAGATAACTCTACTTGATTGTGGAGAATAATTTTTTTAAGTATATTGTTGAATTTGATTTGCTAATATTTTGTTGAGGACTTTTGAATCTATGGTCATCAGGAATATTGGCCTGTAAGTTTTTTTGCAGTGTCTTTGTCAGGTTTTGGTATAAGGGTAATGCTAGCCTTGAAGAATGTATTTGGAAGCTTTCCTTTCTCTTCTATTTTTTGGGACAGTTTGAGAAGAATAGGTATTAACTCTTGTTAAAATGTTTGAGAGAATTCACCTGTGAAGACATCTGGCCCTGGACTTTTTTTGTTGCACATTTTAAAATTAATGATTTATTTTCATTATCAGTCTGTTCAGATTTTCTACTTCTTCCTCACTCAGTTTTGGAAGATTGTATGTTTCTAGGCATTTACCCATTTCTTCTAGGTTGTCCCATTTGTTGGCATATAACTTTTTGTAGTAGTCCCTTATAATCCTTTTTATTTCCATGGTGTTGTTTGTCACTTCTCTTTCATTTCTGATTTTGAGCCTTTATCTTTTTCTTTATGTGTCTGTCTAAAGGTTTATCAATCTTTTTTATCTTTTCAAAGAACAGCTCTGTTTCATTGATCTTTTAAATTTAAAAATTTTTAACATCCAAAAAACAAATAATCAAGTCAAAAAGTGGGCAGAAGATATGAAAAGACACTTCTCTGAAGAAGACATACAAATGGCTAACAGACACATGAACAAATGTTCATCATCATTAGCCATCAGGGAAATCCAAATCAAAACCACA
>NC_138385.1:42348710-42379201 GCF_054177405.1 Leptonychotes weddellii
TACCCAACTTTTACATCAACATGGATGGGGCTGAAGGAGATTTTGCTAAGTGAAATAAGTCAAGCAGAGAAAGTCAATTATCATATGGTTTCACTTATTTGTGGAACATAAGGAATAGCATGGAGGACATGGAGAAGGAAGGGAAAAATGGGGGGGGGAATTGGAGGGAGAGATGAACCATGAGAGACTATGGACTCTGAGAAACAAACAGGGTTTTAGAGGGGAGGGGAGTGGGGGGATTGGTTAGCCCAGCGATGGGTATTAAGGAGGGCATGTATGGCATGGAGCACTGGGTGTTATACGAAAACAATGGATCGTGGATCACCACATCAAAAACTAACGATGTATTGTATGGTGACTAACATAACATAATAAAATTAAAAAAATAAATAAATTTAAAAATTTTTAGTCTATGTTTCATTTATTTCTACTCTAATTTTATTGTTTTCTTCCTTCTACTAATTTGGGTTTTGTTTGTTCTTCTTTTTCTATTTCCTTTAGGTATTAGGTTAGATTATTTATTTGAGATTTTTCTTATTTTTGAGGTAGGTTTGTATTGCTGTAAGCTTCCCTCTTAGAATTGCTTTGGGTGTGTCCCAAATATTTTGGACTGTTGTGTTTTCATTTTCATTTGTTCCCATGTATTTTTTTTATTTCGTCTTTGATTTCTTGGTTGACCCACTGGTTGTTTAGTAGCATGTTGTTTAGCCTCCATGAGTTTGGGTATTTTCCAGTATTTTTCTTGTAACTATTTCTAGTTTTATACGTTGTGGTCAGAAAAGACTCTTGATATGATTTGAATATTCTTAAATTTATTGAGACTTGGTTTGTGGCCCAACATGTGATGTATCCTGGAGAATGTTCCATGCACACTTGAAAGGAATGTGTATTCTGCTGTTTTTGGATGGAATGTTCTGTATATATCTGATAAGTTCATCTGGTCTAATGTGTTGTTCAAAGCTACTGTTCCCTTATTGATTTTCTGTCTGGATGATCTATCCATTTATGTAAATGGGGTGTTTAATAAGTCCCCTACTATTACTGTATTACTTTCAATTTCTCCCTTTATGTCTGTTAATAGTTGCTCTATGTACTTAGGTGCTCCTATGTTGGGTGTATTGATATTTACAATTGTTATATCTTCTTTTTTTTTTTTTTTTAAGATTTTATTTATTTGCAAGAGAGACAGAGAGCATGAGAGGGGGGAGGGTCAGAGGGAGAAGCAGACTCCCTGCCGAGCAGGGAGCCCGATGCGGGACTCGATCCCGGGACTCCAGGATCATGACCTGAGCCGAAGGCAGTCGCTTAACCGACTGAGCCACCCAGGCGCCCTACAATTGTTATATCTTCTTGTTGGATCTTTACCATTATGTAATGTCCATCTTTGTCTTTTCTTACAGTCTTTGTTTTAAATTCTGTTTTGTCTGATAAAGTATTAATACCCCATTTTTTTCACTTTCATTTGAATGAAAGATCTTTATCCCTTCACTTCAGTCTGCATGTGTCTTTAGGTCTGAAGCGAGTCTATTGCAGGTAGCATATAAATAAGTGGGTTTTTTTTGTATCCATTCCTTCACCCTATGTCTTTTGATTGGAGCATTTAGATCATTTATATTTAAAGTAATTATAGATAGGTATGTACTGTTGCCCTTTTGTTAACTGTTGTCTGATTGTTTTTGAATTTTTTCCCTGTTCCTTTCTTCTCTTGCTCTCTTCCCTTGTGATTGATGACCTGTAGTCTTATGCTTGGATTTCTCTCTCTCTCTTTCTCTTTTTTTGCACCTACTATAGGTTTTTGGTTATCATGAGGTTCATTTATAACATCTTAAGTATATAGCAGTCTATATTAAGTTGTTGGTTGCTTGAGTTCAAACACATTCTAAAAGCACTACATTTTTACTCCTCCCTCCATGTTTTATGTATATGTCATATTTTATATCTTTTTATTTGTGAGTCCCTTAACTATTTTTTGATAAAATTATTTTTAAAGATTTTATTTTAAAGATTTTATTTTTTTTTATTTATTTGACACAGAGAGAGACAGTGAGAGAGGGAACACAAGCAGGGGGAGTGGGAGAGGGAGAAGCAGGCTTTCCGCTGAGCAGGGAGCCTGATGTGGGGCTTGATCCCAGGACCCTGGGATCATGACCTGAGCTGAAGGCAGATGCTTAATGACTGAACCCCCAGGTGCCCCTGATAAAATTAATTTTAATACGTTTGTCTTTTAGCCTATACTAGCTTTTAAGTGACTGATCTACTACCTTTACTCTGTTTGCTTTTACTCATGCAATTTTTTCCTTTCATAATTTTCTTCTAATTATGGCCTTTTCCTCTTAAAGAAGTCCCTTTAACATTTCTTGTAAAGCCAATTTCATGGTGATGAACTCTCAGTTTTGTTTGTCTGAGAAACTATCTCTCCTTCAATTCTGAATGATAACCTTGCCAGGTAGAGCATTTCTGGCTGCAGGTTTTTACCTTTCAGCACTTTGAATATGTCGTACCATTCTCTTCTGACCTACAGTTTCTACTGCAAAATCAGCTATATGGGATTTCCCTTATATATAACTAGTTGCTTTTTCTTGCAGCTTTTAGGATTCTCTCTTTAGCTTTAATCTTTGATGTTTTAATTATTACATGTCTTGGTGTGGACATCTTTGGGTTCATCTTGTTTGGGGGTTCTCTGTGATTTTTGGACCTGGATGTCTGTTTCTTTCCCCAGGTAGGGAAGTTTTCAGCTATTATTTCTTCAAATAAGCTTTCTGCCCCTTTTTTTTCTCTTATCTTCCTCTAGGACCAGTATAATGTGATTGTATACCTGATGTTGTCCCAGAGTTCCCTTAACTTGTCCTCATTTTTAATTTTATTTTTTAAAAGATTTTATTTATTTATTTGACACACAGAGAGAGAGTGGGTGTGTGTGTGTGCATGCACAAGCAGCATGAGCAGGAAAGGGAGAAGCAGGCTCCCCACTGTGCGGGAAGCCCAATGCGGGGCTCGATCCCAGGACCCTGGGATCATGACCTGAGCCAAAGGCAGACGCTTAACCAACTGAGCTACCCAGGTGCCCTACCTGTCCTCATTTTTTAAAATTATTTTTTGTTTTTGCTGTTCAGCTTGGGTGCTTTCTATTACCCTGTCTTCCAGATCACTGATCTCTTCTTCTGCATACTCCAATCAGCTATTCATTCCTGCTAGTGTATTTTTCATTTCAGTTATTATATTCTTCAACTCTGACTGGTTCTTTTTTATATTTTCTATCTCTTTGTTGAAGTTCTCACTGAGTTCATCCATTGTTCTCTCAAGTCCAGTGAGCATCTTTAGGACCATTACTTTGAACTCTTTATTAGGTAGACTGCTTATCTCCAGTTCATGTAGCTATTTTTTTGAAGTTTTGTCTTGTTCTTTCATTTGGAGCATATTCCTCTGTCTCCTCATTTTGTTTTGACTTTCTGTGCTTGTTTCTATGAATTACATAGAAAAGTTATTTATCCTAGTCTTAAAGGAAGGGCCTTGTGTAGGAAATCTCTGTGTGTACCTGGTTGCTTTGGCTGGCTGGCTGGAGCTGTAGCAGGCACCGATTGGGGGTCCTGGGGCCTATGCACCAGGGCCACCCTAGTGGGATGGCTGGAGCTGAAGTGGGCTAGGGGTCCCAGGGCTCTCTACACAGAGGGCATCTTGGCAGGACAGCTGGAGCCAAAGCAAGTGCAGGCTGAGGCTCCTGGGGCATTCCTCTTAAGGGCACCCTGGCAAGATGTCTGGAGCAGAAGCAGGCATGGGCCAGGAGGTTCCACGATGTTCTGTCCAGGCGGCTCCCTGGCTGGATGGCAGTAGCTGAGGCAGGAATGAGCTAGGTGGTCCTGGGGTACTCCATGCAGGGGGTATCCTGGTGGAATGGGTGGAGCTCAGGTGGGCAAAGGGCAGGATGTCTTTGTGCAACTCCATGCAGGAGGTCCTTGGCTGGGAAGTCCTCAGATGCTCCATGCATGGGGTGTCATGGCAAGTCCTCTGGAGCTGAATTGGGTGCAGGCCTTCGGTGTCCCCGTATTTGCTTCACTGGGGCCACATTGGGGGGCTGGGGCTGATGTGGACTAGGGGCACAGGACTCACTGAGGTGGGAGGCTGGCTAGGGTACCTGGACCCTGCTTCTGTCTGCATTATCAAAGTGGAGAGGAAATGTAAATGTAAATGGCACTTGCCAGCACCTCTGGCCCCAGAGAGTGTTCCAGCAGCTTCCCTGCCATTTGGCAGATGCTCTAGGGCTGGCTCCTTTATATTCTAGTTTCCCTTTTAAGCTGCAGCTTTTATTCTGTGCCCCAGAGTGGAGGAATCCCCTCCCAGTCCCTCAGTACTATCCCTCCCCACTGCAGTTTGCAGCATCGGGGGTGGGATTCTCATGATTACCATGCCTCCATCTCTCCTGCCATTCTCTATGTGGTCCCTCTGTCTTTTGTTGTGCATAAGTTGTTCAGTCAGCCTTCAGTTCTTCAGGAGGAATTGCTCTATATGTAGGTGTAGATTCAGGATGTCTCTGCAGGAGGTGAGTTCAGGGTCTTCCAATATAACTATCTCAGACTGGAACTCATTTTTATTCTTTATGTAGCTAAATCTATTGATCTTTTACACTGTGATCTGTTCCTTTATTTTTAAGTTTAGAAAGCCTTTCTCTAGCCAGAGACATCTGATTAACATTCAACTGTCTCTTGTTTTGTAAGGTTTGTTTTTTTCCACATTTATCTATTTAAATGATCTAGAATTTATTTTGTTGTACAATGTCAGGCAAGTTTCCACATTGATTTCTTGTTTTCTTTTTTTTTTCTTTTCTTGCAGAGAGAAAATGGGTTGTCCCAGAACCCTTTGTTGAATAATCATGAATTTCTACACTGATTCATGATATCTCTTTTCATGTTAAATTATCTATACTAGTGTACATTTCTGTTCCATTGACCTAAACATCTTTCCAACTATTTTTGTGCCAATACCTTCTGATTTCATTCATAATATATTTTAATATCTGGTGGAAATAATCTTCTATAATTTATATTTTCATTTCGAAGATGTATTTTTAGGAAACATTTTGGAACTCTACATCATGTTATAATCACACATCTTGAAAACACAGCTTGAAATATAAACCCAATGGGTACTAACTACGCTATCTTAGTAAGGATAGGCAGATGTCTATTTGTTGAGTGCCAATGAGTCAAGTGACTCTAAAGTCCCTAATGATGTTTTTAAGAGTTCTCTTTAGGTTTCTCATTTTCTTAAAGACTTAACAAGCCTATTTCACTGTCTTCTGAACACTTTTTCCACCAGCTGACCACTTTTCTTCTGGAAATACAGCACAGGCCAGCACTAAGGAAAAGAGCAAAATCAATTCTATAAGAGATTTTCTAATATGCTTATTCTCATTATTTTTGCCTTGTCAAAAATTTGAATTGGAATTAAGGATACAGTTTTGTTGGCTGTTCAAAAAGTCTAGTGCTTCAAAGTTTGTAAACCTTATTTTCTCATATATTTTATAACGTTTGACAAATTTGGCTTCCACCAGATACCAACAGTATTAAACTATATCAACTTACTTTATTCCAATA
This sequence comes from Leptonychotes weddellii, assembly GCF_054177405.1. Taxonomy (NCBI): domain Eukaryota; kingdom Metazoa; phylum Chordata; class Mammalia; order Carnivora; family Phocidae; genus Leptonychotes; species Leptonychotes weddellii. The sequence goes on from NC_138385.1 coordinate 42,354,302, forward strand.
AAATTGTATATATAGGTCACTGTGCAAAAATGGATGTCTAGAAGCCAATCAATTACCTCTACTTAAAAATTAAATAGTTCTAGCCCTATTCTAATCTCAATGACATCATAATGTTCTTGAAGCTAGAGTCAGATCATGTTGTATAATCTATATCCTTCATCACATGCAAATAAATCCATGCAAAGAAAACAGAAACCCAGATTACTGTGGTAGTTCATGTTGGGAGAAGAGATGAAAAGCTATTTTAATGAGAATGGTAATGGAAAGCAATAATATTAAAGAAGTTCAGAGGCTACTGTGACTACAGATACACAACTCCCATTAAATGTAATTGGAGTTAAGCACATGTAATGATAACAAAATAGACCCCTAAATGTCTTTCCAATTGGAAAATAAGCAAATCTGTTTCAGAAAATAGCATGTTTTTGTGTGGAAAATACAGTATTCTAATTGAGATGCACAAATTATCATCATATTGATATTGCTCAGGGTATGATGTTGGTATTCTTCTTATGCTTAGGGATATAGATCTGGGAGAGGTAACATCTGTACAAAGAATATGTTTCTTTTTCTCTTCTTAATGCTCAGCATTCATTATGTTATTAAAGGAAAAGTCTCAATAGTTGCAATGGATTTATTAATTCAGTAGCTGGTTATCAGCATGAAACTCTTGCTGTGCTAGGGGGAAAACAAATTATATTTTACAACATTGCAGTAGTGAGATTAAATCACTTTTCTATATTTCACTTTCTTCTTATCCTCCCTGCCAGGTAGTAACTCTATTCTCTACCTCTATTATGAACCTCATATTTTGCAAACTATCAAGTCTTGTAGTAATATAAAGGTACATTATCAAACAAACTCAATTATAGCAACTTTAGAAAGATTGAAATATGTGACAAAAGTAAAACCACTGAGTACAATAATATTATCTCAAGGCATTAAAAACAATCCATATTAAGCTACAAATGTGGAAAATATGCAAGACTTACTTTTACCTATCACAAACGTGATATTTTCATAACATGTATAATCAACCTCCTGGGATTTTAAATGACTAGCATTTACATAATTGATAACTTGAGCATTTCAAAGGATTTTACAAAAATGTGGCTCAGAAGAAAAATCAGTATATTGTTCAGTATTTCAACTGCCATAGACCTTGCTATTGATTATCTTTGGACTCAATGTCAAACCTAGTGAATAGATTTTTTTTAAATGTCCTTGGTTTTGTACTTTAGCCATGCATTATGTTTGCTTCTTTACTAGGACATGCAATTGGGCTTTAAGACAAATTTTCTTTCTATGAGGTTGAAAGTCTGATAATGATGCCTACATATCTGGAAAATATGGGGAACAACAACATATAAAAATATGAATAGTGTTAGAAAAGAGTTAGAAAAATCCCCAAGTAAATCATATATGTGAAACTTACACTGAAGAACAAACCAATAGAAACCACACAAATGATAACAGAGCTGCTCAGGTGTCTTTCACAGTGGATTACACATAGCAATTTCTCAAAAACTGTCCATTGATTAAGTAATCATCCAATCTTTAGCAATGAATCAGGAACTGACCCTTCAATTCACCTTCTGCTACACTGCTTAACACACAGGGAATATAATTTGCCATTAATATAAAGAAAGGAAAGGAAACCTTTTCTCCCTGCCTCCCTCCTTCCCTTCCTTCCACCCACCTACAAATTTTTACTGCATAAACTATCTGCAGAGTACCATAATAGACACTCTTATAAGTTATTAGAGAAGAAAGGATAAATGTACAAACAAACAACTATAACATAAAATATGTGGTTCTTATAGCATCTATTACAGTTTAAGTATGATGGCAGTTCAGAGAAGAGAAAAACCATAATCCCTTGAGTGCAGGAGTTGGGGGCCAGGGAAAACTTCGTCCCAATTAGGCTGTAAAGTATAGGTGGGATCTTAACAAGAAGAAATAGAAAGATAGCTGCTAATTTTTGATTAGAAAAAATGAGTTCTAGTTTCTTATATTGCTGACTATTTAACAATTTTTTCCTATGGGGGGGCATGAAAAGCAATGGATGTATAAAGGAGGAATCAGAATGTCTATATATATTTAATCTTTTTTCTAGGAAAAGGAAGAAAATAATAAAAGGACATATATTGAATTGGCCAGATTTGTAGTGATAGTTGTTTATATAAACACATGATTTTATTTTTAATATTTTTTGAAAAACAATCCTGAATGGTTTACAAAGACAGCAGTTCTGTTTAGAAAAACAAAACAAACCCAGGAAGAAAAAAACACCCAGCAGAAATGGGGTCTCTGGAATCATCTGGTTAGGTTCTGTTGTTGAAGCCTAGATAGCACTATCAAGAGTGGCAGGAGAAGCGCTGATTAAGGCATACACAGATTGCAGTGACCTGGGCCAAGAGTACTTGGCAAGGATGAGAGCTTGAGCAACCATTTGGGTTGGTGCAAATAAACTAGCTTTGAAATGACAGTGTGGATACAGGGTCAATTCATTCCTACCATCTGTCATCTCTGTGCCTTTCTACTCCATGTGTGACATAGATCCCTATGACTAAGATTATTAGGTATCAGCCATTTCTCCAACTTTGATTATATGATAGACAATACTCTGTCATTTTCTGTGGCAGTTGTTTGTGATCTGCCTGAGTTCTGTTGCTGATATGCTGACCTAGAATATACTCACCTGTCATCTGCTTTTGTTTCTGAATCACTACAGGATTATATATCTACTACTTTTGTTTTTAAAATGTACAACCTATCTCTTGGATCTGGACTACCTACTTCTTGCTGAGGATGTAAGTTTTAGAGCAGTCAGCCCAACTCCACAGCTTCAGTAGCCCCAGGTACTCCTGGGTTATATGAGCTCACTGGCTTCTATAGTAAGGCAGGAATGGCAGGCTTTCCCCTGCATCATGCCTCTATTTCCCAAAGCACCAGATTACAGAAAAATGCCACTGGCTATGATTTTGAGAAGAGAAGATATTAATCTACAACTTATAATTTGCAGGTCTATAAACAGGTGCTTTCCATTAGTTGTGTTCCCCATGTTAGCTTATACTTAATTACTTAACCAGTTGTATGGAGAAAGGCAACCTGTATGGTTAATATCACAGACACTTTAGCAGCTGCCAGTGCCATTGTTTTAAAACATAAACTGTCCCTTAAGGTAGAAGCCAGTCAGCAGTTGTTTTAAATATGAGCAATTAGGACCAAGTTAAAACATAGCTTGTTAATGTCATATTCATAACTGAGAGAAGTTCTTTTGTAATTTTAGTTTCTAAGACAATCTATGCACAACGTGAGTGCAGGCCAAGCCTATAGATGAGTAAAAATAGCTATTAACTAGCAACTTACTTCTCACATAAGAATTCTCAAAGAATCTTCCCTGATTTTTAAGTCTACTGGATAAAGCCAGTCCTTGCATTATCAGACAAATGCATAAATAGGGATGGCTGTATATCGGTGTTCTTTGCAACATTATTTTAGCAACATTATGAAAATCATAAATAGCCTGTCCATCATGAGATTAGATAAAGGACGGAACCCACATACATAGGGATACAATGAAGCCACTCTAAATTATCATACAGATCTATATGTGCTTGACAGAAACATTATAACGTGGAAAAGGCAAGTTACAAAAGAGCAAATTCTATTCTTTTTTTTTTTAAAGATTTTATTTATTTATTTATTTATTTATTTATTTATTTATTTATTTATTTATTTAGCAAGCATGAGCTGGGGTAGGGGCAGAGGGAGAGGAGAGAGAGAATTGCAAGCAGACTCTTTACTGAGCGCAGAGCCTGACACGGGGCTCAAACCCACAATCCTGAGATCATGATCTGAGCCGAAATCAAGAGTCTGATGCTTAACCAACTGAGCCACCCAGCTGCCCCTTATATTCTTATTTTTGAAAATAAGAATTAAAACTTTTAGGAGTTTGGAAGAATATACACCAATAAAAGCAGTGGTTATCTCTGAATGGTGGGATCATGATTATTTTTTCCTTTTTTATATTTTTCCATGTCTGAATTTTTGGCATTGAGCATGATTAACTTGGCAAATTAGGGAAACAACCTATGTAGGATGTAAAATCTTCAGGTTTCAGATAAAAAGCACATACTGTTCTCAACTTAAAAAGCAGTCTAGGATTCAATAATCTGAATTAATTCATTGTTGATTATACTATCACTAAGTATACTATAATGGGAAAAAAAAGACAGAAATCAGGTACCATTTTCTGTCCTGCTTAAATAAGGGCCATAGAGTGTTCCCCGATCAGAAAGTAATGGCTTACAAGTCTGCTGGTTTTAGAGCACAAATACATTTGTCTTTATACACTGTTGTCATTTATGAAAGTATTTCATGAATTTTAGATTCAAAATTCTAAAAGTTCTATTCTTAAGAGGTAAACCTAGACATTGTCTCTCTCCAAGAAGATTAGTAAAAATACAGAAAGATAAGGAGGTATGTCATGACAGCATCTATATAGAGTTTTACTTCAATGGCAACAACAAATGGACTTAAAACTTGCTTTGTAGCAACATGTTACCTACAGATGAGAAATTAAAATAAGTCTGTCCTTTGATGGTAAACAATACTGACCCATTTTCAACAAGACATACATACTGGGTTATTCTTCCTGGTTAATGTGTGGGGATGGAGAAAGGATTCTTGGCATAAAGCATTATACTCTTTCTTACCACGATTTGTACTGATACAAGATATAATGATGGAATAAAGTTAAGCTAACTGGTATATGTAGTCTTTGAACTTATTAATGTATATTACTAGACACAGTTTTTCTAATAAAATGGGCCACCCTCACATTTATGTATTTGCAAAATGAATTTTCCTAAGCATCAGTTTCCACATCTGCAAAATGATGATAATAATAGTACTTACATTGTAGAGTATCAACAGAATTACGTGGCCCATATTAATCTTTTGATAGCCATGAAACACACACACACACAAGAATTGGTCAGCAGTCCAAACAAAAAGTCGTTTCTATCTCCAACAGGTATCCACACTTTATTACAGATAGAAGTTCAAATCTTTGGTCTGTCACTTAATAGCTATGTTTTCCTAAACTTATTTTCCCCTTTGTGGACATGAAAATAATTAAAAGAATAGTTACAAGGACTAAATGAGGCAATAATGTAAAAGGACCAGAATGGCATCTGATACAGACTAAATTTATATTTGATATTATAAGAGTCACATTACAAAGATTACAGTATCAAGATGTTATATTTTTAAAAGTCTAGACAGCCTCATTATGGAGATGATGACACGTTTTAGTCAGTTTCGGGACATGAGAAAGAATCAAACAGAAAACAAAGTCTTTTCCAGATTAGTCTATAAAAACAAAGATCAGTTAGGAAATCAGAATTTATCAATGTTCAGAATTTTTATTTATTTCATAAAACATCATGGGCTGGGACATTTTTATGCCCTTGGGAAGCAAAGAAAATCTTTTAAAACAATTTATTTATTTTTCTTATTGTCATCCAGTGGGTAGAGAAATATTGCTGGGCTGCTTTCTATTACTTCTCTGCTTTAGCATTTCAGTTGTCTAAACAGATTTTAGAGATTATTTCTAGAGATTCTAGCCTGGCTTGAATGATGTATCTAGTAAAACTGGTCACTCATTTTTTTTTTTTTCTAGAGGTAATCCAATGACCTTTAATTTGGTTTCCCGAGTAGACTTATTCACTGGAAAGAAGGAGCCTTGCCATCATAACCAGGGTCTATTCCCATGTCAGGTAAATTTCCCTCTGCCCAAAAAATGGCCTGGAATTTATTTCAATAATCCTTTCTTGAATAGTGACTATGTGCCTCGCATAGTGCCAGAGATAAATGAGCCAGTCTCTTCTTTCAAGGGAGGTAGTATGAAGCGATTGTGGCCTTGTCATGTAGAAGTTAGTCTGATGAAATGTGTTAGGGCTTCTTCTGTAGTCTGCTACACAGCTGTCAGTGAGTCAGTTTTAGAACCTAGATTATATTATATCCCCTGATATAAAAGTGAAAAGTCTCAGCCATTTCTCAAGATATTTTCACTTAAATGGGGGGGGGTAGCATGTAAACCTAATTAGAATAGTTACAGTGAATACTATGATTAGGGGTATACTTTTTAGGAGCACAGAAAAGGAACACTTAGCTAAGCCTTAGGGGAAGCATCTCTGAGAAGCCTTTCTAGAGAAGGCAATGTCCTAACCAATTTTTTAAAAAAGATTTTATTTTTAGAGAGAGAGAAAGAGCACGAGCATGGGGGAGGGGCAGAGGGAGAGGGAGAAGCAGACTCCCCACTGAGCAGGGAGCCCCACGTGGGGCTCGATCCCAGGACCCTGGATCATGATCTGAGCCGAAGGCAGAGATGCTTAACCAACTGAGCCACCCAGGCACCCCTGTCCTAACTGATTCTTAAAGGATGAGGATGAATTAGCCTGGATGAAAAGTATATTCCAGGCAAAGGAGACACTTGAAGGAATGGGAGAGAAAAGATGAAAAAAATGTGTGTGACTACAAGCAAATCAGTGTTGATTAAAAGCAGGAGACTATGGGCTCAGGATAGAGAAGTAACATCCAGATAATGGATGGTCTCATGTGCCATCTTAAGGCTCTTGGACTTTACATGTACAATAAGGAGTGGAACTGTTAAGATAGTTCAATTTGGTGATCATGTAGTGGAGGGGCTTAAAGGTGACAAGACAAGAATTAGGGATTAACTGAATACTGAGAATAAAGAGTTCAAAATAATTCTAAAATTCTAGTTTATATATTTGGGAAAATGGTGGTCCCATCAACTAAGGGCGTACAGGAGGAGTTGTACTCAAGGAGAAGATGATGAGTTCAGTTCAGGATGTTTAAAATTGGAGATGCCCTTAAGATACCCATGTGGAGCTGTCCAGCAGGCAGCTAAATATTACAAGGCTGAAGTTCATGGGACAGGTCTGGAAAGAGTATGAGAGACTTGGGAGACTTATCATATAGATGGTAATTGAAGCTGTCACTCAGGAAAGTATGTAGAGTAAGAAGAGCAGTGGGCTGATGATCATTTCCTGGAAAACACTAATATTTAAGAGATGACCATAGAAAGAGAAGTCCATGAAGAAAACAGCAAGTATTCAGAGAGGTACAGAATGAAACGTTTGAGCACATGTTATGGAATCTAAGGAGTAAATAGTTTGAAAAATGCAATAAGCAATAGTATAAAATGCTGCAGAAAGATGCAGTAAAATAAAAATTGAAAACTATCAGCTTTATATCAGAAATACGAACATCATTAGAGACCATAATGAGAACAATTTCAGTAAAATAGGGGGAGGAGAGGCCATATTGCAGAAGGTTGAGGAGTAAGGGGAGGTAATGAATATAATTTATACTTCCATTTCCCATGACCATGAAAGAGGTGATATTTTCATAGAGGAAAAACACTTTACTCAGGTCACTATATCTGATATGCTTAACACCACTTCTAGGTGAAACTGTCATGCTCATAGTTTTTTACTTAGGGAAGCAGCACTGAATAGGCTCTTTTTTTTTTTTTTTTCCCCAAAAGAAGCCACTGAATGGACAATGATGGGCATCTGACCCCCTCAATGGCAGCTAATTCATAGGCTGGCTAGTAACACATGACATACCTTGTGATGAAAGGAACTACTCAATAGGGTAATAAACAGGCTGAAAGAGAAATAGAAAGGAATGAACAAACAGAAAGAAGTGAAATCCATTGTTTCTTAAGGTGTCCTGAATAAGTTTCTGCTCTAAAGGAGTTCAATATAACGAAGACATGAATTACATGACATAATTCCTAATGTTGGGGTCAACTTCATTCAAAAAATAGACAATAAATCTTACTAGGCCATTATTTCTTAATGCAAGGTATATTTGAAGTTTTGTACATTCCTTTTTATGTAAAAAAATGTTGACATAAGCATATTCTGTATTATTACTTTATAAGTAACCAGTGTATTGCTCATGGATATGTACATTTGTTTGTTTGTATTACATGAAAACCAAGCAACATCATGGTGTACTGAACTAATGAAATTTCACAATTATATGATAAAATTTTTCAGAGTTGAGTCATCCCAGAATATGATACTATTTTCACACCATGGCATAGGTTAGCTGGACATATAAAGACCTGTGACAAAGAAGTCAATGCCACCTTCATGATGTAAGCAGACCTATAATGAGAATGTGGTCTTTGTAGAGCAACTTGCAATTGTTTATTAGCTGTAAATAGAGGGGTAAACGTGCACTGAATGATTTTTTTCTTTTTCTTTTTTTTTAAAAGATTTTATTTATTTATTTGACAGAGAGAGACACGTGAGAGAGGGAACACAAGCAGGGGGAGTGGGAGAGGGAGAAGCAGGCTCCCCGCTGAGCAGGGAGCCTGATGTGGGACTCGATCCCAGGACCCTGGGATCATGACCTGAGCTGAAGGCAGACGCTTAATGAATGAGCCACCCAGGCACCCCCAATGATTTTTTTCTGTTCCCAATTCTGGCAATAAATGGATTAGATGTCCGTATTATGAAAATTTCAATCCTACCTTTGTCTTCATGTGAGCAAGGCAACTTTACAAAATTATCAAGTTGACACCCTATTAAAACTGGAATTTGAGAACTGCTTGATACCAGAGTTTATTCAATGTGGTGTCTGATGATCCTAAGATGAGAAAGCCTTAAAGTTATTAATACCATTTTTTCCAGTCTACTTCTACAATAGAGACTCTGCATTGGTATCAGTGAAGTCAAAATATATAACTGGATCCAAATCTAAATCTTTCTACTATAAAATCTAGCATTGGGGTGCCTGGGTGGTGCAGTTGGTGAAGCATCCAACTCTGGGTTTCAGCTCAGGTTGTGATCCAAGGGTTGTGAGACCAAGCCCCGAGTCAGGCTCCACACTCAGTGCAGAGTCTGCTTGAGTTTCTCTCTCCCTTGCTCTCTGCCCCTCCCCCCTCTAAAATAAATACATAAATCTCAAAAAAACTAGCACCAGTAGACATATTAATGTTAATTTTATTTTTATCTGTTTTATAGTTTTATTAAAATTGTTAAGGCAGTTTATGCCTATTTTTATATTTGTTGATGTTTAAGTAATAATATATTAAGCATAGTTTTAACTCAATCACCGAAGACCCAAAAGAATTAGATTCCTATTAAAATGAATCTATAGATCTACTAATTTTACCACTACTAAAATCTGAGAAACAAGGTACTGGCTAGACTAATCACTACACCCAGACTTTCCTCCATTCAACTCATCCTCCAACATACTTTTCAGAACAGTCTTCCCAAAGAGACCTTACTCCCCAACTCAAAAAGCTACAGTGAATTTAAAACAAGACTAATTTGGCCTCAACTGAAATTTGAAGTGGTGAAAAAAAAAATGACAACACTAAAAATTATAACCAGTTAACTCCCAAAAAGACTTTGGGGGGCTCACAGATTAAAATTCACTGCAAAGGCATATGAAAATAAAAGTAAACAGATTTGTTTATCCAAAAGTAGCTCAGGGATATGAGAATATATGTTGTACACCTGAAACTAATGTAACATTGTGTGTCAACTATAATTCAATTAAAAAAATATGTGCATAATAAATCTGACTCTAAAATTTGTGGCAGCTAAGTAAAGGAGAAATTTATGGATGATATACTTTCTATTTTTGTTAGTTTGTTTTACACAAATCCTACTATATCCAATCTGATTTTCCCCTCTTTTCTACTACTCACCCTTAAATCTAGTTAGGCTGGCTTTATAATTTTTCCATGAAGACACCTATACATATTCCAGATTTTTATGTGTCCACCTCTGCCTTCTCCCTCCTCTCTATTAAACTCTACCCATCCTTCAAAGCTCAGTTCAAACCTCACCTTCCTGACCTCTCTGGCCTTCATTGATCTTTCTTTCCTCTAGACTCTGATATCACACAACTCAGCTTTTAATTTTAGCCAGTTTCACACTTTTCACTATCTTTCACTGCCTTTTCAAGAATGTGTCACTTTTATCTTTTTATTAGCTTTCTCAATACTAAATAGCCATTCAACAGATACCTATTGGTTCCTTCTCTGAACAAAACTTTTATTGAGGACTTATAGATATAAATGTACCATTTGTTCCTCTATAGACATATTTGTATGAAACAATAAATAGTCTCAGAACTCTACCTTGCCTTTTTAATACTTTCTTTTACTAAAGGTCTAATTGTATAGCTTTGTGTTTTTAGGGGATTTGAGGCAAAAGGATATATATGGTTAGACTGGGGAGGAGTACATAAAATGACATTTAGCAGCACTGAGAGCTCCAATGTTGACCACATAAAAACAGACGACTTGATGGGAAACATTGTTCCTTAGAAGACTCTCTTCTGACCAACCACATCATAATCTCATTCTGAGAGGCTCTATTTTATCCTATTCTGAGCACTAGTTGCAAAATTCAATAACCATACATATCAGAATTTCAATTCAAATGCATTACTTTGTATGCATTACTTCTAAAACAGTAGTGAATACTTTCTTATAGATTAGAATAACTAGACCGTGTAAAAAATACAATTCCTATAAGTATAAAATGTTATACTATATAAATAAATGTATTCTTTTATTTTCTCTAGTAATACAAATAGAGTGAGATTCTATTGAAAATACTGGCTGTGTTCCATGATGACTGTATTTATGAATGGGTCTATTCTGAATTGATATCACATTCTTGCCTAAAGGATTAGGACTTTTCTTTCAGTTGCTATTTTCCTCGACCTCACATGAAATTGTTGACAATTATTTCTTCCACGAAACTCTCTTCTCTCTTGGCTTGCATATTACCACTCTTTCTTAATTTTCAAATTACCTCTTTGCCTGGTCCTTTTCTGTTTCTTTTATAAACTACCATTCTTTTCCTTGTTCCTTATATGTTAGTAATTTTCAGGGTTTTATCCTTTGTGCTTTCCCATATTACTCTATATACTTTCCATGAGCAATTCTCTATGGGTATATTCACCTACTTGCAAAACTTCAACTCTATCTACTCTACCTCCTTTATGCTAATGGATCTCAATTCTACATTCCTTGGGCTCTAGGCTACAGCTTCATTCACCTTCTAAATATTTTTCCTGATTGCTTTGAACCTACCTCATTTTCAAGATCCAAACTGAAATGATTTCCTTTTCTTTGATCCTATTCTCTCCTTCTCACGTCTCCTTATTTTGATGAATGGAACCATGATATGGATTGAATTGGGTCCCCACCCTCAAATTCTTATGTTGAAACCCTAGCCCCCCACATTACCTTAGAATATGGCTTTATTTGAAAATAGGGTCTTTACAGAGGCAGTCAAGTTAAAATGAAGTCATTAGTGTAGGCTATAATCAACAATGATTGGTATTCTTATAAAAAGGAGGAATTTGGAAATAGACACTCACAAACAGAGAACACCATGTGAAGATGAAGGCAGAGATCAGGGTGATGCTTCTATAAGCCAAAGAATGTCAAAGATTGCCAGCAAACCACCAGAAGCTAAGAAGGTGGCCTGGAACAGATCTTTCCTTAGCACCTTCAGAGGGAGCATGGCCCTGCCAACACCTTGATCTTGGACTTCTATCCTTCCAAGTTATGAGACAATAAATTTCTGTTGTTTAAACCACTTAGTTTGTGGTACTTTGTTATAGCAGGCCTAGAAAACTAATAGAGCCATCATACACCAAGTCATAAAAATGAAAACAAGAAGCCAAAAAAAACCCCAACCATCATCCTGGACTCCTTTCTTTTTTTCACCCTCATATTCAAGTGTTCAATAAGTTCAGTTCTTTCTAACTCCTAAAGTATTCTTGGATCAGTTTCTTCATCATCATCATCTCCACTGCCATTTTTCTAGGGCAGGCTTTCTTCCATTGCCTAGGCTCATAATAGACCCCTTTTGAATCTCTCCTGCCTCTAGCCTCATCCCCACCCCATCAATATTACATGTTGTTAGGAGAGTCTGGAAAAGAAGCTGGAAATGACTCCTTATCACCCATGCAATAAAGAAAAAAATCCAACTCCTTAGTATCCAAGGTCTTTTAAGACAATTCATTTTACCAGCTTCTCATACCTATGCTTTAGTAGTGCTGAGCTGCTTGCTCACCCTTGAATATATCATGCTCTCCTATTGCCTCCACACATGCTGTTTACTTTCTTGAAACATGCTTCTCTTCCTTTTTCCTTTCATGCCTAAGAAACTCCTACTAATCTGTTAAGATTAAGCTTGAACTTTATACTGTGACCGTCCTTGTGCTATCTGTCTCCCCCACTTTACTGTGAGCTCTAGAAAGGCAGGGATTGGCATTTGCATCTGTAACCTTGGTGCCTGGAAATATATTAGAATGAATACACAAATGAATATGTCCTTTTGTTTATCCACAAAGTGAAAATATTAGAGCATAATATTCATGAATAAGTTTCTGTGTGTGTATTAAAACTATTCTTTAGGGTAAGTTAATTCAGTTATGATTGTTTTTTGGTAAAGAGGGCTGGCCATATCTGTCTTTCATAGTTCAGTATATACTGCAAATCTTTTAGTTTTTCTGTGTGCTTTGAAACCTCCAATGAGAGAGTTCTATTGAAGATCTGTTAGTTCAGTGGTCACTATAGGGTAGAGTTAAATTCATCTTTCTACTCTTTAGATCTTTAAAATTTTTTTTAGGTCTGTCAACTCTCCTCAGATATCTTGTAAAAGAATCAAAAGCAGTTAGTTTGCTGCTATAGTCATATAGTGACATAGGAGAAATGAAACACTGCATTACTACACAGAAGGCCTAGTTGCTACTTTCTACTTCAATAACCAAATGTTTGGTTATTGATACCACTTTATTTTGATACCACTTTATTTTATGAAGGGAAAGGGTTAAATGATCCTCATTTCTACTAGGTTGCATAAGTTGTTTAATAAAACTCCACTCTCCCCCAATCCAGTGAGTTCCCTTATCTTGTATTACTGCCTCCAGGTAGCTAATGCTTGAGCACATTTTTATTATCTTTAAATAGTAAGAAAACCATTCCCAGTTATGCATATCTCCCTTTTCTTTCTCCCTAGGTAGGGACAGGGCACCAACATACACATATAGAGCTTAGTTAACACATCACAAAAAACATATTGCCAAAAAATATTCAGGGTTTTCTTGTGAAACAGTAGCAAGTCCCTTTGGACCACAGCACTGGAAGTGTTCCACTAAACCTTTAATGTGAATTTGCTCAATGGGACCGTGCATACAGGTGTAGAACAATTATTAGATTTGATATCTGAATGAGCTCAGGTTCCCATTAGAGTCTGACTGCTTCAATGACCCCATTATTTTGTTTCCACTACTCCCAGAACTGATCAATTTAATTATTCTGACTAACGAAACATTTAGGACATGAATTTCTGATTTGTTTTAAACCATATGGGACATCTAAAAGTGCTTCACTTAAAGAAAATCACAACATAGAAGAAATGACTATGAGAATATGTTAGATGCTTAGAAGTAGGGCAGGGCCAAGATCCACACTGGGTACACAGATACTGTCTTTCCCGGAATGGTCCTCTCTTTAGGTTACTCCTAATGACCAGTTACATCTTAGCAATTTCATTCTTCCCTGGAATACTAAAAACAGAAAGCATTAATTTGGCAATGGGGGTAAGGGCACAGAGGCAGTTGAACTAAAATCATGTGCTCCCTGCTATAATACATTCAGATCCTTAAAACAGCTAATGTCCACAAGGGCAAATAAAACACTTTTCAGAGTAAGCCAATTACAGAGATTCTTTGGCAAGGAGAATATAGAACAAGAAAAGTAAGAAAACGGAACTAACTTTAGAGCTGATGTATAAGGACTATGGCCTTTTACAGGTAGAAAGTAAGATCAAATTATATTTCTTAATAAAAAGCATATCACCTTTGAAATACTGGATTTTGACATTAACTTTAGTTGAAGTGGTATATTAGGAATAGTATGCACCTTGGTAAGAAAAAAAATACACTATTTGACACAGACATATACTGATTCTGGTAAGTCACAGTTACTTCATAACTGGCATTCTCACAAGCAACTCCAACATCACCCATTCTTTCAGTTTATATTAATGAGTATTAAAAAGTTATGTGTTTACCTAAAGGAAAAGAAGGCATAAAAGTATTACTGGTCTCTAAAATTTTACAGATGTCAGTTTATTTCTCATCAGTGAATGCATCTGTCCTTAAAAAGAATCAAAGTGACATCAAAATGGTCCCCTTTACCCCTTGTATCCTTTCACTAATGATATGTAATGGCTGCTGAGCCTGCATTAAATGTGTTTGTGTCCAATCCTATTCCCATCATTTTACAATTCAATCTGATTTCTTTAAAAAAAAAAGGAAGTCACAGGAAATGAGCACAAGTTCCTGCTTTGAGGCATTCCCTGACATTGGCCTTCACTTTGTACTTCTGCTCAAAGTGCCTAATTTGACAAAGCACACAGAGAGTCAGGAGATAATTCTCTTTACCTCCTTTCCAAAACTGTCTGACAGGAGTCAATAGTGATTCTTTCCAACAGCTACAATCTAACAATTTTAGATGAAAATCTGGGGAAGCTTTCTAGCTATTCCTTACATTATTTTATTATAGAGGGGTGTAAAAATGCATTTGCCTCAGTGGGCTTATTCTCCTCCTCTGGTCCAACTCAATCCAATTTAACAGTTGGCAGTTTAAATAACAGAAGTTACAGGCTGCCGTGCACAGACGCTTTGCATGCCACTTGAAAGCAAAGGATTCAGAGATGGAAGCAAAAAATGGAAAGAAAAAAAGCAGCTTCTCTTCTATAAAAGAATTTCTTTAATAACAGCAGCTGGAAAAAAATTCTCTGAGCTTGTGTCCTTCCCCTACTGTTTTATATAAAGCAGCTATCATACTTTTTTCCCTAGGCTACATCTACTGACAGACTGTCAAAAGCAAACAACTTTTCACCTTATATTGCAATAATCATGCACTGTATTTTTAATGCACTCAAAACAAATTTTCTTATTATAACATCACAGTGACAATCCTCCCAAAATGCTCAATGTAAAATGATATATTTTAAATACGATAATCATAAAGGCAGCCTATCCATAATTACTCTTTTTAGGTTAAGTAAAATATCGACATTTTTTATTCATGTTTAGGTTAACATTTGCAATTCAGCTTTTTGCAATATTTAAATGGAATTGAATGTGTTATGGAAAAACTTTTAAGAAAAGAGCAAACGTTAAAACTTGTTCTTTCTTGAGTAGGTTGTCATCCTTACTGTCCACCCATTGCTTTCATCATGTAACATTAGAGAAAAACTCAGATTTGATGCTAACTGGATGAGCCTATGATTTATTACATGTTAGCTAAGTCTATATCCACCAACTGTGACTCAACTCAATTTTGAATTTACTTAATTATTATATAGAAAGAATGTCTATTTTTATACAATGTGCTACAATTACAAGGATTAATAGACATAATTCACAAGCTTCTGACACATTCAGATTATAAATTGGTTAGTGTGGGGGCGCCTGGGTGGCTCAGTTGGTTAAGCAGCTGCCTTCGGCTCAGGTCATGATCCTGGGGTCCTGGGATCGAGCCCCGCATCGGGCTCCCTGCTCTGCAGGAAGCCTGCTTCTCCCTCTCCCTCTGCCTGCCTCTCTGCCTACTTGTTCTCTCTCTCTCTATCTCTCTGTCAAATAAATAAATAAAATCTTTAAAAAAAAATTGGTTAGTGTGAAGGAAGGGGAGGGATCAAATCTGTCATAGTATCTTAATATATATAAACTACATATACATTTGCGCATATAAACTAACTTTGGGAGCAATGATGATGTCTGTAACTTTAAATGCCAATATTCTATAGGTTAGGTCTGAGGGGAGGCATGGCTCAGAAAAATAAATTATTAATAAGTATATAAATAAATGCCTTAAGTGCCTTCCTGTCGAATTATGAAAAATAGCTCTAATCTTGCTATGCACTCCTCCCCTACTAGCTCAGTTTTTGACTCTCGGGCTTTGAAGCACTCTAGAAGGGAAATTAGTTGATATTTTGCACCACATGGTTACCTTCCCTAAGCATCTCCAGCTTCTATAGCATTTTTAGATGCACCATTACATTATCCACTCCAGGATTCGGTATAGTTTGCTTCCTCTTTGTCTGTCCTTCAGCAAGAGAGTTTTAACTAGTCACCATTTTATCATGAACCTGAAGACCAACTATCCCTGTACTTTTGCTTTTCTTGGGCTAAACATTTTCAAACATGTCCATCCCTCATCATAGATTCAAGCAAAAGAGGCACCTGGGTGGCTCAGTCTGTTAAGTGCCTGCCTTTGGCTCAGGTCATGATCCCAGGGTCCTGGGATCGAGCCCCTCACTGGGCTCTCCACTCAGCGGGGAGCGTGCTTCTCCTTCTGCCTCTGCTGCTCCCCCTGCTTGTGCTCGCTCTCTCTCTCTGTCAAATAAATAAATAAACTCTTTAGAAAAAAGATTCAAGCAAAAAGGAGTTTTTGATACCACATCAGTTCTCAATCCATGCAGGTCACTAAAGTGTTTTTTTTTTTTTTTTTTTTTTGAGATATCTATTTCTAAAAAGAACCTTATGAACTTGGATAATAATTTGGGGATAACCATTGAAACATGGAATTTTAGAGCTGGAAGGGAATTTATGGATTACATGAAGATTAACCTCTCATTTTATAGATGATGATACTGACTTCCAGAAAAGAGAACTAACTTGTTATAAATACTCTGCACAATGAAGATATGGAACTGAGAAGCTTAAAGTAGGGAAAGGGATGTAAGATAATGAACCATATAACCATAATTATTCTATCATTCATTTATTGGATAATATATAATCACAATTTTATAAAATATGTAGTCATGAAGAGAGATAATATGACAGATATTCTGATGATCCTGTATGATAACCATTCTAAAGAAAGTAATTAGGGAGTAACAATAAGTTTAAAACTCCTGTAATTTTATAACACAACATTCAGTATTTTAGTTCTTTGGTAAGGAAAAGTCCACTGGATCCTATATATAAATCCGATAATGACGATGTTTTATATATATCTCCTATAAACACATTTATATCATGTACTGCCCACAAAGTCCTTAAAGTACACATTTACACAAAGACCTGAAAAGAAAAGAACACAGCTGTCTGGGCTAATGTCTTGGTGAGATACACTTTGGGATGGGTAGATATATGTACCTAGACACAAACATATGTAAATATATCTATATATGTATATATTTGATGTTTGGCCCCACATCTTTATTAAAAGGCATTAGATTTCTGTATAGTTTAGACTGAAAAGTTAAAAGCTCATCTACTTGCAAATTTAAGTTAGAAAAGTCAGTGCACTGCCCTCTCTGGTAATTTCAACCTGTTCCACATTGTTGATGGAAGGAGCTCAGAGCTGCTGGTATCATGTTAATGTTCACTGTCATTGCTTTTTATCAATCTTTATCCTAATCTTAATGTTATTTACATACAATATGTGTTTTAGTATTTGAGATACTGTTTGTACGGTTTTGCTGTGAGCTGGGTATTTTAATTTAGGTTGAATGGTAATAAACTATGATTCAAAGCCAACTGTCAGAGGAAAAAGTTAAATGGGAGGTCTGTTTCATAAAGTCTCTATTTCCAGTTATTCTCTGATAATGTACAGTGAGCTGTACATTATCAACAGAAGTATTTAGAACTTGACTAGAAAGCAATACCTTTTTTGCATGCATTCTTTATGCCACTTATTTTTGGATACCTGTTTTAAAATGCTATAAATGTTGTTCCTTTCACTGATTTTAACTCAAATTCTTTTTCTGTACAACTACCTTCTTTTTTTTTTTTTTAAAGATTTTATTTATTTATTTGACAGAGAGAGAGACAGCGAGAGAGGGAACACAAGCAGAGGGAGTGGGAGAGGGAGAAGCAGGCTTCCCGCTGAGCAGAGAGCTGATGCTGGGCTCCATCCCCGGACCCTGGCATCATGACCTGAGCTGAAGGCAGACACTGAACGACTGAGCCACCCAGGCGCCCCTGTACAACTACCTTCTTATCAAGGTTTCTTACTCCTGTGAGCCACAAACATAGTGTGACTAAAAGCAAAAGAAGATGGAAGTCTGTGTATACATGGTTTACATATATGAATCTTATTACATTATAGTCACATTTCCTATTTCTAAAATATTTACCTTTCCTCCCAGACTCTTCCTTTTTTTTGTTCAAATAAGACTGTTTTTCAGTTCATCTTTCTATGTGCTTCATACAAGTACCCCCTCCTTCCCCCACCTTAAAATATGGGTTATCATCTGGTGCACATTTCCAATCTCAGTTAACATTCCAGCAGTCACATAGAAGCTAGTATTGCAATCATCCCAATGCAGCCTTAATAATATATGATGAGTCAGAAAACATTCTCATAGTTAATATACTTTATTGTACTAATTACCCCTTGATGCTTCTATTTAGTCCTTATCACTTGCTATTTATGATTTTCCACACCTTATTTCAAAAGTTTCCTTGTTTGCCTTATGTGTTGTATTATGTAATGCTATCTTAATTTCCTGTTGTAATTAGTCAGCATGTCAACATCATGCACTAATTTAAATAAAACTTCCAATTTTTTTATCAGCTCATAAGTTTTATTTTTTAATTTGATTATGTAGCTCATAAGTTTTATTTAATTGAAATCATTAAGTAGACAATCTTGCTTCATGTTTGGATTCCACTTAAATTGCTTATATAATTTTGAATTGCTTTGTATCAAATCTTCTATATGCCCTTATAATAATTTTTATAGCAACAGTATACATTAAATGAGGAAAAGCAGCACACTTTTTTAAAAAAAGATTTCTCTTAAAAATATGCAGCTTTCTGAGCGATATTGAGCACTTTTTCATGTGTCTGTTGGCCATTTGGATGTCTTCTTTGGAAAAATGTCTGTTCATGTCTTCTGACCATTTCTTGATTGGATTCTTTGTTCTTTGGGTGTTGAGTTTGATGAGTTCTTTATAGATTTTGGATACTAGCCCTTTATCTGATATGTCATTTGCAAATATCTTCTCCCATTCGGTCGGTTGTCTTTTGGTTTTGTTGACTGTTTCCTTTGCTTTGCAAAAGCTTTTTATCTTGATCTGTACCTCTGAGACAAATAATGCAAGATATGTTAAGAAAAAAAAAGAAGAAGAAGAAGGTAGCGGGAGGGGAGGAATGAAGCGGGGGAAATCGGAGGGGTGGACGAACCATGAGAGAAGATGGACTCTGAAAAACAAACTGAGGGTGCTAGAGGGGAGGGGGGTGGGAGGATGGGTTGGCCTGGTGGTGGGTATTGAGGAGGGCACGTTCTGCATGGAGCACTGGGTGTTGTGCACGAACAATGAATCATGGAACACTTCATCTAGAACTAATGATGTAATGTATGGGGATTAACATAAGAATAAAAAAAAATTAAAAAAAAAATATGCAGCTTTCTAAAAAATTATTGTATATGTTAAAAACTATACTATGAGCCATAACACACAGTGTGCCTTCTTTTTGTTGGGAACTAGCCCCTTGAAAAGCACCATGGCAGAAAAGAGCAATGTCCTAGGCTCTGAAGAGAACTGCCTACTGAACTGATGCCTAGTTTTTGTCAAACAAGGATAGGGATAATATTTCAGACCTCACATGGTTACTATCAAGATCAAATAAAATCTTCTCTGTAGAGTACCAAGGAACAATGTGTGGTACATAGTAGGCATTCAATTCATTCAGTGTTAGCTGCATATAAATCTGAATCTTAGCTGTGTGTGCCAACCTGGGGGAAGGGAGAACAACTATCAACTGACAGGTAAAGGTCAAGAATGAGCTACTGAGTATTGAGAGGAAGGTAGAGAAAATAAGCAATAACAAGCTTACTCTTTGTGTATTTATTTAGTGGGGGAAATAATTTATACAGAGGAAAGATTTAAAATGCAGATTGTCAGGATTTATGAGGAAAAGATTTCCTCTTTTCTCATTACTATAATAAACAGTGATCAAAAATGCCTCATCAGACTATGGAAGATAATGAAGGGAACTACAACTTCAATTACATCCCTGATTTATAGATAATGTTGCAACATCTCAAACACTGAACATCATATTTACCACGATCTATTTGCAAAGATGTGTGTTATGTGTTTTAGGGGTATGATGGGGAATCATTTTTCATTTCATTCTTTTCAAATTACAATGCACTTAAATAACTGTTCCAGAAAGAAAATGCAAATGCACATTAAACTATATTCCTTCAAATTCTCTTTTAATATGTCTCAACATACACACATTATAGATATAATCAGTGTTTATATACTCTCTTGTGATCTAATTCTTTTTTTTCCTTTTTTTAAAAGATTATTTATTTATTTATTTGACACAGAGAGAGACAGATAGAGAGAGAGCACAAGCAGGGGGAGCAACAGAGGGAGAGAGAGAAGCAGGCTCTCCGCTGAGCAGGGAGCCCGACGCAGGGCTCAATCCCAGGACCTTGAGATCATGACCTGAGCCAAAGGCAGACGCTTAACCAACTGAGTCACCCAGGTGCCCCGTGATCTAATTCTTTCACTTAACATTGTTTTGTGTAGACATTTCCATGAATTGTCATGCGATGGAACCACCATCAAACTATTATTACCTGTTTCCCTACAGCTCTCCCAACACCTCACTTTGTGCTTAGACATTCTAATAGATATATGTTTCTACCTTACTATTGTTTTATTTTTGAGAGAGAGAGAGAGAGAATGTGAACTGGGGGGGGGGAAGAGGGAGGGGGTGAGAGAGAGAGAATCTTAAGCAGGCTCCACACCCAGCATGGAGCCTGGCGCAGGGCTTGAACCCAGGCCCCTGAGATCATGACCTGAGCCAAAATCAAGAGTTGGATGCTTAACCAACTGAGCCACCCAGGTACCCCTCCACCTTACTGTTATTTTAATTTGAGTTTCTTTACTTGATGGTGAAAGATGTGTTTTTCTATGTGATGATTTATTGTGTATGTTTTTTTTCCCTGTAGACTTCCTCTCCTCACGTCTTTTTTTCCTTATGTGAACTGCCTTCTGAGCCACGTCTGCAAGCCCCTCACATATTATGTATAATATCAAAATGGCCAAATTTGTTGATTACTCTGGCAAAACTGTATAACTAAATGATACAGCTATATACCTAATCATTGCCAATTCTTCAATGCTTTGAACCCCAATATCCAAATGGTCTTCAATTCCTCTGATAAGTCTCTAAAATTTTTCTCAATCTATTCTTCTCTCTCCCAGATGACTTTGGTCTCCTCACAGTTTTATTTACTTTTTAATTGTTTTTTAAAATTATATTTGTAGAAAGAATTACTATCAGAGACCCTTGTGGTGTTAATGAAAGACTTGCCCCTCATGTAGCACACTACCTACACTTGTGGGTTCATCAGCCAGCCAGTAGCCTCAGCTGTAAGCTCTAAGGATGTGCAGTCACAATTGGTTTTTTACAATCTAGCCTAATCTCATTCACAGCCCAGCCTTGTATCACCATTGTTCCCATGAGTTCTACATTACATCTAATTGGACTACTCATTGTTCCTGAATATTTCTTCTTGCTTTTCTTCTACCAGGTCTTTGTTCACATCATTTCACCTCCCTTATTAGGCTCTGGTCCCCTTTCTGACTACTCCAAATGCCTGTCTTACACATCCTTTATATTTCATCTCAAATATGAATGACTTCCTAAAGCTTTTTCTGATATTTCTCAACTGAATATGGCTTCTCCTATCTATGAACCCCAGAGCAGTTTGTAGCTTCTTTATTTTCCCCGGTAAGAATTATTTATTTGTTTTATTGCCTTGGAACAGTTTGTAAGCTATTGAGGACAGAGGCTGCAACTCATATTTTTCTGCAAATGCTCTACACAGAGTAGGTGTTCAGTATTTTTTCTTGAATTAAATATTCTCCAAGGTTTGAAAATTCTTATGACACCAAGAACACTGTCTCATACGTTTGCATCATCCCAGCACTTAACACATATATGGAATGAATAAAAATAAGAAACCTGAATGCTTTCAAGGTTATATAATTGGATATAACTTTCAAGAAAATAGGGCACCTGGGTGGCTCAGACGGTTAAGCGTCTGCCTTCGGCTCAGGTCATGCTCCCAGAGTCCTGGGATCGAGTCCCGCATCGGGCTCCCTGCTCCTTGGGAGCCTGCTTCTCCCTCTGCTTCTCTCTCTCTCTCTGTCTCTCATGAATAAATAAATAAAATCTTAAAAAAAAAAAAAAAAGAAAATATATATTCCTATCTTCCTAAATATAAGGCATGCCTCCCCACTTCAGTTATATCTCAGAAAAAAAAGGAAAATATCTTTTATTCAAGTACTTAATAAATTCTTTAATTGTAAGGGGCCTTATCTAAATTATTTTATTTTTAATATTAAAGTACTCTTTAGAGAACACAGTCTGGGACCTCAATTAATATGAGTTTTAGGTGATTATAGAGGCAAATTTACAGAATTGGGGGGGGGGTTAAAGGCAATGAAATGTAACATAGACCTAAGGATTATTTACAGGGTGTGACTTTATAGTATTAACTGTTGGATATCATTGAAAAAAAGACTTTGAAAGATCACTTAAAATTGCAATACAGTAAATACCTAGAAAAGATAAAAAAATACAGACATTTAGAATGAATGGAATAATCAACTTACCTAGTGTTATGCAAATGGATATTTGTGGCTTGACATCAAAATGACAGTGATGCTAGCATACACTGATTAGTGTTGTATCTTTACTTAACAACTTAGATGAACATGAATGTAGTGTCTTCCAGAAAGCTGTTAGGTGACTCAAAATTGGTTCTCACGCTTATAGAAACATTGATGTCAGAGATATTTGTGAAGAATTTGAACAAAACTGATTTACAAAATGGGATGGTGGGGGAAGAAAGCAGGGGTTCTTCATGAAGATATTATTTTACACCATATGCAATTTGAATATATCTGTATAATTAAAATTGTTATCATAATTAGATATTTTACTGTGTCATCTACATTTCCAAAAGGCTACCTATATTCAAAATGGTCAAAAAACTTAAATCATATTAGGAAAATGGAGGCACACCTTATCCATCACATCTCTTACAAGCTTTTGAATTCAGGATAATGCACATGGCTCTAAAGCCCACAATAACAGTAAGAACTGCCATTTACTTAGCGTTTACTAGGTGCCATGCACTTTGTTAAGTGACTTGCATATCTTACATATCAATGATTCTTCAATCAATCCTACAGGGTAGGTATTATGAGCCATTTTACAAATGAGTATGTGCCTCCAAGAAATTAAAAATCTTGCTCAAGACCATGCAGTTAATAAGGAGTGGACATCAGTGAAGTTTCAAACCCTATAACCTGAACCACTACACCATAGTGCCTCCACAAGCACTGAGCCTGAATTTCTAAGTCCATCATTTTGACAGGATGGTGTTTTATATAAACAAATGTGAAGTCAAAAAAGTAGGACAAGAACAAGGAGTTTTGTAATCCAAAATGCATTACCATCTTCAATACTAACACTTTTAATACATTTTTTATTTTTAATAAATTTTTAAACTAAAAACCTAAAGAATACCATACTCATAATCTATTTAGCCTCCCAATTCTATTTCTTGTGAGTCACCTCTATAGAAAAGAATGGTTTGTCCTCTGCTTCTCTAACCTTCTATTTGCTAACAATGTGTTTACAATGCATGAATTGACCTGGATTACTTTACTTTTTATTTTATTTTTTTAAAGATTTTATTTATTTATTTGAGAGAGAGAGACTGAGAGAGAGAGCACATGAGAGGGGGGAGGGTCAGAGGGAGAAGCAGACTCCCTGCCGAGCAGGGAGCCCGATGCGGGACTCGATCCAGGGACTCCAGGATCATGACCTGAGCCGAAGGCAGTCGCTTAACCAACTGAGCCACCCAGGCGCCCTTACTTTACTTTTTAAAACATCCTATTTCTTTACAACTTCCGGGGTAACTTATTCCATAAGTCAGATATAATTCTTCCCATTCCCCATTGTTTACCTCTGTAATCTTTCAAGGATACTCCTTAGTTCCAATACTCTTGGGTTTGGTAAACAGGTTTGTGTATATCCTATCCAAACCTGTTATGATGTTATGATTTGATGGACTCTGAGCATAGCCCCCACTCAGCCATTATCTTTCCCAACAGAAGAGCCCTAATTTTTTACCCTTTCATAGCAGGGAATCCTCACTATTTGCTGGTTCAGTGCAAATGTTTTCTCTTATCTGATACAGCTTTTTAAAAAGAAGGGGCGGGAGAAAATATTTGCAAACAACATATCAGATAAAGGGCTAGTATCCAAAATCTATAAAGAACTTATCAAACTCAACACCCAAAGAACAAATGATCTGATCAAGAAATATGCAAAAGACATGAAGACATTTTTCCAAAGAAGACATCCAAATGGCCAACAGACACATGAAAAAGTGCTCAACATCGCTCGGCATCAGAGAAATCCAAATCAAAACTTCAATGAGATACCACCTCACACCAATCAGAATGGCTAAAATTAACAAGTCAGGAAACGACAGATGTTGGCGAGGATGCGGAGAAAGGGGGACCCTCCTACACTGTTGGTGGGAATGCAAGCTGGTGCAGCCACTCTGGAAAACAGTATGGAGGTTCCTCAAAAAGTTGAAAATAGAGCTACCATACAACCCAGCAATTGCACTACTGGGTATTTACCCCAAAGATACAAATGTAGGGATCTGAAGGGGTACATGCACCCCGATGTTTATAGCAGCAATGTCCACAATAGCCAAACCATGGAAAGAGCCAAGATGAA
>NC_138385.1:42379701-42396289 GCF_054177405.1 Leptonychotes weddellii
AAAGACATGTATCATATGATCTCACTGATATGAGGAATTCTTAATCTCAGGAAACAACCTGAGGGTTGCTGGAGTGGTGGGGGTTGGGAGGGATAGGGTGACTGGGTGATAGACATTGGGGAAGGTATGTGCTATGGTGAGCGCTGTGAATTGTGCAAGACTGTTGAATCACAGACCTGTACCTCTGAAACAAATAATACATTATATGTTAAAAAAAAGAAGATAGTAGGAAGGGAAAAATGAAGGGGGGAAATCGGAGGGGGAGACGAACCATGAGAGACTATGGACTCTGAGAAACAAACTTAGGGTTCTAGAGGGGAGGGGGTAGAGGGATGGGTTAGCCTGGGATGGGTATTAAGGAGGGCACGTACTGCATGGAGAACTGGGTGTTATATGCAAACAATGAATCATGGAACACTAAAAAAAAAAAAAAATGATAAAATAAAATTAAAAAAAAAAAAGAAGGGGCAACCAGAATTACATTAAGTCTGGAGGACCTTAATCCTGTACTAAGGAAGTAGAATGTCTTCTGTTTAGATGCCAGTCTCTTTCCAGATGTTGACCAGCAAAATGTTGACCTTTGAGGGTACAGTACCTTCCTGAAATAATTTTTTTTCAGGGAACAGTTACCAGTCACTGTTAGATCCCTTTTCAAGATTGGAACTGAGAAGCAGCAGCCTGCCAGCCTGTGAATGCAACCTGGCTTATTTAACGTTCATTTTTTTTTCCCCCTAAATGCATTACCTTACCCACACGTAACCTCATCTGCCACTTCTCAGCCCACTCATGAGCCTCAAGAGAGCTTCCTGCAGTTTATCCCTGGCAGTTTGACATTTCACTTTCAGTGAACTCAGAACAGTTGAGTGTCAACTGCAAACTCCTACTTCAGTTTCCTTAACTTTTTGATAGAATAAACTATTTCCTTGAAGTAATTAAAGTGTTAATGTTTGAAATTGAAGAAGAAATGGTAAATGTAAAATTATCCTTCAATTAAAAAAATCCTCCACATAGTGATAGTTTTTTTTTTAATTTCACCTTTCTTCACAGTGTTGATGAAAATTAGATGGTAATATAAGCCTAGATTTAGACATGCTACTGGCCTCATATCTCTGAAGGCATAAAACTAAAGGATTAATCTGCCAAATATCCTAAAATGCATTTACTTTCATTGTCATCAATCCTTCCAATTGGTCCCCCCCCAGGTTGCTTTCTAATTCTATATCCCTCTTACATATTTAAAGAGCTTAATGTTTATTGTTACTTCATTTTTAAAACTTTTATTTCCTACTCTAGGAAGCCTTATTAATTTTTATAATACTCCCTTTACAGATTGTAAGATAAATAAAATAGATTTCTAGTTTTTTCAGATGTGCTTCAATTGTATGAGGGTTTATTATGAATTAAGAAAAAATTTAATTAGCAGAATGAAGAGTTTGAAATTTTGTCATAACTAATTTAGTACGTGAAGGAAATATAATTCTAAGGTTTGAGTTATTTTTGGACCAATACAAAATTAATTTGCATAATCCAATTATACTTACTTTTGGGGGTGTCTGTGTGAATGTGTACCACAAAGTGGTTATGTTGGAGTAGGTAATTATAACCGAGGTATTCCCCTTGCCTACAGCCTAGACTAACATGAACTGAATAATTACAGAGTTGCCTTAGTATCTACCTTAGTTTTAAGTTCTGTCCTGAATACAGGCTGCCTTGCCAGTTAAAGTTCCTGAATGATCTGCCTCAAATTTCATGTTGTAAGTAGATGTACCATGATATAGTGGAAAGAGCACAGAATTTGGACTCAGAGATCCTAGGCTCAAATTTTGCTTAGCATCATTCAAGCCAGGAAACTAGGAATGAGTCATTTAACCTCTCTAATCCTCAGTCTCCTCACCTGCAAAATGAGGAGAGAAGCTTTATCTTACTATGTTCACAGATTGTAAAATTAGTTAATAAATAATAGCATATCAGGTAACCATAGTTTTATTATAATTGGTATTATTAACTGTAAGGCTTATCCAAAGATAAACCCTCTTTCAAATGAGCCACTTTGTATCTTTTCTACTATTGATCACTTGAAAAATATTTATGATTTTATGGCTGTATTCATAATAAAAAAACAAAGTATTTTTTCCATGCCATCTTAATAAGCACAGAAGAAATAGCCTTGTTGTTTTTATTTTATGACTTTCTTTTTAGTTCAGATTCTTTAGCACAAGCCACTCTGATGATGTTTAAAACCAAGATATCAAATGACACTGTCATGATCTGGAAATGTCTGCAAAGTCCACTGGGAAGTCTTAGCAAATGTCAGAGTACCTCTAAGGCAAGGCAGATCTTCAGGATGGATAATGATTCAAGAGTTTAGTACTAAAGATACAGCAGGGTGCTGGGGAAAGGCCTGCTTGAGGCTCAAAGGTCAAGCAGTACAAGCTTAATGCCGAGTAAAGTAAAAGGTCACTTAGCATTGTGATTAGTGATGCTGAATGGGTGCAGGGTGATGTAACAGATATAGTCAACTAACACTTCCATTTCAGGAGGTGTCAGAATAGATACTTTCATCCATTCCCCTTCCTTTCTGGCAAGTAATTACTTAGAAAAGCCAACAACTGAAAATACATCCTAGGTAGCAGTTAACTGTTCAGTAGTCAGTAGTCTACCATTGTTGAGTGCCTTAAACAAACTGAGGGTTCTAGAGGGGAGGGGGGTGGGGGATGGGTTAGCCTGGTGATGGGTATTAAGGAGGGCACATTCTGCATGGAGCACTGGGTGTTATACGCAAACAATGAATCATGGAACACTACATCAAAAACTAATGATGTAATGTATGGTGATTAACATAACATAATAATAAAAAAAAAAAGTACAATCTTCCAGTTACAAAATAAAAAGAAAAAAAAAGGGCACTGTAGTGGAGATAACTCACAGACTTTAAGAGAAGAGAGATTATCTCTCCATATTTCTTAAGAATGGTCCTACTGATATGTCTATCACTGGCAATTTAATTGTTGATTTTTCTTCAAAAGGAAAACAAACACATACAAAAACCTGAAAAAGAAATTGATCCAAGTAGGTAACACTAAATCAAATAATACACAAAATAATATATGGCAGTTATATAATGATAAGCACTAAAGACACCAAGAAATCCCCATTAACACTATCCCAATGCCACTACCACCAATAACAAAGTATTCCCCCAAATAGAAAATTAAACGTTTTTTGCCCCCTCATCTGCCTCAAATAATTATAAGGAATGCTGAGATATATGGTAATGTGTGAAAGTTAGCCCTACATATTCATAATATGAAGGACTTGTTGCAATGGTTAGCATAATAAAATCCTTGTTAGTGTAAAGTATAATTAGAGTTGGACCTAAGGGTTCTTCATGTGGCATCTTCAAGGGCTGAAGTGAAATAAAAAATGACACAGTTGAGAAAGAGAATATACATTTTAATCTCAGTTTAATCTAGTAAGAGCATTAAAGGATTTACCCTCATAGCCAACTGGCTATTCATATGTATACTGTAGTAGACATACAGGTTAGACTGCAAGCTACTTGAGGATATCTTTCTGTCTTTAACACCTAACATGGGGCTTGCCACAAAGCTTGAGGCCAATGAAACTATGTTGAATTAAATTTATAGAAATTTTGCTGTCATTTGGACTTAGAGTCTTATATGTAGAGGGAAAAAATGATAAGATAGCAAGTGAATGAAAACATATGCTAGGAATTTAGAGGGAGACCCTCTTTTTCATGTTTGTATCTCTGGCATCTAATGCTGGTCCTGGCATGTGGGCAACCCTCAGAAAATGTTGAAATACCAGTGTGTCACAGAGAGAAGGTGAAATTTGATCTGGGTCCTGAGAGGCAGGTAGGATTTGAAGAGGTTTGTTCCCAACACTTCTTAGCAGCAGTTTCTAGGGATATCCCTCCTCCAACCCCATACAAATTTATATGAGTCTCTTCTTTGTTAAGGCATGACCTCTTTTACTATGATGTGATACCTATCCCAATTTTCTGGTAGGTCAGGTTTGTTTAAATCAGAGTTGGGACATTGGACTAGAAGACAAGTGTCAGTGAATATCTGTCTTGCTGTAGAATAGAGCTACTTTTGACTTTAAATCCTCATGGTTTCATATTATTTATATATTTTTTTGCTTAAATTTTTACTTTGTTCTTGATTATTTTAATTCAGCAAATATTTGCCGTGTCTACTCTGCACATGGAAACAAAAAGTGAGCACATAAATTAGAGATGTAATACAACAGTATGGATGATTTTAGCATTTTTAAAAAGCTTTGAATGCCTCTATTTATGGTAAATTATGTGAGCTGCTGTCATTGTTGTCAGGGATTTTTCCCCCAGTATCTGTCCTTTCTATTTCAACGTAAGAGTGCCTTGACATGGCAAGGGGAGTTGCTTAAAACTTACTATTTACAACAACTTATCACTGCAAATCAGAATTGTCTCAATATGGTACACTAACAAATCAGATGCAATTGATGCTGAATCTGATGTAACACAGAAGCTGTAATCTGTAACCCCCAATTATACACATTTTAGTTTGAAGCAGTCCTCATAGTAAATAAAAGTTCTCTATTTGAATATATACATTTATTCTAATGAAATACCTTTCTTACCTTTTCTCTTAGTTAGATACAAGATTTATTTGGACAAGTTTTCTCTGCATAAAGGAAAAAGTGTTTGAAAACCACTGCTCTAGTCTTTTCCTCCAAATTGCTTCCAGAGATATCTTCCTAAAACCTGTATTTGATCATGACCCTCTTCTGTTTAAAACCTGTCTGTGGATCCTATGCCATATAAAAGCTCAAACCCCTTGGTATCAGAACCCTTCTTGGCTGTTGTCTAATCCCCCAACCCTATCTCTTTCCTTGCCCCTTCACATCTGTACCATAAACCATATATTTTTAATTTCTTGCAGTCCTAGGACCATGGCATAGGCTTCATTTCTCCCAACTTTTTATTTATTTTGAGAGACAGCCCGCAGGTGGGGAAGGGGGAGCAGAGAGAGAGGGAGAGAGAGAATCTTAAGCAGGCTCCACGCCCAGTGCAGAGCTCAATGTGGGCTCGATCTAATGACCCTGAGATAATGACCTGAGCCAAAATTAAGAGTTGGATGCTTAACCAACTGAATCACCCAGGCGCCCCTCTCCTAGCTTTTTAAAAACCTGTGCCCAATACCTAGGATATGGACTACACAGTCTGGCATCTTTATCTACTAGAAAAACCACTTTTTATCCTTCAAATTTCAACCTAAATATAAAGCCTTCCCTGATAGCCTGCTGCCTTCTGCCATAGTTCATTTCTTTCTTCCACTGCATTCACCCAGCAACCTGTATACACTACCATTATCCAACTCAACAAATTTTAATGTGACCATTTGTTTCCACCTTGGTTTCCCCAACTAAATTGTCAGTTATATAGGGATAGTGATGTCTCCTGTCATATCTTTGAATCCTTGCTAAGTAAGACAGAATCTAGTTCTTAGATGTTAAGTAATATATACTTGCTGAATAAATAAGAAGTGGCTAACTCAGAATTCATCAATTGCCCAGGGACTAGGGTTGATGTTACCTTTGTTTAGCAAACTCCTTCCCTGGAATCTAAACTTAATCGTATAAATAAGATTATAAGGAGAATATTTAAAATGCTTAAGAGAACAAACTTTTCAAATTCCCTCAAGTACTTTATAAGCGTTAATTTACATAAAGTGATATGCTAATTGCAATTTAGCCATATTTGTTCATTAATATTGGGTCCTTAAGGACCTCTACTAGATAATGGTTTGAATAACTGAATGTGTTGACTTAGAGCTCCTGAACATACTAGAGATAAATAAAAATTCATTTCCTTAAAATTATTCTATAATTCAAATAATTTTCTCTAAATCAAAATGGCCTTTCCAATTTTGCATGATGTTTTATTGACTACTGTTCATTTTTTCTATACTATTTAAATTCATTCCTTGTTACTTTAAGGATAAAAAATATTCACAAGGGTATTAATAGAGGCTTTCTATTATATATTACAAAACCCAAATTCTTTGGCATGAAATAGAAGGCCCTCTACCATCTACCACCTGTTCAATCTCTCATATGCATTCCACTTGTGTATCCTACCACTCCCTACAACTAACCCTATAGTCCAGTTACACCAACTCCTTGCCTTTCTTGAAGGATGCTAGGTCTTTCCATGACAACATATTTTTATACATATTCTTGCTTTTCTCTGGAATGTCCTTTGCACACTCATGGCCATGAATTCACCAAAGAACTCCAATATCCTTTATCCCATGCCTCAGAAGACAGTTCCATAATAAAGCATTTTTGGTCACCTATGACAGTATAAGTCACCCTTTTCTGTGTTCCCACAGCATTTTGTTGAGACATACTATTTATGACACTATATTATAATTACATATTTATGTTCACCCCCATTCAAATGAAGTCTTTGAGTGCAGACACTGCATGTTATTCTTCTTTCTATCCCCAGCATCTAGCATTGTGTCTGGTACAAGGAAGGCACCTGTTGTTGGTTGAATTGTGTCTTCCAAAAAATATGCTGTAGTCCTAACCTGAGGTACCTGTGAATGTGACCTTATTTGGAAATAATCTCTTTGCAGATGTAATCAAATTAAGATGAGGTCATACTGGATTAAGTTGGGGTCTTAGATCCAGTGACTGGCATCCTTATTAGGAGAGAGTGATTTGGTGACACAGAGGACACACAGAGGGAAGAAGGCCATGCAACAAAAGAGGCAGAAATTTGAGTGATGCAGCTGAGCCAAGGAATGCCAACAATGGCTGGCAACCACTAGAAGCTAGTAGTGAGACACTGAACAGATTTTTCCCTCAGAGCCCCCAAAAGGAACCAACCCTGCCAACACCTTGATTTTGGACTTCTAGACTCTAGAACTGTGAGAGAATAAATTTCTGTAAAGTTAAGCCACCAAATTTGTGATAATATATTATGGAAACCCTAGGAAACTAATATAGCACTCAATATATTTTTATTGAATGAGTAAATAAATGGGTGATGAATAACTTAACAGAGAAGATCCTTTTACTTGGTAGAGGATCTATGCCCAATGAATTCTCAAAAGCAGCTATCCTTTTCTGCCAATTAAGAGTCTCAGTAAGCATATGAAAAGTCCCTTTACAATTCCATGCATGCTTAAGTCCAAGATGATCATGGCTGAAGGTAAGGAGACAGACAAAAGACCCATGGAAAATAGACTGCTTTCCTCTACCATCATTCCCACTTGGGACAGAGCAGAGATCGCAAAGCCACAGCTGAAAGAATTAGGATCATGAATGACTCAATGAAATTACCTCTCTATTGTGGGATATTCCCTTTGAAGTTTTTGCTGATGTTTTGTGCTCTAAAGCAGGCCATACAATACTGGAATTCTCATGTGAATGTTCCTGAGTCTGTGGTAGAATGGTAGAGTAGCAGAGATTGTTGCTATTACTGCTGTTGCTTACAAAAACTATTTTAGGGTAAGTTTGCAAGAAAAAAAATACAGTAATTCACACAGTGGATCCATATATAAAACCAGGTAAGATGTTATTTGTCTAGCCATTTCATTAACATGGTCTTTGCTATACAAACACCACCATCCCCTACTGTCATATAAAACATTATTGCCTACAAAACACTTTGATAGTCTTATTTAAGTCAAAATAAAATCCTTTTATTCATTTTTGTTCAGTGAAATTTTCCTTTTCTATCTTATGCTGACATTGATTTCCTAGTTTTTCATCAGAAGTCCGTTTCTTCATCTGTTTCTAATTTTCTTAATGAAGCTTTTTCCCACTCACCCTATTTACAACTATAGTCCATCACATTTAGCATAATGATGTCTCCATAAAAATATTTCAACTCTCACCTTTGTAGCTAGCTCTCTTTTCTTATCTCCCTTACTTGAAAAGTATAGAGTGAAATAAAACACAAAATTGAAGGTAAAGGAAGATTGAATTTTTTAAAGGTGGCCATATAACTACTGTCTTAAAGAATGTGGATCTGGTTTGCAGCCAATGGTCACACAAATATTTCTTTTTTGGCAGTATAGCTATCACCATAAAGAAGCATTATAACTCAATGAGACCCATATTCTTCCTCTCTTCCACTGACCGGTTTAAGTCAAAATAGACACAGATGAGTAATGACAGAATGTAATCCAGGAAAGAGACATGCATTAATAAGCAGACAAAGACATTGTAAAGCATCAAAGAAACATATACCAATGTCCCACCAGTCTGTTTTATTTTTAAATTTCTTTAGAAAGAGCTTGGCTGAAACCAATTTATAATATGCTGTCTACTGATAAAACCCAACACACATGCTGAGAGATCTACAGCTGCCACATTGGGAGATCTCTACTAGGTTTATAGTGACTTTTGGTCTAAGACCAGTGTGGAACAGACTAGTTTTGGGGTCACTGTTTTAAGTGGCTAAGAGATGCCAGACATTATTAGATTTTATTTATGTTGCACACACTTACAATAAGTGCTATAACTTACTTTGTGCCAGGAGCTGATTTAAGCATGTTACAAATATAAATTTACTTCATAACTCTATGAAGTATTTAATCTGATTACCTCCATCTTATACATGAGGAAAATGTGGCACAGAGAAGCCAAACAACTTGCCTAAGTCATACAAATATTAAATTGTAGAGGTAGGATTCAAATCCAGGTAGCTTATCCTCTATAATCCAGGTACTAACCACTATTCTATGCTGCCTTCCAGTGATTAAGATGGATCCAGAGTAGGGAATGGAATTTCTTGGATTATGGGTTAGTTTTAGGATCCCATCAGACTTCATGATTTATTCAATGTCTAAAGTGTGAGAAGGCTTATAGCAGGCACTGTTGACGTTGTATGAGGGAGGTATGTAGTTTTTGAATGAGTTAAGCATAAAGGCCATGTGTAGACCAAAGAAAAATTTAAGGACGTTTAAAAAGCTTTATATGTATCAAGAGATTTCTCAAATACTGAAAGGACTGGAAGGAAGGGCTTTGGATTCTATGCAACAATTCTCCTGTAGGTTAGAAGTAGCATCTGTGAGATAATCACTAGACATGCTGCTATGGATCCTCTGTCTGCTTATAGAAAGATGAACCATTTGAGATGGCTTTCTCCAGCAGAGCATGTCTTAGCTGGTTTATCCACCATGAGAGGACTAACCATTAGTTGAAGTATATATATTCTAGTGGTATATCAAAGGGAGGCTGGAGAATATGAAAATCAAATTTAATAATGTACATATTATGTATGTGAATATATAATGTATATACAAGTAAACTTATACACAGGCACATATAACTAATATACAACTAGAAATATATAACTAGAAATTGTTGAGAGTTTACTATATGCCAGACTCTGTGCTAAATGCTTTATGTAAATTATTAATCATCACACCAAGCCTATCATATAGGTATCATTATTTACCCCCTTTTACCGATGAGAAAAATGAGGTACAAAGAACTATAGTGAGTTAGTAAGTGGGAATTTACAGGATACAAACCCAGGCTGTCTAGCACCATAGCCACATAATCTATTGCATATAATTTGAGTTAGGTCTTATGATTCCTAATATTTTCTTAAAACTCTTTATCTTTACATTTTATCAATCTTTTTTTTAACCTACTCATTGCAAAAAGTCTTTTAAAGTCAGCCAGAGAATAGAATTAAGAATTTGGTAAAATGTTAAAAGTTGCAATTTTGTATTTCAGCACGGGGTTATGCTGAAAATTTTCCCTCTTAGGATTTCTATTTCAGGTTTAAAATACTGCTACTTGGGGCGTCTGGGTGGCTCAGTTGGTTAAGCGACTGCCTTCGGCTCAGGTCATGATCCTGGAGTCCCGGGATCGAGTCCCACATCGGGCTCCCTGCTCAGCAGGGAGTCTGCTTCTCCCTCTTACCCTCCTCCCTCTCATGCTCTCTCTCTCTCATTCTCTCTCTCGCAAATAAATAAAATCTTAAAAAAAAAATCTTAAAAAACTGCTACATATATAATATCCCTAGTAAAAAGTCCATTGTGTTTGTAATTAAGGGAGTCTTAGAAGTTAAAGGCAATAAAGTCTATCCTTGCCACGCCAAAACCCAAAACAAAACAGAACAAAATCCTTAACAGAAAAAAATCCCAGAGAATGGTAAAAATATCTGGCTTATTGGCTAATGTGTGATATGTGAATGGCATCCAATTCTCTGTTACATTTAACAGAAAAAAAATCAAATGCTCTAAAAATGTTGTGAATATTCAATTATCATAATTAAGATGTATTTTGAAGCAATAAATTTCATATCTTTGGCACACTGTGATAAGCTGATACATGTATAAGGTAATTGTAAAATTAAAATTAAACACATTTAGTGCACAAAACAGTAGTAAGAAAAACATAAATTATGTTTATTATTATAGAAATAAACCTAGTGTTATGAGCTGAATTGTGTCCCTCCAAATTCCTACATTGAAACCCTAATCTCCAGTACCCTAGAATGTGATTGCATGTGGAAATAGGGCCTTTAAAGAGGCAATTAAGTTAAAGTGGGTTTGTTAGGGTGGCCTTAGTCCAATATGACTTGTGCCCTATTAAGAAGAGAAAATCAGGGCATAGACAACAAAGAGAAAGGAATGACCATATGAAAACACAGTGAGATGGCAGCCATCTGCAAGCCAACGAAAAAGGCCACAGAAGATATTGAACCTGCCAATACCTTGATCTTGGACTTCTAGTTTCCAGAGTTGTAAGGAAGAAAATTTCTGTTATTTGAGCCACTCAGTCTGTAGTATTTGTTAAGCAACCCTAGAAAACTGATACACATAGTAATAATAAACCAATAACTATTCCCAGCCCTGCAAATTTCTTTCAGTTAAAAGTTCTTTTTCTTTTGGGCTGTTCAGATAGGAGTATATATATTATTTTTCCATTCAGAATTGTATTATCACTAAGACAAACTCTAGCCATCCTGACATTTTCTTTTTACTTTATTTTATAGGAAAGAAATCTGTATTTTCAAAAAGAAAATCGTAATAAGTGAAGAATGAAATGGAATACATCTTTATATCAGGGTGATGGTTCCAGAGCATAAAAACTTATTCCTCAAAGTAGGTATTCTCAAATAAAATTTAACCCTGAATGTTATGATTCCATACATTTGGAAGTCCATTATTTAATTGAGGTTACATTAATTGCTGATTCGATTTATTAAGTATTTCCAAAACTGATTTCCTGATTTTTCATGTAAACTTTTCACATTCTTTTCTCCAAATATGTACAAACAAAATAACTTAGATTCATTAAGATGTTTAGCTTTTTCATTTCTAAGAAATATGGTATATTTCATCAATAAATGAATGGAAAATTTTTCCCCCTTAAGTGGCTTTGTAGATTTCTATACTCAAAATCACTGAGTTTATAGCTAGGGAGAAAATATCAAATATCATCTAGTTCAACAACCTCATTTTATGCAAGGGGAGATTGCTGAGACCTAGAGAGCCTTAACGACCAGATCAAGGTCACACAGTTGTAGACTAAAATCAGTCTTAACTCAAGTCTATACTCTTACCATGATCACTAGGCTGAGTCAGTGCTACTTTAGCAAATCACTAAGTCAGAAATGTTTCATACACAACGATGTAATATTTAACTCATTTTCCAGACTTCATGGAAGTCTGCCATATAATTTGTCTGCCTTTGCCTTCACATTGCCATTTCTGTAGAATGGGAAGAAGAAAGACAAGATATTTAAAACAATGTCTTAGGAAGGAAGTTATATGAGGAATTGCCTGTATGGGAAACTTTATTCTTTGAAAATAACCAGAGTGAGAAATCTACCTAGGGTCTTCTAAAATTAGCCATTGGATGAAACAAATTATGAAGAAAAAATATTTAAAAAAATAAACAACTACGACATGACTGTTTTTACCAAATCGTAACAATGCAGATATTAGTTTCAAAATTCATACAATCAGACAACACCTAGGAAGTGTTACTGATATCATTTATCATCACCTGCAGCTATGACAAACTCAAAACGAGGTTTGGACTACACAAACTGGTGTTACCAGGCAAAATTGCAAAGTAGGTGGCTTCCACCTATTTTGTAGCACTCTTTCACTGCCTCTTAGAGGATGTATAGGGCATTCTTGCTACTCATAATTCCCTAGTATAAGTGCCCAAAGAGGTCCTCTCACTAAATACTCCCTTTTCTATATTACTTCTTCCATTATCCCTGTTCCTCAATGATATATTACATTCACTCAAAATCCATAAAGAAGTCAGAGTGGAGTAATTAATATGAAGGTCTAAAATATTGATAGCATTAGATGCTCTCATTTGAATTTTACAGGAAGATCTTGTTTAATGAAATGCAGCCTGAATTGGTAGATGATATGTGGAAGATCTTGTTGGGCAGATGAATCTTCATAATTCTGCTTATTTATCCCTCTTTAAAAGAAAGGTTCTAAGAATTTCTCATGCTATTTAGATCTCTCTTCTAGATTTTTGGGCTCAGAGTTAAGTGTTGTTGTCCCATGCATGGTAGTGGGAGATAGTTGCAAGGCAGAAGATAAGAAACAAAAGTAACCCTTGCTTCCATCTGGATGACTTTTATTTATTTTTCTTATCTGATTGATGTGGCCAGGACTTCCATTACTATGTTGAATAAAAGTGGTGAGAGTGGACATCCTTGTCTTGTTCCTGATTTTAGAGGAAAAACTCTCTTTTTCACCATTGAGTATGATATTAGTTGTGGGTTTTTCACATATGGTCTTTATTATTTGGAGGTATATTCCCTCTAAACCCATTTTATTGAGAGTTTTTATCATGAATGGATGGTGTACTTTGTCAAATGCCTTTTCTACATCTATTGAGGTGATTGTATGGTTTTTAATCCTTCTCTTATTAATGTAATGTATCATGTTAATTGATTTGCAAATATTGAACCACCTTTGCATCCCTGGAATAAATCCCACTTAATTGTCTTGAATGATTTTTTAATGTATTGTTGGATTTAGTTTGCTAATATTTTGTTGAGGATTTTTACATCTATATTCACCACAGATATTGGCCTGTATTTCTCTTTTGCTATGATGTCTTTATCTGGTTTTAGTATCAGGGTAATGCTGGCTTCATAGAATGAATTTCAAAGATTTCCTTCCTCTTCTATTTTTTGGAATAGTTTGAGAAGAATAGTTATTAACTCTTCTTTAAACATTTGGTAGAATTCACCTGTGAAGCCATCTTGTCCTAGACTTTTTTGCGGGGGGGAGTTTTTTGATTACTGATTCAATTTCATTTCTATAAATTGGTCTGTTCAAATTTTATATTTCTGCCTGATTAAGTCTTGGGAGGATATGTGTATGTATGTGTGTGTGTGTATATATATATATATATATATATATATATATATGTTGTCTGATTTGTTGGCATATAATTTTTCATAATCTTCTCTTATAATTTGTAATTCTTTGGTGTCAGCCATTACTTCTGCTCCTTCATTTCTGATTTTATTTTTTGAGTCGTCTTCTTTTTTTGATGAGTTAGGCTAAAGGTTTATCAATTTTGTTGATATTTTCAAAGAATCAGCTCCTGGCTTCATTGACCTGTTCTATTGTTTTGTTTGTCTCTGTTTCATTTACTTCTGGTCTAACCTTTATTATTTCCTTGCTTCTACTGGCTTTGGGCTTTGTTAGCTCTTCTTTTTCAAGCTCCTTTAAGTATGAGGTTAAATATTTGAGATTTTTCTTGTTTCTTGAGATAGCCCTGTATTGCTATAATCTTCTCTCTTAGAACAGCTTATGCTGAATCCCAAAGATTCAGATCATTATGTTTTCATTTTCATTTGTTTCCATGTATTTTTTGATTTCCTCTTTGATATCTTGGTTGACTCATTCATTGTTTAGTAGCGTGTTACTTAGCCTCCAAGTATTTATGTTCTTTCCGTTGGTAAAGAAGAAGTAAACTCAGTATTTGTAGATGACATGATACTATATGTTTAAAAAAACCCTAAAGACTCCACCAAGAAACTACTAGAACTGATAAATGAATTCAGTAAAGGTGTAGGAAACAAAATTAATATATTGAAATCTGTTGCATTTCTATATACGAATAATGAAGTATTAGAAAGAGAAGTTAAGATAACAATCCCATTGACAACTGCACCAAAAAGAATAAAGTATCTAGGAATAAACTTAACCAAGTAAATGAAAGACCTGTACTGTGAAAACTATAAATCATTAATGAAATGAACTGAAGAAGATACAAAGAAATTGAAGAACATTCCATGCTCATGGATTGGAAGAACAAATATTGTTAAAATGTCCATACTAGTCAAAGCAATCTACAGAATCAATGCAATCCCTATCAAAATATCAACAATATTTTTCACAGAACTAGAACAAATAATCCTAAAATGTGCATGGAACCAAAAGGCGCCAAATAGCCAAAGCTATCTTGAAAAAGAAGAACAAAGCTGGAGGTATCACAATCCCAGATGTCAAAGTATACTATAAAACTGCAGTAATCAGAACAGTATGATACTGGCACATAAGCAGACACGTAGATCAATGGAACAGAACAGAGTCCAAAGATAACCCCACACTAATATGGTCAATTAATCTACGACAAAGGAGGCAAGAATCTACAATGGGGAAAAGACAGTCTCTTCAACAAATGGTGTTGAGAAAACTGAACAGCTATGTGCAAAAGAATCAAATTGGACCACTTTTTTACACCATACACAAAAATAAACACTTTTACTTAACAGTAAATTAAACCCAAATACTAAAGTCATTTAGCAAGCCAGGCTATCTACAAATTGAATCATAGTAAGGTGAATAAAAGCAAACAAACTGAATAAAAAGCAAGTTAAAAATACAAAATATGTTAGAAGTCTTTTAAAATTAGTTTCTTTTCTTTTTCTCTTAAAGTTTAGATAAAATATTTTCTCAGCACTTGGGAAAATCTCTACCTATCACTTTATTATAAATGGGCATGTTTCTCAATATGGGCTTTAATGTATAAATAACTCAGCAAAATGCCAAAACAGATACTCTTTAAAAATAATATATGAATTCCTTGTATTTCAGTTGCAGGTAAGTTAGTACTTTGGATGAACAAGCAAATTCTTATCATGACAAGAACAAACTTTCAAAGCAACATAAAAGTTTACAGTCATCTTGGTCAATTAATTAAATCAAACCATATTCCAGAAGACCAAGTTACATTAGTCCTTTTACAGATTTTTTTTTTCTTTTTTAAGGTATCATCTTGCACAGAGAATAGAAGCAAAATTATATAAATGGCATATAAAAAAAATCACAAGAAATGAGCAAAACGTTACATTTTGCTTTAAAGGCACTATGAACTTTGGATAGGAATGGGTTTGTATTTAATCCCCAATGCCCATATCCCTGTACATTCAATTAAACTGGATTAGAAAACTGGGCCATGCCACTGATTAATAGTGACTTTTCATGACTAAGAAAAGCAACATGGCTCACAGAGCCCTCCTGACATGACATTCTTTCCAGCCAAAGGCCATGCCTGCTCTTGAGAGCATATCCAAAAAGTAGGCACAAAGTGAGAACGCACAACAAAGGGCCACAAGGAGAGTCAGAGAGACTGAGTCACACTGCTGTGGGTAGGCTGTATGGCTATGTAATCAGGAAAGAAGAAAATAAATTCTCTAGGTCAAAAATGACCTTAAAAATTGTGTGTCCATCAAAAATTGTGTGTGTGTGAGAGGGAGAGAGAGAGAGAGAGAGTGTGTGTGGTAGAGGGGGCATTCAAGAGAGAATATGAATGAATAAATGACTAGAGAATTTGGCTTTGGATTGCACAAAGTACTCTAGCATCCTCAGGTCTGTTCTTTTTCCTAGAAGAGAGTGGTTTCTGCTGTCAGGTATTAGAGCATGGATTTGAACTTCAACCTATCACAGTAGTCACTTGAGCATTTCCATCAGCAATGTTTAGCCCAGACCAGTTCAAAAGAATTGATGCTAAACTTATTGCAACTTAGTATCAATATGATAGATACTTGTAGAAGGCAAATATAAATAAAATTCTGAATAGGAAAAGAAACAGTCAACAAAACCAAAAGACAACTGACAGAGTGGGAGAAGATATTTGCAAATGACATATCAGATAAAGGGCTAGTAACCAAAATCTATAAAGAACTTATCAAACTCAACACCCAGAGAACAAACGATCCAATCAAGAAATGGGCAGAAGACATGAACAGACATTTTTCCAAAGAAGACATCCAAATGGCCAACAGATACATGAAAAAGTGCTCAACATCACTTGGCATCATGGAAATCCAAATCAAAACCTCAATGAGATACCACCTCACACCAGTCAGAATGGCTAAAATTAACAGGTCAGGAAATGACAGATGTTGGAGGGGATGTGGAGAAAGGGGAACCCTCCTACACTGTTGGTGGGAATGCAAGCTGGTGCAGCCACTCTGGAAAACAGTATGGAGGTTCCTCAAAAAGTTGAAAATAGAGCTACCATACAACCCAGCAATTGCACTACTGGGTATTTACCC